>NW_021637018.1:0-379400 GCF_004799145.2 Neltuma alba | reverse complement strand
CATTCTCGATATATAATTTTTTTCTGAATCATAATTTCCTAATGAAAATAAAAGAAAGATTTTTGCCATCAATGATTCGTGATTCTGCATCTGGTAAAATACAACTAAATGAATAAAATAATAGAGCCTTGTCTTCTATTAAGTAAAACGCTGCGTTTGGGTGATGAGCACTTGGTGCTCATCACATTGCTTAGCAGGAAACTGGGGTCTCCTTTTTATTTGTTTAATTTTAATCTTAAAGCTCCTTTTCGGATAACAAAAAAATTCTCCATTAAAGAAGACGCGTGATCACCATAAATTCCCCTGTTCGGTCTTACTCTTTCTTTTCTTTTTCGGCCATTCCCCTGTTCACACTTCACAACGCATAGTCACTTTCTTTGTCATAAGGGCAGTGGAAGTGCGATCAGAATTATTTTTCAAATTCTTACAAAAATAAAAAGCTACGATTACATATTTTATTATATCTCTAAAAAAACTTGAATATTATTATAATCGATTTTTATATCATTGAACACACTGCCATAGCCACAATAGGAGTTATGCTGTCCATATCACTTCCACGTCACCTTTACATGTCAGATTGTGCTGAAATAAATAGGGGAGAATTACAATGACGTACCAAGCAAAAAAAATAAAAAATAAAAAACAAGTCTCAGAGGTTTGTCATTCTCACCATAAGACTTGTCATTATAGGCTGTTGAGATTGTTATTGGGACATTTTGGTAATTATTTTTCTTCTATGGGACTTGATTGTAATTCTCTTAAATAAATAGTCATTATTAAAGATGACTACGAAGGACTCTATTTTTTTAAAAAAATAAAAAATTCTCTTAATCCCCGTATCAAATACAAATTTTCTTAATCCTAATCTGATCACCCTCTCTGTTTTCTCATCACAAGAAATTTCTCTGCCAAGCAAAAACCACGCGTAACAAATATAATAAACAGCAGGACCTCTTTTTTCACATAAGAGGAAAATTCTAATTTAAAACACAATGTTATAATTAGATGCGGATTTATATTGGACATTTCACAGGTGTAGTTAAATGAATGTTTGTTATTGTATGTGGATAATGCAAATTTCTTCTCCTTCCCGAAAATAAAGATTTCTTAAACTGAATATCCCGGTTTATTTATCTCACTGGTAAGAATCGTCGAGCATCCCCCTACCAGGTGTGCAATCGAGCTTTGGAGTTGAGGAGGGAAAAGTTGGAAAGAAATTTACAAGTATTTATATAAATCCATTTCAATTCAGAAAAAATTTAATTTTATATAGGATGAAATAATAGTATATGATTCGTATTTTGAAAAGCCCCAGCCATTTTATTTCTTGCAAGATTAGGTAAAGGCCCCACCCACCACATGACATTATGAGGCAGTGAGAGAACCTTCCACTTTAGACCCATCAATCTCTCCCTGGCCACTTCAAAAATAACAAAAGACGGTTTCTCATTCTGTGCATTCCATTTATTGTTATTTGTTCATTTCACATAACTTCTCTTATCCTCTCTCTCTCTCTCTCTGTATATATACATACATGAAGGCATCCTCCTCCTGACTTGCTCATCATCATCCTCCAACCTCCATGGCTCTTCTGGGTTTTGCTGCTCTGACCCTTTGTTTCTTCTCAGTGACAGCATCCCAGCCTCATGCAGCGTCGCCTTCAAGAACTGCCTCTTTTCCTGATCCTTCTTCTTCGTCATCACTTGGTATATGTGCATCTTCTGTCATCGTCCATGGCTACCAATGCCAAGAGCTTCATGTATGTATATATATAATGCCCCTCTAATATAATAAACCTGCACACTCACGTAACCTTCCATTCATAATGCCCTGCAAACTTGAATATCACACTCATCAAGATATATACATATATATCTTTCACAGGTTACAACAAAAAGATGGATATATTCTTAGCCTGCAAAGGATTCCACAAGGCAGAGCTGAGGTTGGTGGAAGCAGTGGTCGGAAGCCGCCGGTGATTATACAACACGGGGTGTTGGTGGTAAGAAATATGATATAACTATATATGATGATCATATATATCTGCAATATATATATATTATCGGATCAGATTTGCTCCCAATTTTTCAGTTTCAAAGAGGCTATACATTTACATGAATTCCTGGACATTGCCTAGAGAATAAGTATTTGTGTGTTACTGTACGCGGTAGCTTCTAAGCCTAGATGATGAAGTGATAATAATCCACCCCGGCGCCTCAGGAATATATCCTTTATATATGTAGTTCAGTGTGAACATGATAAGGTGACGAAAAGCCAAAAGGTGTTCAGTTCCGCGTCTGTCACGTTATGCTTCTGCAAGTGCTTTCTGTCCATTTTCAAGTCAAAGAGATCATGACTCTTCAATCTTCAACATAATTTAAGTCTTATATTGGGTCTCGCAGTTACATAGTCAAAGAAAATTGAAAACTGATGACATAAGGAAAAACATTACGTTATGTACAATTTACTTCTACTTTTTACCCATTTTTTTTTAATTAATAGTCTTATCTATGGCAAAAAAAATATAACAGTGCTGGAAAGTTTTGGGCTGTCGTATTATAACGGGATTGCTTGAGAGTGAAGACGACTTTATCAAGACCGTGGCGTTATAATCAAGAAACATAAAATGTGTTGGTAACGGCACCAATAATTAGAAGACGGCTGGTAGGGGCGTGATACGTACAAGACGCAGCATTATAGGATTATACTTCTGCGTTCTCTTCGATCATGTTGATTCCGAATGATGAATAGGCATCTCTCTCGGAAACAATGTCACCTCCAGGCATATTGGGATAGCCCTGATATTCTCCAAAATTTTAATAATCTTCATGGCTACATGTGACTGATCTCCAAATATCGGAACGGAGATATCAATCCCTGAAATAAATGGCCCATCTTACAACTGTAGTTCCCCCTAATCTTGCTCTTACATTCGTGACTCTTCAAACACATTTTCCTCTGTTTTCCTTTTCTGACCCCCACAAATTATCAAACCCAAAAACTAGTTTACTGTTAAGTTTCCTAGATAATAATGTGTTATACGGTCCCCCCACTTTATGACACCTCAAACTCTGAATCTGAATGTACCGCAAATTCATGCACCGTCTCCAGCACATAAGCGTATGGTCCTTTTGGGGTTCGAAGTTTAAGAACTCCACTCATCACTTGTCTTCATCGTTTGTAGATGTACGTGGTGAAGCGAACGAAGGTATTAGTGTCTTCCACTCTCAGAATGGGCGGGCAAGTTTGTTTGTTGTTAATTCTTAGACCTAAAATAATATGCTTCATATATGTACACGCATATATAATGCATGCACACCCACGCACATATTTCTTTTGGCCAAAGGCTTGATGTGTGCACGGATAATGCTACATGATTTGTTGGTTTGCTGACCTTTATACGACGTCGTGGGAGCAGGATGGGGTGACGTGGCTTCTGAACTCTCCAGAACAAAATCTACCCATGATTCTTGCTGATAATGGCTTCGACGTGTGGATAGCTAATACAAGAGGAACCAGATTTAGCCGCAAACATACCTATCTGGACCCGTCCAACCCTGTTCGTTATCATAGCTTTCTCTGGTTCTTCATTCTTTTTTTTTTTTTTTTTTAATATTCTTGGGAGACATTATTTTAATCTGCTGAATCGTAATTGGGAGAGATTTGTGTGATGCATGGCAGGCATTTTGGGATTGGTCATGGGATGAACTGGTTACCTATGATCTACCAGCTGTTTTTGACTACGTGGCCAGCCAAACAGGACAGAAGATTAACTACGTGGGCCATTCTCTGGTACTACTACACCATCACATGATTATTCATTTCATCGTGAAAATCTGACATGTTATTGAAAAAACAAAAAGCAAGTTTGAGTGAAACACATTTGGCAGGGGACTTTGATAGCTTTGGCCTCGTTCTCAGAAGGAAGCCTGGTGGACCAGCTTCAAGCAGCAGCCTTGTTAAGCCCCATTGCCTATTTAAGCCACATGAACACTGCCCTTGGAGTTATTGCTGCCAAAGCCTTTGTTGGCGAGGTACATAACCTAACCAATAAGCCTCACATTCTTCAACTGCAAAAATAATCAAATAAACTGGACCCTTCATATTTATGCTAGTTCATGCTAATATTTTTGTTTTGTCGAACAGATCACCACCCTGTTCGGTCTGGCAGAATTTAATCCCTTAGGGTAAGAACTTAGAACATACAAGTAATTAAGCTAAAAGAAAAACATTATGATTGTGGATAATTAAACGTTTTTTTTCCTTCCAAATCCTTTGACTAGGTTACCCGTCACTGCTTTTGTAAAGTCTCTCTGCCATCACCCTGGGGTAGACTGTTACGACTTGTTGACCGCATTAACCGGTATAAGTCTTTGCCATTACTTCATGACTCATCAACTATGCAGTTTTGATTCCTGACCTTGTTTAATGAACGCCTGAACTGTCTTCTTCTTCAGGTAAAAACTGCTGTCTCTCAATTCTTCAACAGTGGATCTATTCTTGAAGAACGAACCCCAGTCCACCAATCCACAAAGAACATGGTGCACTTGGCTCAGAGTAAGTCTATTTTGCCCGCATCTTCAGTAAAGATTCTGACTCAAAAGCCTGTTTCTTTAATTGCTGATATAAAAGTGATGAACTTTCTGCAGCTGTTAGACGTGGGGTTCTGGAGAAGTTCAACTACGTGAGACCAGACTATAACATAATGCATTATGGAGAAATAATGCCCCCAGTTTACAACCTTTCCAACATCCCTCGTGACCTTCCTCTGTTCTTGAGCTATGGAGGCCAAGATGCGCTCTCCGATGTTATTGATGTTGGCAGCTTACTTGACTACCTTAAACTCCACGATGTGGACAAGCTCAGCGTTCAGTTCGTAAAAGACTATGGACATGCTGACTTCGTTATGGGGGTCAATGCCAAGGACATTGTGTACAATTCTGTTCTTGCCTTTTTCAGGCGTCACATTGGAGCCTGATAACGGAAATCACAGCTTCTTCAACTTTCCCCCACACTGTATTATATAGAAGAGTGAGTAAATAGTAGAATGAGAATTTTTATGTACGAGGCTATAACTTGGATTCCCAAGTTATCTAGTGAAGCTTAACTGATGGCTTATGAAGAACACTCTGTTCATTGGTAGTGCAAATGGGACCAGTCCGTTTTACTGTGTCGTCAAATTTATAATGCCGTCCGCAGAACCTGCAAACCAAATGAACTGGTCTTGGCTTGCTATCTAGAGAGAGCAAAATGCATGGGCATTTAAAATAATTTAAATGGAAATTTCACGTTCTAACAACGAGAGAAAGTGGTTCCGACATCTCTTAACGATCACTTAATAACCCAAACTTCAAACCAGATTTTTGATAAGAGTAAAGAGAGAGAGATGGAGAGGATTTTTCTTTTCTTTTCTTTTCTTTTGCGCATTTTGGTTGGAAATTCGATGTTATTTCAACTCCCAAAAAGAATAAGTTGCAATTGAGAAATCAAAATGATAAATGTGTCTAATTTATATAAAGTTTAATGCATTTTTGTACTATTTTTATCGACTAATATGATAAAAATATAAACGACAAAAAAAAGACCTAACATTTTAATTTTTTTATGCTATGTCAAATGTAATTATTTTATTTCATTTTTCATGCTTTAATAACTTGGCATATTTCATTCTGGTAAAAAAAATAACTTGGCATATTTCAGATATCAACCAAAAATGGAATGAAGGTTTTGACAAAAAAGTAATTAAAAAACAAGGGTTGAGGTGTAATTTTAACTTTAATTTATTTTTTAGGTGTAATTTTACTCCTAATTTTTTAATAATATACAATTTTAACTCTAATCTTATTTTTTAGGTGTAATTTTACTCCTATTTTTTTAATAATACAATTTTAACTCTAATCTTATTTTTTAGGTGTCATTTTGCTTCTGATTTTTTTAATGTAATTTGTTTCTAATCTTTAGGTGCAATTTTAATAGTCAAATGACAAAAAAATCAGGATCAAAATTATATCATTAAAAAGACCAAGAACAAGATTACCATGGAGGTTAGAACAGCACCTCAATCCTAAAAAAATTTAAAAGAGGAAAAAAGGCATATTCCATGTGTTGCTCTGCCTCATGTGACAAAATGGGCGTGTCCACCCTCATTCTTTCGTCCGGCAACGTCGACACTTCCCAAGTCTTATTTTGCTCCACGCAAAAGGTGTGACCAGACGGAGTAGCGTAGCCATGCCGGAGGAGACTACGTCGATCGACGATGTTATGGAGGCTGCCTCCGGGCCCCACTTCTCGGGCCTTCGCATTGACGGTCTTCTCTTGTCTCCGCCCTCTTCTTCTGCTTCATCACCTGCTCATCGATTTGCTTCCGCTGCCGCTTCTTCTGCTTTGGATTCAACCCTACCCTCGGATTCTACTCCCACGCGGCCCTTCGTTATCGGTAATTTTCTCTTCAATTACGTCTCTCAGTCATCCTATCTTGTAAACAGGTCGATCACGTTTTTTGTTGTTGAAGTGATTTTGCTTTTTCAAATATGCTTGAATCTTAAGCTTTCATTTTCTTAACTCTTCTCCTTGTTCGTTGAGCCGGTGGCTTCACTGTTTACATTTCATCATTACAGTTTGGGTTGATTGAATGTATAGGTGTTTCGGGAGGTACTGCTTCAGGGAAGACCACTGTATGTGACATGATAATCCAACAGCTTCACGATCACCGCGTTGTGCTAGTCAATCAGGTTTTCTATCTTTCCTTTCCTTTTCTGGCTGCTCTGATTAGCTGTCTAGTTAAGATGCTTTACCTGTAGGATTCGTTTTATCGTGGTTTGACACCTGAAGAATCGGAACGTGCGCACGAGTACAATTTTGATCACCCTGGTAATTCATACGAGCATTTAATATCATCGAGATCCTTTGAAGTATTCAGACCTAGCTCTTCTGCTACTCTCTGCGACTTCATATGTTCAGAAAGACAACTTTTAGTGTGCTACTCTTACTGTTTTATTATGATTTATGTGTCCCTTGCCTCGAGCATTTGTTAATCTTTTAACTTAATCTCGGTTTTTCTTGTAGATGCTTTTGACACTGAGCAACTATTAGAATGCATGCAAGAACTCATAAGCGGCCACGCAGTTCAAGTCCCAATTTATGACTTTAAGAAGCACCAGCGCTCTTCAGATAGTTTTCGGCAGGTATCACCTCATATCATGTTAATTGTCTTTGGAATTAGGAATCTTAGTTTTATAACTACAATGTAAATTGTCCTGTGGAAATCATACTCCATCACTTGACACAGTTCCTTTGCTTTCTCTGCATTTATTTTTGGCGTAAATTATTTTGCTATTAATGGTCTCTATGCCCTTCCATTTTTATGATCCACCTTGATTTGAGACACATTTATGTTCTAACACTGTTAATGCAGTAGATGGGATGGCCATAAAAAATTGTCGTTGGAAACACATTGTTGTGCAGCTGTTTCCTAGTTAGTGTTACACATCATGCACATTTTGGGGGAGAAATTTTATTAGATCTGTGAATCACGAACTACACACTTAACAGTACATATTACACCTGATGAATTATCTCGTCATGTCAAATGTATCAGATTGTTGTTTTTTATGCCAATAACTGTTCTTTTTAATTACTGTTTCTGATGACTTTTTGATAAAGAGTAATTGATGGATGTGCTCAGGTCAATGCTTCTGATGTCATTATTTTGGAGGGAATTCTTGTGTTCCATGACCAACGTGTTCGTGATTTGATGAACATGAAAATCTTTGTTGACACAGGTCTGGTCTATTTGTATCATATGTGTGAAAGTGCTGTTGTTCAATACAAGCCAACATTAGTTACATATTTTTGCGATAACTTGTCATAAGATTATTTCCCCCTTGCCATGTTTTGCATTTCATTGCTCTTTGTGCCTCGAGTTATTTTTACCAGGTTCTGATGTTGGGACAGAATAACCTGATGGATGCTTATGCTTGAATTGCTTTAACAGTGATATTCATAGAAAATCTGGATAGTTAAAAGCGTAGAATACTTCTTGCTATCATTTGAGAGTATTTGTAAAGATACCCTATAATCTTCTATAATGATTCAGGCTTGTTTGGGGCCTCTTCTTCATTTCAGTATGCCTAGTAATGTATTCTCCAAGATTTCTAGAAGTATTTAACTCATGATGATTACCTCACCTGCCTTCTTTGTGTTTCTATTCTTGTCTTTGTTGAGCTATTAGATTAGCTGCTGCCAATTGCTTGAAGAACACTATGCAAAAGAATGCTAGTTTTTATTATTTGTTTTAGTGATGGAAGCCCTCCCTCTATATCTATCTAATGTTATATTTGGGTTTACTAATTGCCTGTAGATGCTGATGTGAGGCTTGCTCGTAGAATTCGACGTGATACAGTGGAGAGGGGTAGGGATATAAACTCTGTTCTTGAACAGGTACACATAGTAGATTAATTTGTAACTGAGGGTTATTAGCAATTATGCAAATGATGACATCTGTTTCTATCAAAATCTTTGTGTTTTTGAGAAATTTTAATGTGGTAAATTGATAAGGAGATTATTTCTGGTAAAAAAGTTCCTGGCTAAATGTGATCAATCATATTGTGTATTTGTGCCTTATTATGTTGTTGAATGTGCAGTATGCAAAGTTTGTCAAGCCTGCCTTTGATGATTTTGTTCTTCCATCAAAGAAATATGCTGATGTGATCATCCCCCGAGGAGGTGATAATCATGTTGCCATTGATCTGATTGTCCAGCATATCCATACAAAACTTGGTCAACACGATCTATGCAAAATATATCCAAATGTGTATGTTATTCAGTCAACATTCCAGGTACTTATGCCGAACCATTCTTAGACCCATTTTGTTTTAATTTTCTATTCTCTTCATGAATTAGAAGTGGATGGTAAATTTGGATTATGATGCTTTGCGTTGTGGGTCATGGAACTCACATGTTAATTACTGGCTGAAACATTATAACTTGGAAGCAATGTCTTTGACTGCCTGGAGAAAGGGTGTTGGATGAGATTTGAGTTGGAGGTTAACTGTTCTTCACTGGTTATGCCTAAACATTTCAGATAAGGGGGATGCACACATTGATTCGTGACAAAGACATATCGAAGCATGACTTTGTATTTTATTCAGACCGACTCATACGCCTGGTACACAGTGCTTTCAACCTTTTTGCTAAACCTCTCACTTGTTTTCATATCTTTATCACTTGGAACACTGGATAATGACTACTTTTGGTGGTATTGGTATCAGGTTGTTGAGCATGGCCTTGGCCATTTGCCGTTCACTGAAAAGCAGGTGGTCACTCCAACAGGCAATCATCTATCCTTGTCTCCAATCATCGTATCTGTTTCAAATTCTTTGTATTCTCCTCCCTTTTTGGGAAACAGGATTTAAGCTTTGCAAACTGCCCTACTGTGAGATGTACTTGGTTTTGTTGATCTGATGTCTGGATGTTCACTTTTTACCCATGGATTAACTGAACCGATACATAGTAGAATATCCTATCTTGATTTGCCAGTAGACATTGAATGAAGATGCAAGGTCTATCGACTGTCTTATATAAGGAAAAAGACCTACATACTTAAGCTCACATACCTAAGGTACTTCATTCCGATCAGATGAGAATGCGTGGAATTTAAATTTAAAAATAAGTTAACACTGCTAGTAGCAATAGTTAGGTATAGGATAAGTGATGCATAAAAAATCTTCTTGCCCTTGTTTGATTAGAATAATGTACCTTAAATGTATGAACTTAAGCACATAAGTTTTCTCTCTTATTTAAACCCTCATTTATTTCTGAATGGGCGCTTCCTCTCTGTTCACAGTTAGTATGTAACTTATACAAGTAGTCTTGTTTCTATATGAAAATAAAATTGTAATGGCTTGAGTTTTGTTGTGATCTTGACTTTAGGAGCAACTAGAATTGTGGCCTCCTTCTCTAGTTTGCTGAGGCATATGCTTAATGAGTTCTTCTCCTTTCATTTAAGTCATCTAATCCCTAAAAGTAAGTGCAATCTGTACATTTTGAATTTTGTTGTTGCAGGATCTGTCTATACTGGCGTTGACTTCTGCAAAAAATTGTGTGGTATTTCTATTGTCCGAAGGTGAGCTTTGAACCAGGTATTAATTTTGGCAGGCTCAGCATCTAAATGATATAATGCTAGAAATGCAATTTTAGGTACATGCATTTAAATGCCCTTATTTGGTTAGATTAATATTCTCAAATTCTCATGTATTTTTATTATGCCTTGAACATTGAATCTGAATAGCAAATCAGGTGTCATACGTTGCCATCATACGTAGGCTATTCCCTTGATGTTATTTATTTTTTATTCCCCTTGTTTATACATTATAGTGGTGAGAGCATGGAGAATGCTCTACGAGCATGTTGCAAAGGCATAAAAATTGGAAAGATTCTGATTCATAGGGATGGGGACAATGGACAACAGGTAAGTTTACTTTGGATGTCCTTGAAGGGACATTAAAAAGCGGTACTCTCTGAGGATTTTACATGGATAATATATGATTATAGGTATTAACTGTTAAAATTGTTTCTTCTTTAAGCAGCTCATATACGAGAAGCTTCCCAAGGATATATCAGAGCGGCATGTCTTGCTTCTTGACCCTGTCCTGGCTACTGGTGCTTTCTGCTACCCTTGATTGAAATGGTTTCCTGTTCATTTTTGTTGTGTCGCATTTGAATTGGCTTCACCAGTCTTTACGCTATCCACTATTGCTCACCCTTTTGTATCATATTCTTGGGGAAGGACCTTATATAAAACATGTAGAAAAAAGTGGTAGCTGGAGAAAAGTTGGACGACCTATTCCAATTTATTTGCAAGAACAGGCTAGCATGCGAATTACAGTATTGGATTTAATTTTTGGGGTGTCGAATGCTATCTGCTAACTACCCTTCGAGGGACAAGAAAAACCTGAAAGGAGTCACATCCTAAATATGTTTTGATTACAATGTTAAGATGGGCTTTCTGAACATGTCTGGTTGTCGGTCATTAGCTTTTTAGGATGTGTAGTGGTTGCCCAAACCGTCTGCTTCCAAGCTGTATGAAAACTGATATCAGTATTTCCGTTGTAGGTAACTCTGCAAACCAAGCAATTGAGCTGCTCATACAGAAAGGAGTTCCAGAATCCCACATAATATTCCTGAATCTCATCTCTGTGAGTTACTTTTGATTCCTTTGTTGATGTGGTCTGAGGTGTTAAATTTTTAGATCACTGTTAAAAATACACGGATCTTATGGGCTGGTTTTCGAGTTCAGGCACCGGAGGGAATCCATTGTGTGTATAAAAGGTTTCCGTCCTTGAAAATCGTCACATCCGAGATTGATGTTGCCTTGAATGAAGAGTTCCGTGTCATCCCAGGACTGGGCGAGTTTGGTGATCGCTACTTCGGAACTGACGATTAATCTTTGCAGTTTGAGTCTTGCGGGGGAAAAAGTATATATATATATATTATATATATCTTGCAGTTCGAGTTAATCTGGAGATCATCTTATCGGTGGCAACAGCTTACAGGAATTTTATTTGGTATTAAAAAGATCCATCAGCGAACAGCATGGGTAGTTTTACTGTAGATGTCATCAATTGTGTTGATGGGAATAATTTAGAATCATGTGCTTGTGTTTAATATATTTTCGGGATGTTAATGGATGGATGGTTTTCAGTTGCTAGTAGCTAGCTATGAGAAGCTTAGATTTCTTGAAAGTGATTTTACGTATTTTAGATATATTATATGATTAAGAACTGAATTGGCCATTTTTACAATCAATTCTCATATTTAAATCTATGTTAGACCTTGTGAAACACCCATTGTCTGGATTGGTTAAGAGATATAGTTAGTTGGAAGAGTATCGGCGTACAAGACGGAGCAAATTTTAACGCGCAATATTGTATTCTCTCAGGCCTTTTAAATTAGAGACTTTAAAAAGTCCTGTTTTATTAATTATTTGTTTTTTCCTGCGCAAAATAAAACAGTAAGTTTTGGCCGTGTTTAAGATTATTTATCTCATGTTTTATAAATTACAGTTAAAAAGTTATTTATAAATTATTCTAAATAATCCTATATATGCATATTTTTCACCCATACGCGCTCGTAAAACATATTAGTTTGTCCCATCTTCGGCATTGAAAATTTTGTAGGGTTCGTGAGGAGCCCTCAGTAAAGAAATCGAGAAATAAAAAGAAAGAAATAATAACCGAAGTAGCCGATTGTTCAATTGCACATGGAGCTGTTTTCAGAACTGCAAATCAATAGCAAAAATTTAGAATGGAAGAAACGAAATAGATAAATGCTCTCATTTTAAAAAATTTTGGAAAAAAGCGGATCAATTATGCGGGAACATCAAGAGTGAATAGAAAAGTACTCCATTGAATATAGTTATACACCTCCTTGTATATCATCCCTCCCTGTACTTTGATCCCCGTACTTTCTCAAGAATAAAAATGGAGACCTCAGACTTGTTCAAAGAAAAGCTGCTGGGCCGTTCAATTGTCAGGGAAGGTTTAGTTCCCTTTTTTTTCTCTGCGCTCACGATTTTTTCAGGTGAGGAAAGACTGTAAGAATGTTGTGGGCTAGTAGATCCCGCCTGGTCAAGATCCCAATTACAGGAGATACCTATGATGCGAGAGCAAGATGGGTCAGTGATTCATAACTATTTTGAATCCTTAAGGATCATTCATGAAATTTTTACCAGAAAATTACTGAAATAATAATAATTAGTCCATATTTGCATGGAATTAATAGACTCAACTCACCCCAGATGCTTGATAATCGGGCAAAACAAGCATATGTCGAAGTGCTAGTTGTCTG
Organism: Neltuma alba; assembly: GCF_004799145.2. NCBI lineage: Eukaryota > Viridiplantae > Streptophyta > Magnoliopsida > Fabales > Fabaceae > Neltuma > Neltuma alba. The sequence goes on along the minus strand of NW_021637018.1, from coordinate 366,551 downwards.
AAGAGGACCATCGCTTTTGCCACGGATATGCTCTCCAGAACTGTAAAAGGAGTTCTATTGGTGAAAGGATGAAGATCAACAAACATGTCCATTTCCCCCTCGTCACGGCCACCTCCTCAATGTTCCCTTCTCTGTCTGCCAGGTCCACCCACGTAAATTTCTCTCTCACTTCCCATTCCTCTGTCCTCCTCCTTTCCTTCATGAACCATTTCTTCTTTAGCGCTTGCACAAGGTGTGCTCTTAGTATCAGTCCATGAAGCTTGGCCACCCCTGTTGAAGCTTCCGCTGGTTCATCCACTACAGGGAAACCATTATGTGTAGTGTTTTTAAGAACTTCCACTATACGAGCCACCTTCTCTATTCCACTGAGGGTAATCACCGGTGCTTTTACATCGACAAGCTCACCCACTGTGAGATTTCTCATCCATGGTTCAGGATTTGCGTCCAAGAATGGAAGGCCTTTCAAGTGCAGTATAATATCATAGATGCTAGGGTTAAAACTGTCTCCAACAGTCTTGGCTATCAGGAGAACAATCATTGTAATGGGTAGTAGCAGAAGATTGTTGGTGAGTTCAAGGAAGATCACACAAACTGATACTGTCATTCTCATTGAACCCGCCATCAGGGAGGCTGCACCCAGAACAGCAAACAGCCCCTGGTCTATTTTTGTGTGAGGTCCCATCAAGAGGCCAAGAAGACGGCCATAACCAGAACCCATGAGGATTATTGGAAGGAAGAGCCCAGATGGCACAGCTATCCCGAAAGTAATAAGTCCTAATATGCAATATAGTGCAAAGAAAATTAGGAGGGAAGACGGATGATACTCATGTGGGGTGTTGGTTGAGAATATGTTTCTAACAGCATCGTCATTAGTGGTAAGCAACAAAGTAGCAAGTTCATTGTAGTGACCACTGGGGCAATTGAACTGTTTAAAATTTCCAGACCGCCCATTTGTGGGGCAGGCCTTTTCTGGAAGCGAAGGATCGCAGGGGATGCATCTTGCTAGGAATGGAAGACAATATTGGCAAACTGATGTGAAGAGTGCAACTGAGAGACTGAGTAGGAGCTTCTGTATTTTCCCCTTCCTGCCATTATTAATTAATGGTAAATCATCATTGTTGATTGTGAATAGAGAACGCTGTAAAGGTAAAAATGGTGTCAGTTTAATTCACTAGGATCTTGACTGGCTGGGTTTTGCTTTGTTCATTATGTACTAGACTTGAGCACTTATGTGTTCTTATATAACAGTGAGACTAGGATTGGATGTGGCCTGAGGGACTGCTTAAACAAGGTCGTGGTTCAAGTTCATGTGAATATGTAAAAAGGCATCCTTGGGAGAATTATCCCATTTGGAGCCTGACAATGTTGGAATATCATCCGATACTACTGGATATCAGATGCTACATTAAAAACAGAGAGAGATTGGATATGATTGCTTACTGATTGATGATACTGTAGACTCTGAGGACCTTGTGAAGAAGATGGTTATAGAGGCTTCCCAATACCCCACCAATGATGCCAATGAGGACAACAGGGATGATGTCCATTACATGGTATCTCACTGTTACACTGCTGACATCAAACATGACCAACCCTCCTGTGCCAAAGAGGCCACATTTCCCAGAATTGCAGATTTCAATGAAGGCCCTGAGCACTACTGCCACCACAGCTGTGCTGAAAAAGGTTCTCCAGAGGAGAGCACTTCTCCACCAGGTTGCCACCTCTTCTAGAGAGAACAGAACTCCTCCAACAGGTGCCCTGAATGCCGCACAAACCCCTGAGGAAGCTCCACATGTGATGAGATCTCGGCGGTCTCGATCGTTGTTGAAATATCGAAGCCATCGCCATTTGATCCGGTGTTTTTCAGTGCCTCCTTGGCCTAGTAAGGAAGCTATGCAGGCCCCAATATGTACCAATGGTCCTTCTTTTCCTAAATCTAGCCCTGCAGCTACAGCTCCAATGCTTCCAATTATCTGCTCAAGCAGATGTATATCAGAAGACAGAAGTAATGTGACTTATGAGAATGCATTGGCTATTCGCTGTTGATAACATTGGTTCATATTTTTTACAGTATTTTGAATATCACACCCTTGTCATCACAGAACTGTGGTCTGCAACTCTTACAAATCAGAAGACTCGTTTCGTTGACAAGTCTTTTTTTTTTTTTTTTTTAAATTTGTGACATCTTAATTCGGAAAATAACACTTGCATTTTATGTTTGTTGAGACGATAGTATTGTTACCTCACGATCGTTCAGAATCATGTATGCAAGACAAATTGCGAGTGCTAATAATTACCAAAAAAATAAAGGGAAGAAGAAGAAAGAAGAAAGGAAAAGAAAAGATGACTTTTGCATTTTTGCTTTGCGCAGCATAAATTCCCTGATATTATATATCGTATTCTGAGATCAGTGCGCCATCACTAATATTTAAACCCGAAGATTCTCGCAATAGTTGGGCACTCATTGCCTTGCATCTCTTTCAAAAGGACAGTACAGAATGAAAATTAACAGAAAATAACACAATGGATCTGACAATATTTAGATGCCCACTATAATAACAAAAAGGCGTGAGGAAGAGCCAATAAAAATCTCCTTAGCAATAGGAAAGCACTATCTACCTTTCCATTAATTGCTTAATGGGAAGTGAATCAGAATCAGAATCAGAAAGTAATGAAACATAGAGACGAAGCAACAACTAACCTTGACTATCAATGGCGCGGCACCATACATGTCGGGAGTATCGACGCCATTAAGGTAAGCTTTGATTTCAGGTATACCAGGTCCGGCTGCTGTGGGTGCAAAACACACACACAGAACAGCAGCACCGAATGTTAGCAAGAAATTCACGCCGGTGAAATATAAGAAGCCCGCCAAATACCTGCATTGATCATGTTGATCACCAGTTACACACTATATAACCTGTGACTTTGTTGGAAACTTTGCCCCTGGAAATACTAGAATTCAATTCAGTTTTGTTCCGACCTGTCGTTCTCGATGAATCCGACAACAGCGAGAATCTTGTAACCCGCTATGTTCTCGATTGCAAGATTGATGAGGGTTGCTACAAGTCCAGTAAGAAGTCCAACAAGAAAAGCCAGTGACCATTTACAGAATATATACTGCAAAACTTGAACTTTCGATCTGCTCCTCCAATCATGCTTGAACAGATCATTCTCATTAATCCTGCATCATCAAAGTGAGGTCTTTTTCAATATGATAAACTTCAAACTTTGTAGTCACAGATTGGAATTCGTGCAGCATATAAACCAAGTTCTTACTCATAGTCCAAGCTTTCTATGTAGGAAACTTTGGCTCCGACGAGAGCTAGTGGATTGGTGGAAAGTGTCCGATTCCTCTTGAGCAGTGGCTGATTCAGTGGATTGCTTTCTGGATCTCTCTCTTCTCCTTCAGCTTCCCCTTCAATGCTGTTATTCATTACTGTGTCTTCAAGATTACTAGAATCATCCCCCATTGCAGCAGCAACGAGAGCTTGTAAAGCTCTGAAGTTGGCGAAATATTATTGTCTGGTTATGGATTGGAATAAATGGAGCCACCCCACCAATAAGACTCGATGGTAGCTGTTATCTTGGAGCTTACTGTTTAACTTTGCCTTACTAACCTAATGATTTTCAATAGGAAACCATATAGTTGTTTTATATAAATAATTATGTAGCCTTTATCACCTTTACCCATCAAGAAATCAAGCCATTATATCAACGTGTTGTGTAAAAAACTCCTGGGAATGGGTAGGACAAGATTCGGGCAGCAATAATTGACGCTTAAGGTTTTGATGAGGAGAACAAACATAATATTAAAATCACATATTCATACGGGTAACTTGTCAACTACTCATATCTGTCTTTTAACATCTGGGGTCAAATGTATAGTTAGATAATGAAACACAAAGCAGGGCTTTAATGAGGTTAGGTCACAAATGCCGAATATTCATGAAATGATCGTGGTATCTGCATCTTTTTCTAGCTCTTACTCCAATTAACTGATATGGTTATTAAAACAACGTGAAAGTTGTTTTCTGGGTTTTACTTTATTCAAACAGTGAGGAATGATTGGCTTTCTTGTAATGTGGGCGATCTAACCTTTTTCCATTCGAAGTTGATCTCTCTCTCTCTCTCTATTATTATTTTCATCAGATTAAATAAAAACCATCATTATTGCATGAACTGAATCTAATCAAATGCCACGTGGTTGGCAGGATAGAGTCAGTGAGAATGATGAGCGGTTCTTGGCAAAACGGCTTTTGGGAACCTTCAAAGGACACCCTTATCCGCTGAACAAAGACCTTTTTTTTCTGGGGTGCAAGCAAGAGAGAGAGACCCTTCACAGGGACATCTCAGCTCAATCAAGTCTTGGGATGGACCATCCATATATTTGCCTTCTGGAGGGATAGTGTGTGGGTGCACGTGGAAGACATGTGTTGGTCAAGATCTCTGACACCCAAGTCCTTGCTGGCACTTGGACTTCTATGTGCCTTGAGACATTCTAAGCACTTAAATTAGAGTTATAACAACGTACTATTTCCGGTCCTTAATATAAGATCCTATTTAATTTTTATTTTGGTTCTAAATATAAAACCCCAATTCACTTTATTTCTCATATTTATACATTTTTTTCTAAAATAATCCTTCTAACAATTATAGTTCTAATCAATACACTTGATTGGCAAGAATATTTTAGGAAAGATAACACCTATTTAAGACAAATAATTAACTCAACTTACCTCTTTAATCCTCTCAAATTAATCAACTGGCTCTTATAATGAGGACTGGAGGTAGTATTTCAGTGAATGATTGACTTGTTTTTTTAATTAAAAATGGAAGATAAAGAAGAAGTCATCAGATTAGTTCCAACCTGTTGGCAACAATCAACAGTTGGAGCAGAAGGAGAGAGCCCCACACAGAACTGAAGGAGGGCGATCAAGCAATCAAAATATGCAGAGAAAGCTAAAAGCCAAATGCTATCTGATATATGTGAAGGAACCAGCAACATAGAAAACTGCACCATTGAAGAGGAAGAGTGGTCCAAGTTTTGACGATGTCAAGTTATCGCATAACTTTGAGAAATGAGCTTCGGAATGGCATGCACACTACACACACACACACGTTATTAATTTTGTCATTTTTCTCTTTTTCTTTCTTATACTCCTCCGGTCCTTATTATAAGACCCAATTTGACTTTTTATTTGGTCCTAATTATAAGACCCAATCTATTTTCTCTCTTATATTTATGCATTTTTTTCCAAGATAATCCTTCTAATAATGATAGTTTTAGCCAATATACTTAATTAGCAAGAATATTTTAGGAATAATAACACTTATTTATTATAAATAACCAACTTAACTTACTTCCTTAATCTCCTCAAATAAGTCAATTGGGTCTTATAATTAGGACCGGAGGAGTATATATATAATGATTAAAGAAGACATATGCCACGGTATCATGCAATCAAACCCGTGTTATGAATTATGATGTTGAATATTCCGCGGTATCATCTTTCTTCTCTATGATGAATACCTGCATAAATTATAGAGATGAAATGGTCGATCTTATCTCGGAGGACCTTGCATGACAAAAAAAAGAATTTGGAAAACACGAACGTGAATTATTGTCGTGTTCATCTTCGATTCTGTCATTGTCCTCTAAAATTATTGTTAGATCTGCTTTGTAGATATGGGCCCTGCATTTCCCTTCAGTTCCTTTTCTTTTCTTTTTTCCCCCCCTATTCTCATTAATATTGTCTCTCATTCTTATCATTTATAATAATATAACATATATTTCCTATCCTACCTATACTATATATCTATGCGTGTGACTACCACCATACCACTTGGAATCTTGGATCACCAGGCGTTCGGTTGGGCTTATCTATAGTCACCTCTGCACTTACCAAACAGAAACGATTAACGTCAGTCCGATCCTTTTTTTTTTTTTTTTGGAATGAGTCGTCAGTCTGATCTTAGGTCTGAGTGATATAAGGAAGATGACTCTTCACTTTCAACAGGGAAGAAGGTACCCAAGTTTTTGAATTCCCAAATTACCCCTCCCAGAGAATGGGGATTATTGATTGTGTCATGCAGTGCATCGATATGGTAATTGGGTGGAATCCTAAGTAATTAGCGTAGTTTTAGAGCGTCGTGATCTCACACACGAGTTAAAGAAGAAAACATTCCTTTGTCCATTATGTTACTGTTGGATCTGTCTGTGTTACTGTGTGCATTTCCAATGGAAGGACACGTCATCCTGGGTAAAATAATGTATCAGCCAAAATATCTTCGGATCAACACGGTTTGCCTTTCAATAAATATCTAATTAACTTCAATCAATAAGCATTATTTTTTGTTTGGATGGTTTCTGGGGGTTTTAAATTCCCCACTCGCATTAAACCCCGTCATTATCACATAAAATATCCCGGGGCATGATCATTTATGGGTGCCATCTGAATAATCACTAGGGCATAATAATATCGTAGTGGTGAAAAAAAAATATTATTCTTGCATCATTTCACGTACCCATGTGACAGTGCCTTTTTGGTTAAATAATCAATCAATGATGTGCACAAAAATCAAGCTAAATCATTCTCCACGCTGGTTATTGAATATTGATACTTTGACCTGAGTTTCCAACGATTAGCTATGTTAAGTAATTATATTCATCTATCTTGTTTCAGACTTCAGCCAATTTCAAGGAATATATCCTATTGTGCTTGATTAATACTCCGATTCCATTTACGGGCTTCAAATTCACAAAAAATAAAAAAGATTCATTTTATAGATTTTAATTTGATATTTGTTTTAACATTTAATGTATTTTTTTTTATGATTTTAATTTTAATTATTTATTTTCTCTCTTTTATCATAGCCTCTCTTGTCACATTTTTCATACATTCTCTTTTCATTTTTCTTATTTACTATAAAGACATATTTGAAAACAAAATTATATTTTTAACATATTTATTACTTTTAACTAATTTTAACTAACAGTTAATTATCCATAAATTAGTTATTTAAAAATTATAATAAAAACCGGCAGAAGCATATACTACTTCATTTGCTCCTTCTCATAACAAATTTAGTTACTTTCACTACGTACGTCGATTTTTTCCATCATCTTCTAAAATTATCCTTCCTGAATAAAGTTTATTAAATAAGGGCGTTTTTAGGCTTATAGTTAAAAGTATTTAGAGAAAACAAATAATCAATGCTTTTAAAATTGTGTAAAATCCATCCAGAAAACCTTCTAAAAGGTTATATATATATATATATTTATATGATCAGAGGAAGTGTGTGTGTTTATACTTTGACGTGATCGCAATTCATAATAATGTTGATTTTGAAAAGCGCACAATTTTCAGAGATCTGGACGACATCTCTATCAGGAGAAACATGATGAGGCCAATACCAGTATTTGTCAAATTGTCTAAACATAATTAAATCCAACCTGTTTTATTTTATGAGATGTCCAAAAACATGGCGCCTTATAAATTATATCTTTGAAAATGATTATTTAATTTATGGCCGGTTACCAATGACTTTAAGAATAATTAATAGGAGAAAGCAAGATGCAAAAAGAAGGATATGAAGCCTAAAACATGACGCCTTAAAATATCACCAACATGGATAACAAGAATTATTATAGATCCTAAATTCGTGAAGGAGGAGGAGGAGATTTCTGAGCTCAGAGGAAAACCAATTTTTCAATGGAAAATAATCATTTCGTAAGCAAATACCACATGTAAGCTGTACAAACTGTTAACACACAAAACAAGAAAGCACAAATCATTAATTTCCATAATCTTCCCAAAATCAAAAGAAGAACATGGGGAACATGCCTACACCCATGACGATCGATCCTGATGAAGGAGAAGAACTAGTCTCTTCCCTTGGCACCTATATACAGTAATATTATTGTGATGCGTGTTTATCCTGATGAGGTGGAAAGTGGTCCAGGTATGGAAAACAAACACTATAAGGTATCATCCGTCAAAACACTTATTTAAATATATAATTGCCTGAATAGATTCAACTACTTGTGATATCGGATGACCGACTAGATGATGTTTTCAACCACCTTCGGACATGCTCTAATCAGATAAATATCCTTTTCACCACCATCAAGATGTAAACATTCAAATGGTTATTGAACCATCTCATGCATTATGAGATAAGAGCAACCAATAAACAAAACAAATATTGCATATGGGCCGTCAAGATCAAGAATACTAACACAGTATGAGTTGGAAGGTCCATGTGCGCAAGAGTTTCAAAGGATTCATAAAAAAAGTAGTGTACAACTTCGTCTCAAACTCCTTGCAAAAATTTATTTGCATTGTTGCATTGCAGTTGGTAAGCTGCAGAAGGGAAACAGGAAGGACTTTCATCATGTTATATCCTTAGATCAGCTGTTTTAGTATGGACAGTAGATCATTGAATTTGAGTGGCACGAGAGATGAATTCAAACTATTGGCCCTACTTCCCTTCCATACAGCCCCAACCAAATCACGGAGATTGACCAACGTTAGAACCATGAACTGCACTTTCATTCTAACAGCAGCAAGTTTTATTACACTAGGTAGAGTTGACTACATAAATTGCACGACACTATTGTACTTTATCAACAATCAAAATTTTAGCTAAATTAACCATAAGGTCCCTGACATTTATTCCAACAAAAAAAAAAAAAAAATCATTAAGACTCTGGTGGCATTCACCTTCCTTCTTATTGACTACAAGCTCTTCCTGACCCTGGACACACACATCATAAGTTGGGTTATGCCATAAGCTTGGGCCCATTCCTAGCTTATGAAGGGCCAACAAATAAGACGGTTTGGGCTTAGGCTTAAGCTGAGAGGCACACTTAAAAGTTCACTGGGCTTAAGCCCAACCCAACTAGGCCCGTTCAATATGACAACTGCACAACGTCTCAGCTTCTTCAACCTTGGCGTCGCCTAATCCTGAATTCTTGATCATTTAGCATGAATCGCTGCAGCACAGGCATGGACTCGTCCAAAACCAAAGGAGAAAATTCCTAAATTCCCATAACTAAGTACCTAACCATTGTCCAGTACTTTTATAACACATTAGTCAATTTACTTTAGCCCTGATGTGTCTGGGATTTCAAAAATTCCTAAATTCCCATGAACTTGCTACCCTCCTTACCAAGAGTGAAAAATACCATCAACCTAGACACGTAAGGAGCAGACAAAGCATTGCTGTAGTCTTTCTTGACGTGATTTTGCAGGGTATCAATGGCACTGTAACAAATATGAAATACAATATTCTCCTCTCCAAAGATACATCCTGCTATAAATTTGGCGTATCTCTAACTTCCATGACCTCCAAGAATGCATTTAAAATGAACACCAGCGAAACCTATTTGTGATTTTCCCTTCTTTTCTAATAAAGCTTATTTCAGTTGTACCCTGTATATCCTACTTGTGATCTTTCCTCCTTGTCTTATAAGCACTTTACAAGACTGTTCATTGATGCAGCATAGAGAAATTTCAAGTTGACGCCAGAATTCAAAAGTACCAAATGGGGAAAAGTTGATGCACAAATCGAAAAATTAAAATGCATTTTATCCAACAAAAACATAAATGGAATTATCCGCTAACTCAGTCCGAGGAACAAGTTTTCTACATAGAACTTACACGCTGGAAAAGGCCTCTCCAAATCAAATTTGAAGGTGTTTACAGAAGTAGGAGATAATGAGGTCAGTATGGAGTGTCTTCGGGCAGATCCCAGTTATCGTCATCCTCATCCTTCTTGGTTGTTGTGGGGACTTCCGGCTTACTCTCTGTTGAGAATCTTGATGGACGTGGCCTGAAATCGATACAAGTCAGACACAAGTTTTCAATGATAGTCCAAGACATATTAGTGAGGCAGCCAATGAAGATTGGAGAAAAAGAGAACAACTTCGCATCTTTCACCCAAGCCCATCTCTAGTTCCCCAGTTTTGACAAAACGAATAACTATTATTAAATTTCAAAGAGAACATCTATCATATACAGTTCAGAGTATCACATGCCCAAGAATTTCCACAGTAGCAAGTAACAATATTCTAGATTAGCCAAATATTGTCAACTGCAGCCGTCACTACCTTCTTATGATCTTATCTACAATACATTTAAGAATCTATCGCGTATGCCACAATTGCTTTCAATTGCCATCACAAAGTAAGACCACTAAATAAAACGCAGAATTTCACAAAAAAAGGCCAATCCTTAACAATCCATCGAATCCAAGTTATCAACCTAGCAACTAGACATCTTTTTTTTTTCCTTCTCTTCTTTTAACCAGAAATCAATTATCCTCACTCTATCTCCAATTTAACAGAAAGTAAGAAAGCAAAACGCGAAAACAAAAAGGGCGAACCTTCTGCGGTTGCGCTTGGCAGCCTCACGGGACTTGCGCTTCTTCTCGTCCTGCTTAGTCTCGAAGAACCTCCTGCGCTTGCATTCCTGAATGAGACCAGTCCTCATGACCTCTCTACGGAACCTGTTGAGGAGCCTCTCTTCGGGTTCGTTCTCCCCAACGATGACCTGCACATTGTAGGCTGATTTGAAGAAGAGAGTGTTGGAATAAGCCAGAGAGGGGCATATGACAGAGGATAACTCCGCCGATAAGCAAGAATTATGCTTTCCGTCATCTTCAGCCACAAGCGGAGCGTAGCTGTCGGGGGACTTGTGAGTCTGAGAGGAAAATCGAGAAGAAGAAGAGGAAGAGGAAGAGGAAGAAGAAGGGAGATTCAGTTGGGAAGGTGGTGGCGTCTTGGGAGGTGGTGGTTTTGAGGGCAAGATAAATGAGAGGAAATTGCTGAAAGAGGATGAGGCTGCCATCGCTGCGTTCGTTGGTATCGTGATGGGGCTGTGGTGGCAAAAAGAAAACACTTGTACTTCGCCTTTTTTCTTGAAGAAATGCTCCTTCACTTTTCGCCTTTATTTTATTTGGGCATTAACTCATTAATCAATTTTTGTGGCTACACCCACATAGGGTAATCATCTTTTGACATGCATATGTATTGTAATTTGTACATGTTGTCATTCCTTAATTCTTGAATTAATTTTAATAATTATTATTTGTCATCGAAATATGTTGAAAATAAATTTATTAACTATTAATATATGTATAATATTTAAAAAATAAATTTATAAAAAATTGAAAATTTGAATTTAAAATAATCTTGCAAATAAACAAATTAAGCAATATGTTATGTTGTTTTTTATACGAGAAATATTTTATTATTGATTGGACTACCGGAATTCAGTGAAATTATGGGCCTAGAAGTAGTAAATGCCTCTCAATAAGTGGGCTATTTCAGTAATTGCCCAAGTTTCCGTCAACCCGTGTTTTTGGCCTTTGGTTCCATCCAATTTTTGTTTTGGTTTGGGGAAGAGTTCTATCCAACTTTGCACATATGTTCGATAGCCCTACACTAGCTACTTTAAAGTTGGGTTGTTTATTATCACAAAAACGACGTTTTGTTCTTTATTCTTAAGCCCAAAAAAAGCTAGGGCAGGTTCCATCCAAATCCAGCCCACACAAATTTGCCCATATGTTCAATTGCCCGGGTCTAATTACTTTAAAGTTAGGTTGTTTATGTACCCATAAGAAAAAGATACTGCCAACAAACATTGGTCCAGTTAGTAAGGAGTCTACTTATAAATTACAAAGTCGATAGTTCAAATCCTAGTCCAATGTAAAGACCTTGTTAGTAGACAATCGTTGGTCAATGTTAGTTTTTTAACATTAAGTGGCAAAATTGTTATAACTTTAAACTTTTTGAGCAAATTCGCATTAAAAAAATAACTTTCGCATGTTCGGTACTCCCGAATAAAAATTTTTGAGGCAAATTTGCACCTCAACACCTTCTAGAAACTATTTTTCATAAAATATGATTGCTTGAACCGCACGATACGCATCAATATCCTTTGGATTCTCTCTTCGTCAATGCACCGCCCGATACATATTTACTGACATTTATAACATTAATGAGTTAATAAATGGCATTAACATCCTTGCTATTCCACTCTCCCTTATTAAAGCATCTCAATTCTACTCCTTCTATCACAAGGTCGCTCTCAACTCTCTTCTCAGTGTTCTCTCTTGCTCGTGTTCTTAGTAAAGCTAGGTATAGCAGAGGCAGGCAACGAATTGCAAGAAACAAATCACTCTTTTCTTGAATCTCAAGGTTCGTTTCGTCCCTTTTTCATTTCTTTCATGCATTAAGTAGATTAGCAAAATCCATCAAATCACTTATGTCTGACTTGTACTGATTGTTGATAGATCTGATCGATTTTGTATTCATATGATTTTGATTCATCCTTTCATTACTCAATCAAGCAGCAATTCATTAATTCTTTTAACAAATCGATTGATTTGGATCAATCTTTTGAAAATTATGCTTCCATGAAGCTCCTAGATGAAAGTATTGTCCATAAATAATTATGGATGACTTAAGGGGGATTTGAACGCCCTCCAATTCCTAAATCTCAAGGATTGTTCCCTTTTTTTAAAAAAAATTTTCATGCATTAAATAAACCTTGATAGATCTAACCTATTCTTTATTCCCTTGATCTTGGTCCATCCTTTTATTATTAGATTTGGTTTCCTCCGAAAGCGTCCTTTAAAAGTACATTTATGCAAATTGAAATAAAATTTTTCTTATATACTTACTTTACATATCGTAAAATTATTTTTAAAATTGTGATTTGGTTTCACCTAAACACTTTTTTAATTCGATTTGCCAAGATCATGTTTTTGCAACATTTATGAGAAAAAGTGTCCTCTATAAAGGACATTGGATGGCTTAAGGGAGATTTGAATACCTCCATTTCCCAAAATCTCATGGTTCGTTCCATCCCCCCTAATTTGCTCAGTGCATTAAGTAGATCAACCGAACCTATCAGATGATCGGCTTCCAACTTTTATTGATTGTTGATAGATCTAACCAGTTCTTTATTCCTTCGATTTCGATCTATCTTTTCGTGGCTGGATCAAGCACTGATTTATTATTTTTTGATCAAATCAACTCAATTGGTTTGATTTTAAAAAAGTTTGTCTTGGAGATATCCATAAGAAAAAATGTTCTCCATGAAGGATTATGGATGGAACAAGGAGGACTTGAATGACTTCTCATTCTTACATCTCAAAATCTGTTTCATCCAATTTAAATTTCTTTCATGCTTAGTACCCATTTCACACTGAGTTTTTTTTTTTAATCATGAGTTACAATACAAATTTATTCCAAAAGTCTTAATCTAAAAACATTTAGCATCTAGAAGTTTTTTCAGTGCAAATTTGTCTCAATAGTTTAAAATCATGAAGATATTATCCCATACTATTAAAAACCTAACATAGCATTTAAATTTATTAATAGACAATATTGTTACAATTTCAATCTTTTAGGTAAAATTTGCACCCTAAAACATTATCTCGTGCTCAGCACTTATAAGTAAAAAATTTTAGAATAAATTTGTAGCTTAACCTTATTATCAAACAAAAAGGTTTGGTTCCATTTTAAAAATTATATTTTGGAGATATCCTTAAAAGCACCCTCCATAAAGAAGGACTTGCGTATACTCTAATTCCTAAGTTTTAAGGTCTATTGTTTTATTCATTTTTTATTTCTTTGATACATTAAGTACATTAGCAGGACCGATCACATCACTAAGTTTTAGTTTTTATTGATTGTTGATAGATCAAATCTCTTATTCTTTACTCCTTAAATTTCCTCACACATTTTGCACTACCAATTCATTATCTTTTTTAATCAAACCAACTGATTGGGTTGGATTTTAAAATTTACGTGTTGGAGATATCCAAAAAAATTGTCCTCATAAAAGATTAGATGGATGGCTGAAGAGGACTCGAACGAAACTCCAATTTTCTCCAATAGTGCACATGGGTTTTATATGAGAAAAGAGCACACCTAATATAATAACAACTCAGAGAGTACACTTATTTATTCTCTGATCCCCACCAACACACTGTACCAGAACCAATTCCTCCGACACGTAAACCTCATCAAAATACACTGTACACACGAACAGGAGTTATATTTCCTCCTTAAAAAATAATCTGGGATTGTTTTTTCAAAGGAGAAAACAAACTAAATATGAGCAAGTGACGATACTGTAAATCCTAGGCAGTAAAGTTAAAAGCTAACCTATTCTCTTATCTCTCTATTCCTTCATCTTTCGCAAGAGATCATGTGGGATTCACTGCATGAAGAAACGCGACTCAGTGCTGTAAATCCACTTTTCCCAGCGTCTGATCACCTCTCTGTGCCAGTCCCATTCGTGAAGCTACTATTCAAAAGATCAATCTTTTTTTCCTGCCCATATTTAAAACATAGGAAGATGCACATATATATCAACCCAAAAAGTGACCTTTCGGATCAATGACCTCCAAAAGACATAGTTTAATGAATCCTCCTCAAAAGCAATAGTATGCTTGAAAGAGAATGTGTAGGTACGTTGTTGTGAGTGTGTGTGTGTGTGTGTGTGTTTATATACAGTGAAAACACATAGCTTATTCCCTTCAGTTTTCTGTGGGCTGTGGACCGATCAACCTTTGTATATACAGTGCAGCTTAAGCCTTTGGCGGATCAAAGTGCTTTTCAATAAATTAAATATGAAAAGTAAAATCCACCACACTGTTGCTGTGGAATCACGACATGTAACCCTAGAGATTTAAATAAATTGGTTAGGGTAAACAGAAGAATATTATAAAACGAAGACTGTTTCAGTATGCCAATCGACTCCCACTTAGCAGGGCTAAGACATAGCATCTTTCTTTCCAATTCGTGGTCATTAAATTAACTAACCCTGTAGTGAATTATTAATCTTGATTAGAAAGGACTGAATATATATATGTGTGTGTGTAGGACCCTGATGCAGTAGATTAAATTATTTATTCCTTTATATATTTTATTCTCAAGGATTGTTTGTTTTGTCCTTGTACTTGAGAAATTACATCATATTTATGTATTTATATGTGAGGAGGGGAGTGATGTTTAAAGTTTAAACCTTTTTTTAAAATTTGTTTTTATAAATAAAAGGGGTTGGAAGGAATATGGCAACTACATCTGAAAAAGGTGAAGGCACTCACATCCCTTTCTGCTTTATATGTATAATTATTTATATGTCCAGTGTGTAAGTATATCATTAGAGCACAAAGTGAAAGTATAATGTTTTTAGAGTTAAGAGAAAGAAGATGGGCTTGCATTATAATTTATAAATGAAGCAGCTTTAATTAAAAAGCTTGTGCATTCCACGGCAGATCTTCGTCAAGACCCCAAAACATAAACATTAAAAACCTGCAGAGCCGGAAAAGAAAAAACAACAAAAGATATTATTTATTCCTCTACAAAGGAAAGTACCATTGTGTGCTAACATTTCACCACGATTCAAATTCATATTCTTCTGCATTAATTAATTAATTAATTGTTTGTTTGTTGTTTGATGGCTGTGTTTCTGCTGCGACACTATTAAAAAGCACTTACGCTATACTGATATATATATATATATATATATATATATATAAGTAATGAGTGTAATGGTATTGAAGGGTATCTAATTTGGTGACTCCATTTCCAAAAGAAAAGAACAAAGACTACAGCATCTGGGTCCACTAATAGTGATATGGTATCTTGTTCCCCTTGGAGATTAAATTCCTTCTGTTAAAAGTTTAAGTGTTAAATTTAGCAGTGAAATGAATAGGGGCGGCACCCAAGTTTTTTAAATTTTATTTTAATTAAATGGAAGATGCCACTATAAACTGAGGCTAGTGGTCCATGACAAGGTTATTGTGGCCCTTCCTTATTCATCAAGTGCATTTCTGTGAGTGTGATTGGAGAATCCTTCACCTTTTAGATCCCCCCTCTGTCCCCCCTGAACAACCTACGCTCTTGTGATTTTCTTTTTCAATTTTATTTTGAATTTAGTCATTAGGATTTTAATTGTTCATTTTAATTCATAGTCTCTTGTTGAACTGAGTCATTAGATAAAGTGATATTGTTCTGAAATCCAGACAATGTTACACTGCGGTGATAGATGATAAATCTACACACTCTGTTTTCTTATTGAAGATTTACCATGATCGTTTTTATTAACCTTGGCTTAGGGATCTATTCTAGTACAGCCATCTTCTGTCCTCTACCTTTTCTTGTTATTTCAGTACTCAAAATTCAAAATTCTTGAACACAAATTATCTCTGTGTTTCAAGCGAACTTAGGAGGCTATTAAATGTAATTTAATTCAATTTGTCTTGTTTAGACCATTGACTGGTGGTTTCCTTTGATTATCAAATGGTTAACGGAAGGAAAATGAAAGACGAAAAAATGGTGAGGTGGTGGAGTAGTAGAAAGCACATGACACTACTTACCTGGTAAACGGGGCACTTAATCCACATTAAGTGGCATATTAAATTAAAATAAAATTTGATTAATTTACATTAAGTGGCATATTAAATTAGAATAAAATTTGATTCTTGAAACGAGGGAGTAAGTGAGCAATTAGTATAAATTAATGAAGAAAGAGAAAGCAAAGGAGCAGAGAAAGTTTCATTGCCCCCATTTGATTTCTTTCTTTTCTCACATCGGACTGCTGAAGCAACATGGGAAGCTCAGCCACTGGCAAAGCACAGTTCTCTAAGCTGCAAACTTCTTTCTTCCTTTATCTGAATTGGGTAATAAAATAATGCTTTCTTCTGTTGTTGGTGTGGTTGATCATGATACTCACTCTCTCTATTTTAATTCCCAAGGACCAAACCCCTCCTGCTAAACTAAGCACCATTTTCCAGCAAATAGTGGGTGTCTTCATGTACCCTCTTTCTCTCTTTTCTCCGCTTCAATGGCCTCATAGCCTTTTTTTTTTCCCCCTTTTTTCTTTTCCTTCTCCTTCTTCACTCTCTCCCTCTTCTCATATAGCCTCAGGCTCACATGTCTCTGCTGCGAGGAGCAGAGGGAGAGAGGAGCAACCTCGCCAAACTGCTCCTTTTCTGTTGTAAGAGTTGATAGATGATTTTATTTATTTGCTGCTTTGCTTGAGTCGGATTCTCCACCGGTTGTTGATTGATTTTTGGGCTCTGAGATTCTGAGGGAAGGCATGCAGCCAATGCTTCACTGCTTCCTTATCTCCCACTTTGAATCAAATTTGAAGTCTCTAGTCTCTCCTGTTTCTTCCAAGAGTGTGCCCGATTGTGTTATTAATCTCTGAACGGTAATCAACCCAGAATGTAAAGTTTGTTGCTTTTATTCCCGGGCCATGCTCATCTGGGGAACCTTCTCTTTGGAATTATGGATAATTGAGATTCAGTTCCAGCCACCTCGATAGTCAAAACTATGTCCAGTAGAAGATAATGTTCTAAATTCTAATACTGTTTGTTGTCTGTTCTCGAGGTTAATATTTACAGCTTTTTATGTTTTTCCCTTTGAATTTGATTTGATTGTACAACCCTTCAAACAGAAATTGATACTTAAATGTCGAACATAGTGGGCAATTCAATTTCCGTTCTCCTCTACTTCTGGTTGTGTGGAATAGCCCTGCTCAAACTCTGAGGGGTCTAGTTTTCATTTTCATTTTAATGTTCCAATCTACTCAAGAGTCAGTCAAATATTAAATGCTTCGGTGTGTTTTTATTCTCAAAGTGCAAGCTAGTGATCAATGCTTTATGCCTTCCCTTGACTTTTTTTTTAACCCCCCATTTACAGGTACATAACTAGAAGGTGAAAAGAAAGTTTCTTTATCCAAAGAGAATCTGAGTGCGGGGAATGGAAGTACACTAGAATAGCAGTACCTCTCAGAAGTACCGAATACTAAGAGATAGCTTCTGGGCGAGTTCCCACAATCTCCTATCACAGAGAAGATGAAGGTTCTTGAGAACGCCGGCGAGGGTTCACCTGAGGAAGTATCTCAGGATGCAGATTATGTGTATGTTCCGTGCCTTAGCGACGAGCTAGAAAACGTGGTCTTTGCCAGATTTCCAAGAGCAGAGTACTGGAAACTGGGCTTTCTGAACAAGAGGTTATTGAGTCTGGTTAAGAGTGGTGAAATCTACAAAATCAGGAAAGAAATGAAAATCAAAGAGCCATCTGTGTTCATGCTTGCGAGTGGAGACACGAACTGGTGGACATTTGACAGGAAATTCCAGTCCCGCCGGAAGCTCCCTATCATTCCATCAGATTACAATTTTGAGTATGGAGACAAAGAGTCATTTTCTGCTGGGACCCATCTTTTTGTTTCTGGAAAAGAGATCGAAGGAGCTGTTGTTTGGCGATATGAGTTAGCGGCAAACCAATGGTTCAAGGGCCCTTCCATGATCACCCCAAGGTGTCTCTTTGCCTCGGCCACCTGTGGCAACTTCGCTTTCATAGCAGGCGGTCTTGAAACAGAGACCTGTAAGCTGATCCTGAATTCTGCTGAGAAATACGATTCAGAGACCAAGTCCTGGGAACGCCTCCCTAATATGATCCGAAGGAGGAAGCTCTGTTCAGGCTGTTGCATGGACAATAAGTTCTATGTAATGGGAGGACTGGACGAGAACCAGAAAGAGCTCAAGTGTGGGGAGTACTTCGACCAAGAGACAAAAACATGGACTCTAGTTCCAAACATGCTGAAAGATATTCCTCTGTCGATTTCACAATCTCCACCCCTGATCGCTGTTGCCAACAACGAGCTTTACTCGTTGGACGCCTGTTCCAATGAGCTTAAGGTGTACGAGAAGGAAAGCAACTCGTGGATGAAACTGGGACCAGTTCCAGTTAGAGCCGATGCTCAGAAAGGCTGGGGCGTGGCATTCAAGTCTCTGGGGAATGAGCTGCTTCTGATTGGTGCAACCTCTGTGTCGGCTTCGGAGCGAGCCTTGACTATATACACTTGCAGCCCTGATCCAGCCATGGAGAAGCTGAAGTGGAGGCAAATCGAATGTGGCGGCGGCACCAAGCTTAACCCCTTTATTCGTAACTGTGCTGTCATGGTAGCTTGAAGTTTGAACTGTTGAGTAATAAGCAGAGTCATAAGTCGTCTTTCCATTCCTTTAGCGAGTCTAACCGAGTTGTCACTTTCTGAAACTATGAAAAGAGTCGGATGTTTTCTTTTCTTTTCTGTTTTTGCTTGGTCGAAAACTTGAAGTGTTAAGGATGCTTTTTGAGGTACCTTTTTCTTTTCATTTTCGACTCTGCAGGATAGTGAAACTGACATATACTATCCATTGTTGGAATATGGAAACGAAAACTAGTTGGATGGTCTTCGGTTGGTGTCATTTTGTATATCTCTTTTGTTAGAGCGGCTCCCTTCCTGGGCAATACCAGACGTGAGTCTCTGGTCGGAATATAATTTTATGCTTTAAATGCTTCATCACTTGAAGCCAGACTGAAAATTGTTGAGGCAGCATCTCTTTAGGCCAGGTGACCATCATAGCAAGTCACGGGACTCCATGGGGTGACTGGTTCATGGTATCTTGACGAAAGAACCATGACTGTTTTATTCGGTGCACAGAGATGTTACTGCCTCCTCTTTAGTGCTTCACTTGAAGTATTAATATTTTTCATTGGCTATTTATATTTAATTATAAAACTTCTAAACTCGATAAGTACCAATAACTATTTATTCAGTTAATATAAAACTTATTTAACTAATTAATTAGATTAAAAAAATTAAATAAGTTGATTAATTATAAAAAATATACATGTTTTTCTTAAAAATATTATAATCATCTATCTTAATATTTTTTTTCTTTTACATTTAATTACTGTTGAGAGAGTATCATATGGATAATTTAAAAAAATTTAATAAATATGAAAAATAAATTTTATATTTAAAACTAAATCTAACTTAACAGTTAGATTATATATTTAAAATCGGAGAAATATTATATATATAAAGCAGAGACTAACATCTGTACGCAGAGATGTTACTACTTCTCAGACCTCCACTTTATAACACATTTTACCTAAAATATTAATTTTTTATTTGAAAATAATTTTAAAAATTTTAAAACAATTTCTTAATTTAGATAAAGTTGTCAAAAGATCGTTGTAAAACAATTTGGGCGAGTAATTCTTTGTCGGGTCCTATTGGGTTTCCAACAACAATCCAATCTGCCCCAACTTTAATGGCGAAACCGTCGAACCACCAGTAATTCAATGTTCAGCACTCAGCGCAAGACAGACTAGGAGCTAGGAAGCAGTATCTGTCCAGAAACCAGATCCTTCACATCGATATACCGTACATGAAAGATAACAACGGAACAAAATTGGATCATTGGGAGCCGTCAATGTGAAATTGTGGATGCCAGGTGTAGAGGTACAAGCCCAAATGAGCTGATGAAAATTAAAGGACACAAAAAACGCAATCATTCTGAAGCTGCGGATCTCAAGAACAAGCGCCAGAGTGAACAGGTCTACGAGCTCTTGGCTCCGGGAGCCAGCTGTGTCTCGGGCTGCGTCACGGATCAATGCATCAGTTCAGCCATAACGCAGCTTTGATTGACACAAACGCAACTCAACAACCAAATGAACCTCGGAAAACTACTACTACTTACGGTCAACAACTAAAAAATACTCCCACCGTTACTTATTATAACAGACATTTGATATTTATAGTATGTTTTTTATAAAAAACACTTAAAAGTTGTTTCTATTTTTTTTTGATTTTTTATTTTACCCCTATTTATTTGTCTCCAACTCATATTCTTTCTTCCTCTCACTTCTCTTTTTTTAATAATTTAATTATTCTCTTTCATATTTCTCTCCTTATTAATAAGAGCATTGTTGGAAAAAAAATTATACTTTTTACATATTAATTGCCCTCAACTAATTTTAAACTGTTTTTTTATCAACGTAATTTAGTTATTTGTCTCTTATAATAAGGAACAAAGGGAGTATGTAATAGTAAAAAATTACTCTACTATCATATAGATTAAAAAAATCCTAAATTTTATTAATTTTTATTTAAAATTTAATGACTTTTTAACTTTATTCCTATTTAATACTACTCTGTTCCTTATTATAAAATCTTTTTAACTAAATTACGCGATTTAAGAAAACAGTTAAAATAAATTAAAAACAATTAATATGTAAGCAAATACAATTTTTTTACACCCCTATATGTAAATGGGTAGATGTGAGAGAGTAATAATGAGACAAATGAAAAAAAAATTTATTAAATGCATTAAACTAGAGGTAAAATAGATAATAATATATTAAATATTAAGACAAATTCAAAAAGAATCTTATAAAAAGGAACAAACCTATTCAAAAAATTAAATTTTATAATAAGAGACGGAGGGAGTATATATTATATTTTATATAAACAAAATCAATACAATAATAAATGAGGGGTAAAATTGTACATCCATATAAAAAATTTCTCTCAATACTTTATAAATAAGATTAAAAAATATTTTTTTTCGTACTCTATAAATAGGATCGGAGGAGTAAATAGCATTCAGAAAACCAGCTTTATAGCGTCCAATGCATCGGTTTGGCACACTAATTACTACCAAAAAATATTTTTATATTAGTTTAAAGTATTAGGTACTTTTTTTTTTTTGAGCAAGTATTAGGTACTATTATTGGAAAAATATTTTATAACGATGAATGTAATTTAACCCTATAATAAATATGAACAACAAATACCATACAGACCAGTAACAAGAGATTAATAACAATTTCATCAGCGAGTTGACACTTAGACAAAGAGGCCAAATAAAAAAATTAACAGTCAGGGGATCTATGGCTATTGTTAAGAGTACTTTTTTGAAATATTTTTTTGTAAATTAAGATAAATTTTTTCACATTTTTATTTCCTATATCATAAAATTACTCATATAGTTTTGTTGTTATTCAAACATTCCTAAACAATTCAAACACTGAGCAAAATAAGATGCATCAGTTCAGCTATACCTATAACATCACGATAGTAGTAATTAAGTGACATGGGTTATGTCATTGGCATATGGCCAAGTAACGGACAGAACTGTCAAAAGCCATGAGCACCTCAGGGGCCACGTTAAATTAATCATTACTTTACGACATGTAATCTAATTTCTAATTTAAAATACAACAACGAAAATAAATGAGTACCTCCTTCTTGACCGGCTCCTCCTTTTCAGACAAGATCAGCTCAATGTGGCAGGGTGATGACATGTACGACGCACAAAGAATGGAAGAAAACATACCATACAGTAAAACCTACGACCTAACTCCCACACTCTCATCCTCTACTTTCTTTTCCCCTTAAATAGAAAATTGAAGTAAGAAAACTCACGGTTAATTCTCCCATGAGCACGGTAGGTACGGCGCCTCTGTTTCCGATCTTGATTTACCTGAATGTGGGAAATGCATAGTGCATCTGCATCAAGACCTTTCACCTGCACGTGGATCAGATATTCAGTAACAGTTACGCGGGGGAATATTTCAATATGCGTTTGTGTGATGTACGCATTCACATCGTTAAATAATCTGTATGCCAAAATCCACCAGGGAATATAACTTACTTCCGCTTCAGCATTTTTCAAGAGATCAAGGATAAACTTGGCGGATTTGACAGGCCAGCGTCCTTGACCATGTGAATGACGGTTTCTGGCTTGAGCAGCGCGACCTACTCCCCCAAAATACAGTCGAAAGGGAATTGCTTATCTGTGAGCAGTAACATCTTCCAGATACCTTTTAGCCTTTCCCAAGGGCAACTTCCCGATTGCGAAGGCTGTCTCCCTTGTGTTCTGCACAAAAAGTTAAAATTCACATCCACATATTGAATGGATGCACCCCAGAATTCAGCACAAATGTGGACACATAATTCCTCCACCGAAAACAGGAGGACCAACGAATAGTTTTACTCTTTCAGCTATATTCTGCCTACACAATTCCATGCCGGAAACACGTCTACCATATAACACGACTGCTGAATTGTGATTATGAACCAACATTTTCTATTTTCCGTTACGAATGAAAGGATTTTATCATTTACGGTAATTATATCTTCTCTACCGAAAGGAGAAGTTTACTCTGCAGTTATACATTTTAGAGAGACCTATTCGAACCACAACTAAACCCTACTGCTGCCGTCCAACGTTAAAATATAGAGACAGAGAAACATCAAAACGCATCAGACATCTTTTTTTGCTGGGTAACAAAACGGGTCAAGGACCCCACTTTACGTCAGATGGTACAAAGCCTCGAATAGGCGGTGCCATGTTTATCAGCTTTCAAAATTGGAATAAAATCAGGTGGGGGATCATGAAGAATGTGCTGTCCTAAGCAGAGATGAAGAGCATATGAAGCTAGGACGAATCAAACATTGTTGATGATAGAAAAGATAAAGGATTAAGTTGTTAAATGCATTAACTTAGTGTGTCCACATTGTCTTATTTGAGTCGGAATATACCTTAAAATGAACTCTGAGATTTAAACCTCGGGCTTTGCATGCTGTGTCAATGGCATAACGGGATCAGAGTCAACAATTGCCCCATGTCATGTTAATTTCAAGCGCGATTCCGAATCATCAAATCCGAGAGTGCAACTTAAACAAAGCGCCCCCTTTCATTATCCATACAATAACCGCACAATAATGGCCAAAGAAAATCAACAACAATAACAATAAAAGTTCGCAAGGGAAAAATTGAAAATACTTACACTTGGTGGGATTGTCAGGCTCTCTCGAGTATTTCACCTGGAACAAGAAAATTGAATCAAACGAACGACAAATGCAACTAATCTAAAAGACGAAGGTGCAAAGACAGTAGGATTAGGGAGCGAGATGAAGGTACCATTTTCGCGGCAGGGCGAAGAGTGTGAGGTTTTGAGCACGATCAGTTTGATAGGTTCTTCGGAGGCAAAAGGGGTTCAAGTGTTGCTGGGCGGGAGCTAACAAGATTAGGCTTTTCTGAGTTTCTCATTTCCCGCCCTAGCTATTTCCAATGTGGATATGACCCAGATTAACATTGTTCTATCGCTGACTTATTTAATACTCCTCCGATTTTTAATATAAGACCCATTTAATTAATTTGATTAGATTAAGAAAGTTAGGTAAGTTAGTTAATTATAAAAAAAGTGACACATTTTTCCTAAAACACCATAATCATCTTTCTTAATATTCCCTCTCCCTCTTCTACTTGGTTATGGTTGAGGGAGTATCCATAGGGATAATTTAGAGAAAATTAATAAATATGAGAAATGGGTCTTATATTTAGGACCAAAACCAACTCAAGAATTGAGTCCTATATTAAGGACCGGAGGATTATTTATATAAAGTCACTATGTTTGAAAATTTTTAAATCTATATCTGTATATTAAAAAAAAAAAAATATGTAGCAAGCTTTGTGATCAATTGGTCTCTTGCTTGCTTTAATTGTTTTTTTGTAAAGAAATGGAACATAAAGCCCAGTTCTGTAATTTCATTTTTAATCTTTTATGCGCTAGTTCTTCAACCCCACTCTTTTGCAATATTCAGATCTAAAATCATAAATTTGATTAGTTTAGCCCCATGTACTTGAAAAAATATTAAAAATATATGGTTACCAAATATTCAATAAACATGAGAATTATAAGAGGTTTAACAATTGCAATTGACATATTACTTCGGCATAAAAAACCGCACATGGAAACGACGCCGTCAAGAGAATCTTCAGAATGGAACGCTGACCAACTTTAATCTGCAATTTGGTCATTTCCTAACCCTAGCCACCGCCACCATCGACCTCCCGGAAGGCCGACTCTGTTTCGGAGCTTGAACTCACGGCCACTGCCTCGCTCTTTCTTTCGTCAGTTCTCCCTCATTGGAGCTTTCTGTTCATTCTATCAAATCTGGAATCTAAGAGTGTAAGAGCAACCGAAGCTCCTAATTATTGGGGTTTCCTCTACCTGGCTGGTGCCCCGAAGGGTTGGCTCGTGCACATAGACTTACTGTATTGGTCGGTCTTTGGATCTTCTATGGCCAGATCTCCTGGACCTTTGTCCACGACTTTCTGAAAAGGTAAAATCCTAATTGATTCAGATTTAGTCATTTTGGATTTTTCGCCTGCAAATGCCAATTTCGTGATTCTGGAGGTTATGACCTAGGTGCTTGGATCTGCTTCGTATGCCATTGCTTTGCCCATTAATATCTCCAGGTAAAGTTACAATCTTTTAAAGGGGTCCTGGAGCTTTTTGGCACTTGGTTGTCTAGTTGATTAGAGTAAGATAGCGATGTCTGTGAACAATAATAACCCGCCTAAGAGCCTTGGGGCCTCTTCATCATCATTTGGCAATGCGGGAATTGGATCCTCTTCTATTCCTGGAAATCCTGGGTTTCCGCAGGCGCAGGCGCAAGCACAGCTTGCGGCTAGTTTTCAAGGTCAGTTTCAGCTGTCCCAAGCTCATGCTAATGCTATTGCCCAAGCTCAGTCAAAGTCTCAAGCTCACGCCCAAGCTGCGCATGCTCAGCTTCAGGCTCACTTGCAAGCTCAAGGTTTGTCTCTTAATCCTAGCCAGTCAGGTGCATTTGGGAATTTAGGGGTGTCACCTCCCTCCTTTTCAACACCTGGCAATTCAAGTGCAAAGCGCCTCGCGTTAAAACCCCCAATTCGCCCGATTGGATTTTCCCCAACTAACACTGCGTCAACTTTAAGACCCATGGAACTCACGCCTGCTGCTCGAAGAAAGAAGCAGAAACTCCCTGAGAAGCAGCTTCAAGATAAAGTGGCCGCAATTCTGCCAGAGTCTGCTCTTTACACCCAGCTTCTTGAGTTTGAATCTCGGGTTGATGCTGCACTTGCCAGGAAGAAGGTTGACATCCAAGAAGCCCTCAAAACCCCACCTTGTATTCAGAAAACTCTTCGCATCTATGTATTTAACACTTTTGCTAATCAAGTACGTACAATTCCCAAGAAGCCAAATGCTGAGCCTCCTACATGGACTCTTAAGATTGTGGGGAGAATATTGGAAGATGGTGTAGATCCTGATCAGCCAGGAGTAGTTCAGAGGTCTAACCCCAATTATCCAAAATTCTCATCTTTCTTTAAAAGAGTAACCATTTCTTTGGATCAGAGGCTCTATCCTGATAGTCATATTATTATGTGGGAGAATGCTAGGTCTCCTGCTCCTCATGAGGGTTTTGAAGTGAAGAGAAAAGGGGACAAGGAATTTACTGTGAATATACGGTTGGAAATGAATTATGTACCTGAAAAGTTTAAGCTTTCTCCAGCATTGGTAGAAGTTCTTGGTATTGAGGTTGATACCCGCCCAAGAATTGTTGCTGCAATCTGGCATTATGTAAAGGCCCGGAAATTACAGAGCCCAAATGACCCTTCTTTCTTTTTCTGTGACCCGGCTCTTCAGAAAGTATTTGGGGAAGAAAAGATGAAGTTTACCATGGTTTCACAGAAGATATCGCAGCATCTATTCTCTCCACAACCTATACTTTTGGAGCACAGGATCAAGCTCTCAGGAAATAGTCCTGCAGCAAGTGCTTGTTATGATGTGATGGTTGATGTCCCTTTCCCTATTCAGAGGGAGCTGTCTGCATTATTGGCCAATGTGGAGAAGAACAAAGAGATTGAAGCCTGTGATGAATCAATATGCGCAATCATAAGAAAAATACATGAACACCGTAAGAGACGGGCATTCTTTCTGGGGTTTAGCCAATCTCCTGTGGAATTCATAAATGCTTTGATTGAATCTCAAAGCAGGGATCTAAAACTTGTGGCTGGGGAACCCAGTCGCAATGCAGAAAAAGAGCGTAGATCAGATTTCTTCAACCAACCATGGTAAGCTCATCAGCTTTCTCCTGTATAACTTTACTCTTTTATTGTCTCAATTTTATTATGTTTCTTTTGATTACACTTCACTCTTTCCATTGATTACCTTGTGTCGGAGTGATCTATACTATATAATTGGAACGGTGGAACTGCATTTTTAGTTGGATGTATCATTTATAAACATCCAAAACCGTCCCCCCCTTTTTTTCCAAGTCATGACTTTAAATGCATGCTGGCAACTTTTTGTTCCTGGGCAACGTTAAATTAGGCGTCATTGCTTTGGTTGAATTCATTATATATTGCCGATCAGTAGTTGAGTTGTGTCTTTCTTTGGCAACTTGAACAGGGTTGAAGATGCTGTTATCCGCTATTTGAATCGCAAACCAGCTGCAGGAAGTGAAGCTCCAGGTAGTACATGACACCAGGTATATTAAGGGTTCCATAAACGTCGTTGTCTGTATCAATTTCCCCTTTTGTGGGGTAGCTAGTATACCTTTCTGTATCCATGTTTACGAAGAATGCTGCTCCACTATGATACAAAACATGTTTTGTAATTGATTTGGGCACTAGTATAGTCGACAGACTTGTGGTGCTGATAATTTTTTATTAGGCTACAAGTATTACAACAGTCACATTTCTCTGCTCTGTGCCTCACGGTGGTGTTCGTTGGTGGGTAAGTTCACGCTTGACTCGATAACTATTTGTAAGGGGCTGGATAAGGAGGATCGGTGGGTGTATAGAATCTTGGATTTTGTAATTGACAGCTTTGTTAACAATGCACGCCATATGTCTGCTTGCTCCTTGCAATGATGTGACGAGATTGATGTTTCATTGTTCGCAAGTCTCATTGGTTCAACAATGGATTTGACAAGTGTCTACCCGTCAGAATAATAATTATTTATTAATTGGGCATTTCGTGAGGCTTAAAACATTAATAGTAATGTATTTCCTTTTCAACGAAATAGTGGTGCTTTAAGAGTTAAATTGATTCAGCTAAAAAAAAAGAAGGGTTAAATTGATTGAACTCTCCAAAGGGCATATGGGTAAGCTCGTCAACCCGTCAGGGTCAAATTGCCAAGGTATCAAGCGATCTAAGTTTCTCATAGGGAACAAAAAGATATTATAGTTTTAACAGAATTAAAAATAACGATAATGAAGTTCTGATGGCTGACAGTTAGTACGGTCTCTATTTGAATATGATACTATTATGCCTTGTGAAGATCATTGCATGTGAAATAATCAAACTTTGGACTCGCTGAAGCAATATTCTGACCATAGTTTATTAAACAAAAGATTAAGCGCCATCCGCTCAGCAAAGCATGGCGAATGACTGGAAGAAAGCGTGCAACTTGCCTCGTATAAAATTGTTTACACTTTTAAGAATAATTTTCTTCTTCTATGCTACAAAGAAGTATTAAACCCATCACATAGTTGACCGACAACCATTGACTCTCCTTAATGTCCCGGTTTATTCAAAATAAAATAGAATTCAGCCCATTTTAAGTGGTCACCGATCAGCTTCCTTCTCCCTCTTGCAAATCAATACACTGAGGCCGCCGGCCATCTGTGCCGTCAGAAGTGGCACCAATAAAGGCTTGTCCGGCCTAATCCGCTGGATTCTGAATCTCCGGAGAATGGAAACCACCACATGCTTCATCTGTATAAAAGCCATCTCTTTCCCGAGACACACTCTGGGACCAGCGTGGAATATAGGAAATTTGAAAGGAGACACCTTTGTCATTGTTCTTTCGACGCTGTCTCTCTCAACGAACCAACGGTCCGGTCTAAACTCCAGCCGGTTCTCCCCCCACAATGCCTCCATCCTCCCCATCCCATAAGGAAAATACGTGACTCTATCTCCTGCCTTCACCACGGTGCCATCAGGCAACAAATCATCGACTATGGCATGCTTAGAATCCCAGGCCACGGGTGGGTACAACCTCATTGACTCACACAAACATGCCTTTAAAAACTTCAATTTCTCCAGTGATTCATACTCTAATGCCTCCTCCACATTGACTTGCTGTGTCTCTTCCACAACCTGCTCCTCCACTTCTGGATGCTGAGAAAGTAACCAGAAGAACCACGTCATAGCTGCCGACGTGGTATCTCTGCCCGCCATCATAAAACTTATCAGCATGTCTCTGATCATGTCCTCTTCGTAACCTCGACATATGAGACGTGACAAGAGATCTTCACGCCCCTCGTTCATTTTTCTCATCATCATCTTCTTCCTCTCTCGAATCAGTTCCATCACATGGCTCCTAACTTTTCCCACAGCCTCTTTAAGCCTTCGTTCAGATCCAATCCCGACCCATCTCTTCACCTTCCATATCACAAACAAAGGCGCCGCTCCTCGTCGGGCAGATATCTCCGAGGCGACGTCGAAAGCTTTGACGAGAGGTGAAACAGGTACAGAAGGATCCAGGCAACAAACTTGAACCCCTAACGTGATTTTACAAATCACATTGAAGGAGAATCTAGCCAGCAACTCCTGCAAGTCCACCGCTTGTTCCTTCACACACAAAGCCTCCATCACCGGAAGAAGCCTCTCACGCGCCTCCTCCTCCAACGTGTGGATCACAAATGTCCTCAGTGACCTTCCAGTGAACTCATGGGCGGCTAGTTTACGTTGGGTCCGCCAAAGATCGCCGTCCACGTTGAATATTCCGTGTCCGAGAAAGTCACCGAGGATGTCGGTGAAGGGCTTGCCTTTTGGGAAGTTAAGGAAGTTGGTTTTGAGGATGTACTCAACGTTATGTGGGTTAGCAGTGATAATGGTCCTCGGTGCACCTAAGCGGTGTACGTGGATGGTGTTGGTGGGAGAGTGCGAGAGGAGGTGAGTGTACCAATGGAGGAGACGGTTACGGTTGGCGTAGAAGGAGATGAGGCAACCGATGAGAGGGTAGGTCGGAGGGCCGTGGTGAGTTGGGCTATTTCGGTGCCGGAGTTGAAGCAGTGCTATGCAGAAAAGGATGAAAAAGGAGAGAATGAGCAAGAGAGGATGGGGGAAATGGAGAAGCATGGTTATGATTATTCTGATCGTATGAATGGTATGTTAGTCCCACAGTAGCATTAAGATAAGCTCTTATGGTCAAAAAACAAAAAAATAAAAAAGACTTGACTCTATGGAGCCTGTCCACCATCTAGAAGGAAACTGGGTTTCTTCTTTTTTACGTTAATTAACTAACTTTTTTTTTTTTTGGGGGTTATTGGAACTATGGTGTTTGAACTTTCTCTTGAAGCTTATTCTGTTCTTTGAATATATGTACTAATCTAAGGGTTTTCTATAGTTTCAACAAAAAAGGGGCAGACTTTATCATATTGGGCATTTATTAGTTTTTGGTAGAAATCTTTTTATGTCCATGTAGAACTTGAAATCAACTTGTTCAAAATGACGGTAATAGCATTGACTCTGCTAAAGCATTTTACATTTCATAATACAAACTGATATTCATCCTAGCAACATCCCTCCCAACACCTAATTTAATAAACTCACAGGCTTGTGAAATTGATTTTGATCGATCAGTTTTGTTCTTGACAGAACTCTTCAAACTTTGTCAGGACATTGATCTTCTTTAGTGTTAATTATATAATCAATGTTCCAACATGAAATAAAATGAGAAATTAAAAGACAAACTAGATCAACTTGATCAAGTCCCTGCGAAGGTATTATTGAAACGATATGCAGGTAGTAATATAAGATTTTCATGAACTACAACTTGATCTCTTGAAGTGAAGCAGTACGTTTCTCGCGGACTGCAACTTGATGGGTTACTTTGAGATCAGTTAAATAGAATCATCAAACCCAACCAAAAAAACACAGGCACGAATAAAAAATCAATAAAAACCAGTCAAGTCACCGATTTGGGTAGAATATAAAAGCTACGAGTTCCCAACTTAAAGAATGGATTTTATATAATTAAGAACTTTATTAGGACAGGGACTGACTATCATTTTAAATACAGGGTAAACAAAAAAGGCTTTGTCGTGAAGAATCGATTCATTGATTCCCATAGTTATTTTCGAACAGACATAAGTAGGGGCAACAAATAAAACTACACTCAGAAGACTCCAAGTCCATTGTGATTTTGTAATATATTATGAAACCACATGATCAAGGACGCAAATTTTAAATCTTAAATTGAGTATATTATGATGTTAACTGTGTAGGGGAAAAGCAACCAAAACCGAGTTAAGTATTATAATGACTCAGTTTTCAGTAGTTCAGTTATTGAATATTGCGTTTTCTTCGTCAATTTTTCAGTGGTTGGGAAAAAGAATGGAGACAATTTAATAGTACCTACAGATGTGTCTCAATAATTGAATAACTTTGTATGAGCTTTCGAGATTATTATATGCTTCAATCCAATATCCACGTGGTGTCGCCTTTTCTTTTTTATATCACATACATAGCTATGTTGAAAAGCAGGACAATCAATTAAAGTCTTAACATATGTCACGCGGATAGTGATTTTCTTTGGGTCTTTTCATAGTAGAAAAAGAGAGAAAACAATCACATGTCTATATTGATGATGATTTGAAATGATATCAACGTCAGCTCTAATCTTTCTTAATTATAAAAAGGGGACTGGCTATTACAAAATATTGACGAATAAATTAATTACATTCTTAAAAAATTGCAATCGCAAGTTCATAAAATTAATCATAAGGAATCATTATGAATTTTTCTTTTAAACAATAAAAAGAAAGTACAGAGAATCTGTTACATTAGTTTTCGACTTCTATGATATTTATTGCAATCCTCCACCTGTGTCATTAAACAAAATGGCCCTCCCCACCTTTGTTGTTCGAAATGATTATGATATATATAATCATATGGAGCTTTTTTTCATTTGAGAAGTGTGTACTAAACACTCATCGTGTGGAATGTGGTGGGACAACCTAAACTTATAAACCACACTTTTTATGTAGGGCTCTAAATACTTGTAACATTGTCTTATGACAGCATAATGAGTAAAAGCAGTGAGGTGGATATGGCAAGATGGACAATGACAG
The DNA here is from genome assembly GCF_004799145.2 of Neltuma alba. NCBI lineage: Eukaryota > Viridiplantae > Streptophyta > Magnoliopsida > Fabales > Fabaceae > Neltuma > Neltuma alba. The sequence goes on along the minus strand of NW_021637018.1, from coordinate 334,778 downwards.
TTTTGAAGGTTAGCTTTTTGGCAAGAACGGATAGCCTATGTTGAGCAGATACATACATGTGTGTGTGTGTGTGTGAGAAATTGTGATAATGATAAATCTGGGACCAATAGTAACAGAGTCATTTGCTTATAATTAAGGCATGGCAGAACATGTTGGACACAGGACCCCATAATAATAAATCCATGACAGTTACAAAACCTCACCTTTACAGAATTTACAGCTCACAGATGGAACAACATAAACATTAAACACGTTTCGGAGTTATCATGGGAAGTTTCTTGAAATAGCAAATAGCGAATCTGCTATTCACCGAAGTTGAGTGGAAAGCAGAAGGCCAGGGCTTCCCATTATGGACAGTAAATGAGTAGGCCCCTCATACATTTGTCAGTTCACTATCTTGCTTTTCTCCGCTCTCATTTATTTATCTTATCACAATGGAACAACCAGCCAGGTTCTTCTTTGCAGACACCATCCGTCAGTCATGCTCCATTCCTTCCTTTGGATTTTTCCCTGCAAGTCCATGAAACATGTCTCATTTCACTCTCTGACGACACGTGACAATATACATACATATACATACGCAGATATATCTCTTATTCACTTGATTTTCAATGTATACATTAAACCACGTCAGCGGTTAGAAATCAAAAAAGAATACCCTAAGCTTGAAGGAATAATCCCCCTGCGAGCTCTTCTTTATCTTCATTCGATAAGCAGAATGACGTAGTTTTGGTTGTTTCGTCTAAGTTATATATCTACGAAGTTCCCTGATTTCAAGAGTTTCTTTTTTATCTTCTCCTGCCCAGAAAGAACGTGTCCTTTTAAGAAAACAGAACTCAAGGGTGGCCCAGGACCACTAAACGATGATCTGACATTTTGAAGTTCGACACGCATAGCCAAAGAATGCATCTCCTTATGGAATTTAGAAGGATCATATTTGCCAATTTTCATGTCCAGCACTCCCTACTTCTTTCTAGGTGTGCCCATCAGTCATCACAATAATGCAACAAATTTATGTCTAAAAGTATTGAATAAGAATTATCACAAAAAAAAAAGAGTATTGAATAAGAAGTTTCTGAACCATAGCTAATAAATTATGCAGTATCCAACTTAATGTTTAATCTTCTTCGGAGTCGCCTTGACTAAAACCTCTCTTCGCTTCACATGTCATCCAGGAGAAGAAACAGAAACAGTCAACTATGAAGTGTTAGTCCCTCAAGCCACGCAACTTCTACATGTTTGAGTGACCTGCTTGGACATGAACCCGATGCCATGAAGTGTTTAATATCCCTCTCAAGTTCCAAATGTCTTCTACTTGTTGAGGTTGCACATTTGCAGCTGAATCTACCTGCAAAATGAGCCAAACAAAAGCAGACACTAACCCCATCAGATTGTTGATCAATATGAACTATGCAAATCAGGCCACTTGGGGGATAGTTTGCTTATTTAATAGAAAACATTGACTGGAAAACTAGAGTCATGACGAACATTCGTTAGCAAGAAAAAAACAAGCCATACCGCTTTTGCAATAATTTCAGTGCTATGAAGAATATCAACTGTGATCTCAAACAGTACCCACGCCCACTTATCACTGTTAGCATCATCTGCTACGTAAGGAATTCCACTTTTCTGAAACCTCGAGGCTTCCAGCCAAGTTCTGCCTCCATCAACAGAAACATCTACTGTCTCAATGCCTCTGCCACCCCCAGCTACTGCATATCCACTAATTTTTACCTACACGTGATATATGAGAATTAGAATTTAGTCGATTACCAATACACTCGACATGCAAGAGAGTCTTGCTTGCTTGACTTGGTGAACCACAGCACAAACTTAACAGCCCTGGGGAAGAGGATTCAAAATCTATATGAGCTTATTTTCTGAATCTTCTTCAGTTGAAAACCAAAACCATCATACCAAATTTATAGGAAAACGTGGTGAGAGATCTGAATGAGCATTTCGGGCGAAATAAGATCAATAGAACACATGAAAAGCTAAAACCAGAAGTTGCATAAGCTAACCTTCCCAGGCTTTATTGTGCTCACATCTTCCAGAGAACATATAACACACTGTCATAGTGAACTAGTGAGTATTAGTTACAAATTTTCAGCTTCAAAATCTAAGGAAATTCTTGTATCTACTTCATTAAGGCCCAATAAATCAAAACATGATAAATACTAGAGGTAATTGAAAGATAATAAATGACTGGTTTTTTCAGTTAACAAAAAAAAGTCAGGTGACGTTGAAAGAGAACAATTACCTGGACAGGAAAATCCATTTGGGGTCTCCTGGTTGCCCAGTTAATGTTTTCCCAGTTCACTGAGGGAGGGAACATTTTGTAGTCCTTTTGCATGAAGAAACCCTGCCATGTGACAATGTCAAGCCACAGAACATTATAATAAGGAAATTTTAGTAATACCAGAATCAGTTTACAGCATACATCAGACCTGACTTTCTTCTGCAATGATATTGATAGAATCAAGCCATTTAACAGAGCGGGCTCCAATAACACCAGGAACAACCACACGTAATGGATACCCATGATCCCTGTTGAGAGGCTAAAGCAAGGCAAAAAATAAAAAAATAAATAAATAAACCGAGGTAAGAAGAACAGGATGAAAAGATATCATAGCATGCTCCACTACCCCGGCCCAAAAAAGTAAAAACAGAAAAGAAAAATAAGCAAAACAAATTATGGGGAGAAAAGGACATTTTACACTTGTCAATTCACATTATGTTTGCTTCAAATGCCATGTAAAAATCAGGATAAAGAACGAACCACGGTAATAAGAAAAACGTCTTTGAAATTCTAGAAGAGCAAGCTTAGTAAAACAGATTTAGCTATGCTAACTTAAAGTTGGAACTGCATATAAGAAAAGGAAGGTACCCCACATATTATCTAGCATGTCTATTTCACAGTTCAATCACAAAGCAGTGATAACATGTTCTTTTTACATGTTTTGAACAAATAAATTTCAGTCATGGGTCAAACATATAGGCAATACAAAGCCTTACGCTGAGAAAATGAAACCAAAAGAAGAGACAGACTCATTTATAATTCTGTTTCCAAAAGGCACGCATCATGTTGCTCTAGAGCTTTTAATGACTTCAGACATGTTATCTGCAGTTCATCTTGAACACAAAAAACAGACTTCACGAAGATAATTTCACTTTGCCCAAAAAACAAATGAAGTTAATTTCACTTACTTCTCCATTCATCTCATAAGCGAGAAGAACATCTGCATCAGGATTTGTGGCCTGATCTAATGGAATTGATACCTTGTAAGGGCCTCCATTTTCCTCCTATGTTTTTTTATAAGATTTACGGAAAACAACTGATGACTCTCATCTATGAATGACCAAAAACAATCCAGGATCTTTGGAGTGAATTTACAAAACTTGTTATATTAAAAAGAAAAGGAAAAAAATTACAAACTAGGATTTCTTACCTTACACTTGTCGATGCTAACAAATTCTACATGTTTTCCACCAGGCTGAGTGATACTTGTCAATTTTGGTATTCCAACAAGTTCAAGCACATCAGCCAATTTAGCACCACTCCAAACAGCTGAGAAAAATATATACTCAAAGAATTCTTAAAGATGTAACAAATAAACTCAGACCCTAAACAACAAAGCGTATGGTTCGCAACACCACACGTGTTAAGAAAGACATACTTCAACCCAGATGTTAATAAACAGTTATGCATCTGTGTCCACCCACTAATGACAACATAAACCTTGTTTGAAATCATAAAAAGGTTCCAGTAAATCATTGATAATACTAACCATTTCCAATAGCAGAAACACCCCAACCAACTCCCTTGACCACTTTGTTCTTGCTCATAGCAGTCCTTCTATTACCTGCACACTGTAAAACTCATTGAAAGAAGATGAATCCTTTGCAGAACGTAGACAGCGAGAAAATCAAGCCTAATATGGTCCCTTTCAACTTTATGGTTAAAGCCTAATATGGTCTTCCTTTGCAAGCTTAGCAAACAAATATCTGAAAAATGAAGTATGAATTCTCAACAGACCAACTTGTAGTGTGGCAGCGACATTATACTTTGGAAGAATCCTATGATCAAATAACAAGGTCAGTTGCTTATTTAGATAAACTTTTCAGGAGACACATACGGCAAATAAAACATAGGTATGACATGCGAAGGTCTGAACAAAGTGGCGCTATAGCACAGGCTGAAAATTCTTGAAGATTTAAGATTTCTCAACCATCACTAACCTGATATCCTTCATCCAAAGCTGTCTGGGCTTTTCTATTAAAGCAGAAATTGAGATGAAGTATCTGTTATGCCAAACGTGACATGAAATACGTCAAATTTCCTTTATTGAACAGCCTTGATGAGTAAAGCGGAAGAATTAAGCAAGGTCAACATGTGACCTTTCTATATTATCAATTATTGGTACAGGGCCATGATTTCTCTTGTAAAAGAAATCTGCAGGAGTTAAATATGAGGAAATCAACAAAGAACGCGGTGGCTCGGCATTGAATGGTTCCTGAAGAATAAAGCAGATTGAACTTGAGTCGCGATACAGATAATAGAAAACACGTGCATAGAAGCATTAAACCTTGTAACATTTATAGGACGATGAAGACGGTATCGTCAAGTAAGAAGTCGTCTGAAAACCTAGGAAGGCAAAGCATTAGCTGCAAACAGGAAATAAGCCATATCCTTGAAGTCGCACAATGCACAGTCAAACAAATGGGCCACATTCAGTTAAATACTCCAGAAATCAAAATAAAAAACTCGCTGAAGAAGGTCCATCAAGCCAAATACAAAATGGCTTGTTGCTGCTGCAAATTCAAGTCACTAGTTCTCCAAAAAACAATCCCTTTGTCTACATCTACAGTACATAGCCTATGCTCTATAAGTTCGATTCGATTTCCCCAAAGAAGTTATATATATATATATATGTATATATATCGCATCCACTTCACAATTTATTAGGATCTACACATGTCCGAATTAGTATAGGTATGGAGAGAAAGACGCAAAAGAGGAAGAGTGATGACTTAAATAAATGATAGAAAGGAACTAAGGAAGACGATTGCCTTGGAGTTAATACGAAGGCATGGGTGTCGAGGAGGCTCTCCAGAATAATCTGAGGGTGCTCTTAGCCCCGGCATTCTCAGCTCCTTCAGAAAAGCTCAGAATACAAACTCTGCCATTGCAGACAAATGAAAGGTAGTTAAAGGTTGTGTCTATGGATAATTGGAGGCACCAGCTGACGTGGAGCGCTCTCATTGGCTGGCATTCCTCTGAAAAGTAAGGGTAGTTTTCTATATAATTAATACGAGTAGATGATTATTGATGCAAAAAGCAAAGGACAAAAAACAAATTCCCCCGGGGTAATTAATAGGCATTTCATCTAACTCCATGCAGGTACTTTTTTTTTTTTGACCAAACATGCAGGTACTTCAAGAAACGCCATATATTAGTTTCCTTTTTAAAAATATTAATTTGTAGTTTATTACTATTAATATATATTACTTCCAGTACTAATTATAAGATTTTATTTATAATTTATAATCAAGGTTTTATAATTAGAAGAGGAGGTAGTGTTATGTAACTATGGTTATATGGAAAGAAGCATGACTTATATGAGTTTTTTTTGGCCAAAAATATATTAATAAATTTGGAGTATGAAGTTTCTTTTTTTTTTTTTTAATTAACGAAATGAAGGCATGTTCAAGGAAGGAAGGAAGAACGAAAATTTAATTTCAGAAAGGGTTAAAATTTAACAATTTTCAGACATACCAATAAACCTCTACTATTGATAACATACCAGACTCTCTTTCCAGTTCTTTTTTATTTCTGTTTTTTTTTTCTTTTTTTAATTAAAGGTACAGATTCTAACCCCTTAAGTAGATCAAATCTACAACCTCCCACTCGCATAGAAAAGCTTTGATGTCACTAAATCACCAGAATATTGACTTATTTCTCCTTCTTTAGTTGGCTTTTATTTGTACACATTGCTCCCGGGGCATCCTACAAATTTCAAGCAGTAAATCGGGAACCACGGCAGCATTCAATTGTCTATATCCGAGAAAAGCAAGAAGACGAACCACGAAAAAGCTTATAGATTAAAGTTCTTGGCGATAAAAATCTCCATACTATCAGAATTTCCAACAACTCACCCTCTTTACACACACACACAGATATATACATATATATATATATATATATATTATAACAACACCAATGTCCATACGAGCTAATGCTTCCCTTTGGCAAAATTCTACTTACAGGTTGAGTAATGTAGCGAGCACAGAGAATATACATATCTAGATTTACAGTACTAGTATAAAATAGGCATTTATAGCAGCTGTAGATCCACACTAAGGCCTATTGCATCCCGACACCTTGGACTTCGACCATTCGCCACCAAAGCAGCACCAAACTGTATCATAAAGTAGAATATCATACTTACAATATGAAATTACAGGTATACATAAATTACGCCAAATAAAATGTGTGTTCAGTGCAAGGATCATTTCTTGGTTATGGCATCAGCTCAAAAAAAGAAGACCGGGTTGTGGCTGATCATTTGATATTACCAGCACCTCCCCGAACCAAGCAAGAAGGAAAAGTAATACCACTTCTGTTGACTGTAAAAGCAGTCTTCCTTTTGACTATTATATATAATGTGATCCAGACATCCCACATCAGCAATTGTGTAGAACACAATAACTCACAAATTTTTGGTCCAAAAAAAAACTCGCATAAATTAGCTTGGTTTATAAATGGGGAATATTACCATTCGGATGAACTGCTTAAAAGTCAGAACAGTCAAAAAGCTATCATGTCTTGAGAAGCTAACCTTTTGAACTTTTGAGCTGTCATGCATTTTGAAGAGTACCAATGTGAGCAGCGTTAAACATTGTGTAGAGATTTGATCGGTAATCCCCGTTTCAGAAGAGATTTATAAGCTGGACTTCTTGACCATTCATCAATTTCTCGGGCACGTAGTGCCGGCAGAGGATGTGAAAGTTGCCTTGTTTGAGCATTCCTGATTAATGAGAGGGGAAGAGCGTTCACACACAAAAGATTCCAAATGGAAAGGTTAGCAGCCCGAGCACTATGAAAGTTGTGACAAACCTTAGATACCATCCAACCGGGCTGGAAGAAGCTTTATCGTAAGAGCGTGCTTGCTCCAAGAACGCATCCACATTTAGTTGATCAGCCATAGAGGGGCATCCTCCAGCTAATTTCATCAGAACAGAGACGACAATCTCTTGTAGGGTTGGGAAACAGAAACTTTATCAATATAGAAAACAGCAATTATCTAACTGCATTGATTTTGAGTCTCAACATTTATATACCTTAGGGTCTTGAGCAACAAGAAGAGCTGCACGATCACAGGTCAACTCAGCTGCTCGAAGCCAGCGGAATAACTGCTCTTCTAAAGTCCGAGCTATAAAGCCACCAATGCCTACAATAAATTACACCAGTTGTGAAAGAGAAATATTGCAGCCGAAGCGAGTATATCTATCAACCAAAAACAGCTTGCTCTCGCCAGTCAAAATGAGAGCCATCAAAGCTAGCTAGATATTAATTTATTAGCGAAGAACTAGAATGGATGTAAACATGGTATCATAAATTACAGATAATGCTGCTGGCTTATCATAATCCAGCAATTGTAATATTAACATGGATTTGATCCCCACATTAGTCAATAGAAAGCCAGATAGACAATGTCTCTCCAACCATGATCGTCTGACATAATTAACTACTCAACTATAATTTATCTAGGGTGGAGAAACTCTCAAGTGTTAGTTCGACAATCCAGAACCACTTCTGCATTTCACTCACACAGGAATTGGCGCATACCACGTACCAAAAGATACAGAAGACAAATCATAATATATATGTGGACAGACACGGAAAAAGAAAATGAATTGGGGAGAAAAAAAAAAAAGAAGCTCTATCACCTACCAGGTACTGTATAGGCTCCAAGGGTTAGAATGTTCGCATATGTTAGCCACACACCATGATCACATTTTAGATGGCCCAGCTCATGAGCCAGAACAGCCTGTTAAAGTAAACTGATAGAACATCAACAGTGATAAATTCTTAAAAGAAAAGATTAGACATCAATATTATTGACCAGTTTAAATTAAGTTGATAGGGTAAATTGGAAAGAAATAATACATATCATGAATAGTAGCTAATATGTGCATATAACAGCCATGCGCCTCAAAGTCAATCACCCAAATGCTATCATTTGTGGAAATGCAGGCTGGCTCAGAAATTAATTATGAAAAATAATAGAGAAATAACTAAGAACCTGCAACTCTTCTCTTGTCAGGAGCTCCACAAGGCTAGTATGGACAACAACAAATGGCCGTTTACCGCTTATAGCTAATGTATATGCGTTAGGCACAGGACTTTGCCTGACGTACAGATCAGGGGCATCAACATTTAATATTTCTGCTGCTTCCACCATTAACTGGTGAAGACCAGGAAGCTGATGCAACAAGGAAAAAAAAGGAGGCCAATTACTCAGCTGAAGTTGATAATGGATGACAGTAACTCGTGATCACAATGGAACTGCTTGTCAATCCAAGTTACCAAGGATATAACACAACATACTTGGTTGATTTTCATACTGGGACAACAACTGAAGTGAGTATGGTTGGCAGTAAATTTCACGATGAAACCCAACTTAAAAGAAGCGGCAGATTTCATGTGCAGATATTCCTCGTAAATATTTAATCAGAAGAAGCATTCCTAAGTTTCAACTCAGATAGCCATGTCTAAAGTCTAGACACCGTTATTTAAAGAACAATTATGCATAAGAGCATGCACGCAGACATTCATTTATAGATGCAGACAAGCAATGGCATATAGATTGATCTGTTATTCATGGTGAAGGAAAAGGGAAAGAAAGAAGAAGCAGAGTTCACACACACAAAAATTCTTCTGGAGTTTCCCAAGATGCATGGGTTTTTTAACAAGCATATGCATGAAGAGATGTGGATTTCTATATGTATAGCTGCACATCAGCACTGCGAATGCTTGTCTATTGCATTTATCAGAAGAGGATTATAACAACAATTAGAATTTTAATCAGAGGTATGGACAAGCGGCATGGGCATATTTATGAATCAAATTACTAATCAGCATAAAATATTCCTAGGTAGTTCTTAATGAAAATTTTACTGACAGATGACACGGACATGGATACCTGATTTTCGGAAACAAGAACAGATGTCCCTATATTCTCAAGGAGCATGATCTGCTCTGCTACTGATCCTGCAATTCATATTGGAGGAACTATATCATGAGCATTCTAATCCAAGACAAGTGGAACAATAGCTTTGCATCTGAAATGTATAAGCAACATAAATTCATAACTGCACGCCACCAGCGTCATTTTGAATCTTAGATATCCGGTTGGACACCATTAAATATGTCAAATGATATAAAAGCCGCTATTTATAGTTTAAAACTTTCCACCCAAAGTCATGAACAAATAAAGAGTCCTTGCGTGCCGCCAATAGCCAATAATTCAGCTAAGCCTATATAATCCATTAATAATGTTTCTGGATGACGTAGAAGCCTTAACTATAAGAGGATTGGAAATGTAGAGCTAGTTATTTATACCAAGAAGAATAAATTTCCGTCTAGATGTTATTTTCTATTTCACGCTCTACGAAGGAAACCAAGGAAACTTAAAAGGAAGCACCTGAAATATTTTCAATAAAATATAACATAAAATGTCAAAAAGCGTTCGAATTTCTGTTGCTACGCAGTAGCAGGAGAGCATCTTGTAATTTTCAAACGCATCTTGACAGCACTCAGCGGAGTTAAAGATGGAGCTTTCCAAGTACTCTACGCAGCAATAGAATACAATCTAGAAAAAAAAATCGAACTAATGACGATGCGGCGTCTTTGTATTACCGAGAAGAGCCTTTCCTAGTTCGTTTAATCCTGGAATTGCTCTCAGTATCACCGTGTTCTGGAGAATTTAAAACGAAAACCAAAACACAAAGCATCAGTTGTTCGAACGAACAATTTCGGAAGAAAAGAAACAACAACGGTGAATTTTAAATAACATTTCGCACTTGAAAATTCAACTTTTGGAAAACTAATCATCATTAGGTGCAGTCCCCATAAACATGGAACACGGAGAAAATTGAAAATCATCCACACCTGTTGATCAAGAGGGTGACGGAAATCGTCAGCATCTAGCTTTCGGAAGGCAACAGGAGCTGCTCTGCAAACGGTAATTCCGAATTTCCGGCTCCTCTGAGTCGCCCCGAATCCAAGGGTGGAATAAGAATTGAACCTACGTCGATCCGATGCTACGAAGCTGACAGTGAGAGAACTGGGCTTATGAAAGAGGCAGAGAGTGGGAAAAGGGATGGACGCCATTGAAGAAGAAGCAAAGCCGCAGGAGCGCAGATTAGCGTGAGAATGGTGTTTTGTGCTTTGCAGGATAAATAGAACACGAGATATTTGGCTCGTTAGCTTGGTCGCTGCGAACGCAACGAGCTTTGTGGCCACAACCCGTACCTGTGGTACCGGTCTCCCGCCACTTCTTTTTCCTGTTGACTTTGGTTTGGAATTGTGCCTGCCTGGGCCTGGGTGTATGGGTTGCTTGCTTCGCGCGGAACCGGAATGCGTAGGGTAAGTAGTATTTACTTCTCTAAAATTCACATTTGTTTTTCATTTATAATTGCATAGATTTTTTTGTTCTCAGCTTTGAAATGAAACACTGAAATTTGAAACACTCCTCCTTTTTATAATACAAGTCTTGTTCCCTTAATTTGAATCAGTCCAAAGTATAAATCCACTTTAACAACATTTAAAATATTTAATATTTTTTTCTATTTCAACCTCATGTACAATTAAATTTTATAAGTAGTTTATTCATTATAATTAATATAGTATTGATTTTGATAAGGATGTAATTAAAAAAATTTTACAATTTTTTCCATATTTAATAATATAACTTCTATTTAACTAACTACCCTTTTTCCCTCTGCAATTGCCAGCTCTCTTTTCAGTTTTTACTTTTAATGACTTCCTGGCACCCTTTATTTTCCTTGATTTTACAATGCCATTACCACCTTTATTTCCACCTCGAGAAAATCTCCCGTTGCCCCTTAATCAATAAGGACCACCAGTTGTTGAGCCTAAGTTCAACCTCATTTCACACAAAGAGGACTAGATCATCAAGAACTATGTTAATCAGTATTACTTCCACCAGTCTAAATTATAAGACTTTTTTTTAATCTATAAATAAGGTCTTATAATTAAGACCAGTTACTAATAAGGTCTTATAATTAGGACCAGTGATAATATTAAATTTCCATCTTTTTTAACCAAGGGAAAAAAAGGAAAGAATAACCGATCGTTATGAGCTTCCGACGAGCATAGGATAGTCCAGAAGTCAATAAAAGCTCATTTTGTCTCTTCTCTTTACTGGTTGTACATACACACCGATGAGAACAGATACGACACTTGATATTTAGCCAGAGAAAGGTATCAAGGTTGTACATAAAAGCTTTATCAGGATAACTGCCCCGCAAAAGCTACAAAGCATCTTCAGAGTCACTATAATATATTGAGAAGGGGTTTCTCAACACCCTATCGGAGCTCCCCCGAGATGATCCGATATACAGACTAATTTCCAAGCTTACGCTTCATGGAAAATCTGCCGAAAGCACACATCCAGCGTACCAAAGCCCATGTTCTATAACTTATGCGGCCTAGGCTGCTGGGCCGGCTTGTTCACATCGGTCTAACAGATCCAGGGTCTGCAAAATTAAACCCCGCATACCACGCATCAAAATAAGATGAGAAAGAGAGAAACCGATAATGAGATAATAATTGTGCAAAATAGTTTTTTCATGATGAGAGGAAGGAAAATCCATACCTCTGGAACTGACAGCTCAAGACGAAACTTAGGACCATCGTAATGATGTAAAACAGGCCTGAATGAATCTTCTTCCAGTGCCTTGCAGAGTTTCCTCACACGGATCCTTACCTATACGTAAACACAAGGAACAAATTCAACTGCCTATTAAACATCGAATTAATTAAGTACAGGAGCTCTTCTATTCCAACGGCCTAAATTCTACCTGAGCAGGAAATCTCGATTCACCTTTGCATTTTTTATCCTCCCATGCAGTAGGATCAATGTTAGAGCCTCCAAAACTTGCCGCCTGCAAAAGTCTTTCCGAAGTAAGTGCATAAACTAAACACCTATTTTTCTGTCATTAACTCCCCCCCGCCCCCTTTTCTCCCATTTCATATATATTCGAGGCACTAAATAGAGAGTAAAAGTATAGTAATTTCTGCAAAGCCTGATGCACAATTTAATAATACAAGCCACATCAAAAATTTAATATAACCCCAATTAAGCATAACCCACCTCAAAAATACCGTGCAGCTGATGAGTGGTATAGTTATACAAAAAGAGAGGCAGCCCTGGTGTAATTGCTCGAACAGAATCCCGATACCTCGAAGGCAAACCTATTAACTAATCATGTCAGTCCTCAAGAAATACTTGTTTGCAATCTTCAAAATAGAATATAGACTATATTTAATCAGCACAAAATATGATACGCTATAAATTCTAGATTGAGTTCTTCAATGATTGTGTTAAATAATTACAATATTAAAAGACAAGCAACTTCACCAACCAAGTTCTCAGCCATTTACTCTCTAGTGCATTTCACGTTACTTCCTCCCTACTCTCTAGAAAAAACATTGCCCCTCGTTACAGAGATTAGAACCGGACAAATCTGGCAAATTAACCATGCCTTATACTATTAGACCATAACCAATGGCAAGTAGTGAGTACATGCATTATGTAACCAAAAATAACAAAGGTAAAGAGAAAAAGACTCTCATAAACAAGAGGCCATGCCAATCTACAAACTACACCCCCCCTATCACTATAAATGGTTGGTAGCGATTGAGTAAAGCACACTTACCAAATAGCTGATGCTTCAAATCTTCCTCCATTGTGTCGTTGTTACACACAAGATGTATCCACCAAGAACCTCATTTCGAGGCAGTGTTTCTGATGCAGGCAACGTCTTATACCTTTTGTCATTTGCATTTGAGTTGACACTATCATTGCTGTTATTATTGCTACAGTTGTGAGATTCTTTGTTCTGAACATTGCCACTATACTTGTCACTGTTCATATTTCCCACCAAGCTTGAATTGTTCTTCTGATACACTACATTCATATTGTATATTACACCATTTCGGAAAGAGTTTTTGTTCACATGTTCGGTAATTGGAGAATCTGCATTTAACATGCTGACATTAAGAGTGTCGAATTTGTTATCTTCCTGATACCCAAATTTATCCCTTGACCTTGTTTCAATTGGACCCTTTGAAAGATCAAGGTTATTCAGACGCTCTCCTTTTAACCTTGTCTGCTCAGCCAATTTAGAAGCAGCCAAAAGCCATTTCTGATCCTCCGATGTTCTTGACTGTCCACGAAGCTGATTTCCCAATTGCCAAAAGCTGTGCATGTCATCCATCTTTTGAAACCCTAATTGAATTCAAAAGCAGTTCAGGACTTGTTGAATAAGATCAATAAAAACACAGCAAGAGACACCACAAGGAAAACTAAAGTATTATGGAAAATGGAGAACAATGGCATCTTCCCCCCCCCCCACCCCCAAAAGTAGGGGGAGGGTTAGGGATGTTTGAAGTCCACCAAAATATTATAGCATAATAAATCACCAAGTGGCATCGAATATTATGGCACAGACTAGAAGCATTGCCACACTCACAATCCCTCAAGAAAGAATGAATTCACTAGTGTTCACACGCACGGCACAGTTGCAACAATTCCAATTTCAAAAGTAAATTAGCCTTATCCACTAGGTGGGGTCGGCAATGAATCACACGACGCCATTCATGCTATATCAAAACCCATCCTTAGATATGTTGTTGATTAGGAGGTCCGTTCAATGAACTAATATAGGATCAACAAACTTTAATTGCTGATTGGAAATCTTATAGTATCCTACTAGCCGAAACGAGCAGAAGAGAAGGTCTCATGCATTTTATTACTATCAATTTTCAAGAAGCTGCGGTCACCAGGTTTTTACATACACAGCAGACTTGAGGTAAAAATCATTCCCCGTGATTACATGGCTTTCGTTTCGCATCTAACGTCATTGAAACAATGCAACTCTTGGATATAGTAAACCTGCCATGATCGACCGGCCTGGTTCCATTTGCAACTTTGGTATCCATCGGGAAAATTGAAAAGTGAAGTTCAATAATCCGCACAAAATGTAAAGCAACAACATAGGAAAAAATTTTCCATTTTAGGAAGCTCAGATTTTATTCCATTTCGCCAGCAACCATAGAACACTAAAACTAAGAAAAAAGAATGGAGCAAAACAGAAGATATCAGCATCCAACTCTAAAATGAGCATCGTTCCTGCCATGCTAGACCTCAATCAAACCAATTATGTAAAGAATCCTGATTCTTGAACTCCGTCAACATGTACAGGAAGTACGAAGTCGCCCTATAGAAAAAATCTACGATATGGAAATTAGCTCACTCAACTCAGAAAATACACACAACAAAAAATCCAATTATAGAGCTGAACACGAAAATTAGGCTACTGACTCGGGAAATTCGAAGAGCAAGATTTAGGGATCTCAGTACTCATCAGAGAATATGAAAAGCGTTAGAGATTAGCTAATGCCTACCAGGCTATGAACCCCGAAGGCCACGAGGAAGACAGCGAGCTTCAGTTTGAAGTAGCTGGAACTTTATCGTTCTGATCTTTCGTATATTCCACAAATGCCCATGAAATCTTGATTGAACCTCGTCATTTGCCCAAAAAAAGAAAAGCTATGTGCTGAGAATATGTGCTGAAATCGTTATTTTTGCCCTAACCCTCTCCCTACCAAATGACCTTTGGATTTTTTTTATTTTTTCTGGGTTGACCGTGTGCGGAGAATATGTGCTGAAATCGTTATTTTCATGTGTAAACGCATGGTCAAAAGAACTTTGATCCCAAAAAAAAATCACTCGTGCCTTTTACAAAAGTGTAATTTCAATTCTCTTTTTACCTTAGAGTCAATTCAATCAAACAAACGGAGAGTAGTTATTCGGTTGGTCTAAAAGATAAATTATATTAAGTCAATGTACATATGTATATATTTAGCATGTCTTGGTTAGTTGGAGAGGTGGCAAGTAAAAAATCAGTTACTGATTTTTCTTGTTATTGACTAAGGTTGCAAACTACTCCTTTTTTGAGCAAAAAGGGGATTAGATACAGCAATATAGTCCAAGGTATGGAATGAATCACAAACATCATAGAGGAAACACAACCATAACAAGAATAGAATAATACTCCAGACGCATATTTGTTGTAACCGATGAAGACTGTTTTTTTTTATTTGTCCCTCCTTTGATTTCGCTGATCTGATCTTATCTTCAAGAGGTTCAAGAGGTATATATACTGGGTCTGTTCGTTACAAAAGTTGTAAACTCTTGTGTTGCATCCAGGAGGCAGACAAACAAAGAAAAGGCAATTCAATGGCAGCTGCAAAAGCTCATTATTTTCATAACTCTACATGGTCCTCCACAATATCATGCTACGAAGTAGCAGCAAGCAATCCCAATAGAATATGGAAAAGTGGGCCCATCCTCGAAGACGAGGGCCAATTCTTGTGTGTGCAAATCGCCTACGCTGTATTTACTTCTAATATTTTATACTACATCATCAAACCTTTTCACCAGCCTCGCATTATCGCAGAGATTCTCGTAAGTACATGAACATTTGTATCACAATAACGTCGCACACATGAACATTTGTATCAGAATAACGTAAGAGTTTTCTCATTCATTATTATTCATTTCTTTCGCACAGGCTGGTCTCACTTTAAGTCCTCTATTTTTGGGACGCACCGTAATAGGGAAGACGCTTTTGGCTCCAAGATTACTCCTCAATATTGAAACCTACGCTAATATTGGCCTCATGTGCTATGTTCTTCTCAGCGGTTTAGAAATGAACTTAGATACGATTCTACGAATCCGAAGGAAGGCCGTAAGCATCGCCGTTGCTGGGATTATCGTACCAGTGGCGATTGGGGTTGGCCTCTTTGCTATGTTACGTCATTTTTATGAAAATTCTGCAGCAGAAACCCATTTCCGTGAGGATAAAAAATATATCGTTGAGGCGTATTTATTCTGGAGTTTGGCTCTAATCATCACAGGCTTCCCAATCCTTGCCCGAGTCCTTACTGATCTCAAGTTGCTGAATACGAAGCTCGGCAGAATCACTTTAACTGCAGCTATGATAAGCGACGCCTATGGTTGGTTTTTGTTCGTGATATTGATTCCATTTGCCGGTAATGATACAAGACCAGTACTGTCGGTGCTAACTACCTTATTGTTCATCCTCATATGCTTATTTGCCGTACGCCCAATCATTACCCGATACATTCATTACAAAACCGACACAGATTCGTGGGAGAATTCTCAGCTGGTCACTACAGTGTTGTTGGGTGCTATCGTTTGTTCTTATATTACAGATGCGCTTGGCACGCACGCCATTGTTGGAGCTTTTGTGTATGGGCTTATTTTACCTAATGGGAAATTTGCTGATCTGGTGATGGGGAAGGTAGATGATTGTGCTTCCGGGCTTATATCATCACTTTTCTTCTTTCGTTCTGGCTTAACAGTTAACTTGGTCACGGTTGCACAACAAAAATATTGGCCATTGATGGCCCTCGTTATCGTCCTTCTATTCATCCCCAAAGTCTTGAGCACTTTGATAACTACCTTCTTCTTCAATATACCTGCTCGTGATGGCTTGGGCATTGGACTACTTCTCAACACCAAAGGCGTCCTGGCACTGATCATTCTAGACATAGCCTGGGATAGAAAGGTATACATACTATTTATTGAAACTGTTTGATATATATTATTCACGCTGTGCAGAGCAACTTCAACTAATCAGCTCTCTCGATATCTTGCAGATTTTATCTGTGCTATATTTCACGATTATGGTTTCTGCGGTTTTTCTGATGACTATCGTGGCGCCAATTTTCATCAGCGCCATGTACCACCCAAGAAGGCGCTTTGAGATGTACAAGCTAAGGACTGTCCAAAAGCTAAGGCTTGAGACAGAACTTCGAATCCTTGCTTGTGTCCACAACGTTCGCCAAGCTGCAAGCATGGTTAGCGTCTTAAAAAACTGCAATGCCACCAGAATTTCTCCTATGCATGTGTTTGGAGTTCGTCTGGTTGAATTTAGGGGCCGAGCTGCCGCCACCCTTTTTGCCGCCCATATAGAACAACCTAGCACCCTCACCGGATCACCAAGCATGGCCGGATCATCACAAAATGAGTCAGAGAACATCACGAACGCCTTCAACGTTCTAACAGAGTGGAACCACGCCGTTAGAGTCGAAACCACCGATGCCATGTCGGTATATGAAACCATTCATGATGATGTATACTGCTTGGCACAGCAAAAACTAACGTCCATAGTGCTCCTCCCTTTTCACAAGCAACCAGATGTAGAAGGTGGTCTGGAGACAACAAACGCTATATACAAAGACATAAACCTGAACGTTCTGCAAAATCCTCCTTGTTCGGTGGCAGTCTTCGTTGATCGTGGTATTGGGACATCATCGTCCAGAAACAACACAAGCATCCTAACGCTCTTCGTCGGCGGTCCTGACGATCGTGAAGCCTTGGCTGTTACATGGAGAATGGCCGGGCAGCCAGGGACGGAAGTCTCCGTGGTGCGGATTGTTCTGTATGGTGAAGCTGCAGACGTATCAGTCGACAGTGAATCTCAGTGGATATCTTCTGCAATAATGGACGAAGAGAGGCACAAGTTGTTAGATGACGAGTATTTAGATTCATTCAGGCTCAAGGTGGTTCATAATAATGACTACGTTACATACTCAGAGGAGGACGTGGGCAGTGCTGATGAACTGACTTCACTTATGCAGGAGTTTGCCAAAGATGACTATGATCTGATCATCGTTGGGCAAGGGAATAATAGGAACTCAGCCTTATTTTCAAATCTCTTACAATGGTGTGACAACCAAGAACTGGGAGTATTAGGGGACATAGTGGCCTCAGATAATTTTGGTTCCCAATCTTCATTGCTTGTTGTGCAGCAATATGATTCGATCATGGAGAACGGGGCTCAAACTCGACAACCCGCACATTCGCCTGCAAATAGTGATAGCTCTCAGGCACCTCTTGTGTAACACATTTTAACATGAATCGTACTGGTGTTGGTAATTGATTATTAGTGAGGAATTGTTAATTATGCAGTTTCAAAAACTAGATCTCTTCTTGCTCTTAGGAGTACCGGGAGAAATGAAGCTAAACAAATCATTTGTAAACATTAATCAAATTGTCAAAAGGATCAACATTTTTTTGCAAGTCCTTTTTTTCCCCATTCTGTCCTGTCAGTTCAAGTGTCCATGTGTCAGATATATTTGAAGTTTGCTTAACTTTAGATAGATACACTTAAGGGATGTTTGGTTAAAAACCATGATTCTAAAAATGTTTTTACGGTATACGAAATAAATATGTGAAGGAGTTTGTCTCGTTTTGCGCAAAGTGCCTCCAAACACTTCCTTGGGGAGTGGTGGGATGAAACCAAACCATGGTGTGGAGAATAGTCTGGAGAATATATTCTGTGAAGAATAGTTTTTGTGAAGAATAGATTTTGTGAAAAAGTAATTCTAAGAAGTGAAAGTGTTTGGATAGTTGTTATCAGAAGCAATTTTTATATATACAAATTACTAAAAAAAAAGACATAAGTTAATATGATAATTACATAAAAGATAAATTTTATGATATATTTTAATTTGAAAAAATAAAATTGTTAATAATATATTTTTTTACCAACATAATTAATAATACATAAAATAATATAATTAATAAATAATTAATATGTGTATATATATTTATAAGATATAAGATTAAATATGTTTATAAAAAAATAATTGAGGGATGTTAAAATCATATTACTGTTGAGATTTACTCTAAAAGGCACAATCATACTCTCTAATTTGAGTCAGAAGCAGAATGGATTCACTTCTTCTGAAACTATGGTTTTGGCATAAACCATGGTTTCAGATTATTTCTCTAAAATTAATGCTGTTTGGGTGACATCCCACCTAAATTATGATTTGACCTCCTAAACCATAGTTTTGAAGGGCACCAAACAGGTCCCTAAACTAGACAAGCTAACTCACCTGAAAACAAAGGACAAATCCAGCTGGAAGAAAATTTTTGGGGGTCAGATGTTTTCTACAAGTCTTGAGTCTTGACGCGCACATTGTCACGGACTTGGTCTTAATTCCAACGAACCGTGCGGCCTAGCAAACTTCTTGCCTTAAGTTGCTAGTCAGCCTGCTCACGAAGGAACACGAAGGAATAGGAGACTCAAAGAAAGAACTTTGTATTGATCTCTTGAAGTACTTACAACACTCTCACTTTCTTGAATGTGTGAAATGAATGAGGGGGAGGGGGTATTTATAGTTCTCCACCTCCTCAATAGACGGCTAAGATCTACTTGATCCAACGGTTACAATGTTGTATCTAGAATACTCTACAAAAATATCTAGATATTTACAAAGGGGTTAGGTGTCTCTTCAATTATCTATAGTGTTCTGGAACCTTCCAAGCTTCCCAACAAGCTCCACACATTTCTAGAGAGTTCCAGACTTACCCAAGACTTTTGTGGACACCTTTGGACAGTTCTGGGCAGCGAGCCTTTATGTATTTTTGGGCAAAACATGAGCGGTGCGTTACATTCTCCCCCACTTAATGTGGCGACGTCCTCGACGCATCCCTCTTGTATGCCTCAATCTTCTCCTTATAGTCCTATAAAGCCAGCTCGTGTTCCCAGCTTGCTTCACTATCGGGAGACCCTTTCCATTTAACAAAGTATTCAATGTAGCTCGGATGACTCCCCCATCTCGGTATTACTCGGTGCGCGAGGATTTCCTCAACTTCCCGTTCTGGCACCGTAGTAATTGTTGTAGGGGCTCTTCTAGACTCACCTCTACTTGGTTCATCCTTGTCTTCGTTGTATGGCTTTAGTAGGCTTACGTGAAAAACAGGATGCATCTCCAAGTGTGAAGGTAGAGTCAAGCGATAGGCTAGCTTACCGATGCGTTTCTCTATAGGAAACGGTCCTTCATAGCGCCTCACTAGCCCTTTATGAACCTTGGCGAACCTTCGGCTTTGATGAGGAAGGAGCTTCACCATGACTAAGTCACCTTCCTCAAACTCTAAGTGCCTCCTCTTAGCGTCGGCCCACTTCTTCATCTTTTTCGCGGCCTTAGCCAAGTACGCCCTCGCCAAGTCTGATTTTTCATGCCACCCCTTGGCAAACTTGAAAGCTGAAGGACTCGGGCCTTTATAGCCAACAGCTAAAGTGTGCGGAGTCATCGGTTGTTGCCCCGTGGCTAACTCGAACGGACTTGACCCAGTTGATTCACTTTTCTGCAAGTTGTATGAAAACTGGGCAATGTCCAAGAGCTTAACCCAGTCCTTCTGGTTGGCACTTACGTAGTGCCTCAAGTATAGTTCGAGTAAAGCGTTCACCCTCTCCGTTTGGCCATCGGTCTGCGGGTGAAAGCTTGTGGAAAAATTAAGTTCGGACCCCATAATTTTGAAGAGCTCCATCCAAAATCGTCCAGTGAAGCGAGTGTCCCGATCGCTCACAATAGTCTTTGGTATGCCCCAATACTTCACCACGAACTTGAAGAATAACTTTGCAGCATCTTCTGCAGTGAATTTGGTTTGGACTGGTATGAACACTCCATACTTGCTAAACCTGTCCACCACCACCATAATGTTGCTGCATCCTTCCGTCTTCGGCAAACAAGTGATGAAGTCCATGGAAATACTTTCCCATGGTCTCTCGGGAATGGAAGTGGCTCTAGTAAGCCAGAAACGGGGCGCTGTTCCACCTTGTCTTGCTGACACACAAGACAAGTCTTCACGTAGAGCTCTACATCATCTCGCATCTGGGGCCAAAAGTATGCTCGCTCAATGAGTGCCATCGTGCGTCGAACTCCAGGATGTCCAGCCCACCTCGAGTCATGGCACTCCTTAATGATCTCCTTCCTTAAGCCTTGCCATTTCGGCACGCACACTCGGTTTCCTTTGGTTATGAGCACCCCATCCTCAAGCCAAAACCGGCGTGTCTTTCCTTGACTTGCCAATTCCATCAAACTTTTGGCTTGTGGGTCGTGCTTTAGTCCCTCCTTGACTCGATCAACCAAAGGGAAACTCGGGCTAGTGATGGAGGCAAGTTCGGCCTTTCTACTTAATGCGTCGGCCACGACGTTCCCTTTTCCTGGCTTATACTCCATCACAAAGTCGAACTCTGCTAAGAAGGCTTGCCACCTTACCTGCTTCGGTGTAAGTTTCTTCTGCTTAAGGAAGTAGCTCGTGGCGACATTATCGGTTTTCACAATGAACTTAGTACCCAGCAAATAATGTCTCCACGTTCTCAGGCAATGCACCACTGCCGTCATCTCCTTCTCTTGGACTGTGTAACGCCGTTCTGCATCATTGAGCTTACGACTCTCGTAAGCCACCGGATGACCTTCTTGCATTAGGACTCCTCCTAAGGCAAAGTCCGAAGCATCCGTTTGTACTTCGTATGGTTTGGTGTGGTCAGGCAAGGCCAATACCGGTTCCTTGATCACGGCTGCTTTCAGTTCCTCAAAAGCGGCTTGACACTTATCATCCCAATCCCATACTCGGTTTTTCTTTAAAAGATCAGTGAGGGGAGCGGCTATCGCAGAGTAACCTTTGATGAATTTTCGATAATAGTTGGCCAATCCAAGGAAAGAACGAAGTTCGGGTACCTTCCTTGGTGGCTCCCATTCCTGTATAGCACGCACCTTGGACTCATCCATCCGCAGTTTGCCCCCTCCGACAATGTGCCCTAAGAAAGTTACTTCCTGTTGAGCAAAGGCACATTTCTCCTTCTTCACGTACAACTCGTTCTCCCTGAGGACTTGGAAGACTTGCCTAAGATGCTTCACGTGCTCCTCCAACGTCTTGCTATAAATGACAATGTCATCCAAGTATACCACCACGAACTTGTCCAAGAACGGTTGTAGGACTCGATTCATGAGAGTGCAAAATGTTGCTGGTGCATTTGTGAGTCCGAAAGGCATCACAAGAAATTCATACGAACCATACCTCGTGACACATGTTGTCTTTGGTTCGTCTCCCTCGGCTATCCGTACTTGATAATATCCCGACCTTAGATCCAACTTGGTAAACCAACGAGCTTGGCCAAGTTGATCAAAGAGATCGGCAATAAGTGGGATTGGGTACTTGTTCTTCACCGTGATCTTGTTAAGCGCCCGGTAGTCGATGCATAACCGAAGTGACCCATCATGCTTCTTCTGGAACAATACCGGGGCTCCATAAGGTGCTTTTGATGGACGGATATATCCCATGTCCACCAACTCCTTCAATTGCCTCCTAAGTTCCTCAAGCTCTGGAGGCGCCATACGGTAAGGTACTGCCGCAGGTGGTGTGGCACCAGGCACCAACTCTATCTTGTGGTCCACCTCTCTCTTTGGTGGCAACCTCTTGGGCAACTCGGGCGGCATCATGTCCTTGAATTCTTCTAGGACATGCTCAATACACCTCGGGAGGTTTTTAGTTGGCGAGGCTACTGCTTCTTCTTCCAAAGCAACTAGATATGTGGGCTGCTTCTTCTTTATGCCTTTGGAGAGTTGCATGGCCGAAATCTGCTTCTCTCGGAGTTGGGTTTCCCGTTCTAGAGGTACTAGTCGGGTGTTACCTTCTTCCAAGATGCACATCGTGTTGGCAAAGGGGATTGGCACGGCCTTAACCTTGTCCATGAATTCCATACCCAAGACAATTGGATAGTCATCCATGGTGACAACGGAGAAGTCTACGAGGCCGTTCCAATCGCCCAGGCTTACCTTGACATCGCGAGCAACTCCAAAGGTAGCCCTCGGTCCTGAATTGACTGCCTTAAGCCAACCACGTTCTCCTTGGTAGTGAATGCCCAACTTTTTAGCCTCTTCCACTCTAAGGAAGTTGTTGGAAGCTCCCGTGTCCACAAGTGCTTTGACGGTGTGTCCTCCAATCTCGGTTTCTACAAATAACCGTCCCTTCCTTCCGGACTTGGGCATCTCCACCTTTGCCTTAATGGCATTGAGGAGTTGTAGGGATCCTACTCTCTCCTCTTCTCGTTCCCGTTCCTCCCTTTCCTCGATCAATGCCGAAAGTTTAGCCTTCTTTGGGCAATCCCTTGCTTTATGTGGTCATTCACAAAAGAAGCATTTAAGTGATGACCTTCCTCCAGCTTTGTACTCCTTAGGACCCTTCGACTTGTCCGTGGTCTCCCTGCTTCAGTGATGCTCTCCCCCACTCTTTCCCTTGCCGCCCTTGTCTTTCGGCTTTGTCTTCTCGGGTTTCTTGAACTCAATAAGGGACTCAGCAATGGAGATAGCGGTGGTCAAGTCTTGAGCACCACGTCTCTGGATCTCAAGTTTAGCCCACTGTTGCAATCCATCCATAAAGGCAAAGAAAGCTTCTTTATCAGGATAGTCAGGGATCTCAAGCAGTACCTCGGTGAATTCCTTCACATACTCGCGAATGCTTCCCTTGTGTTGAAGACGCCTTAATCTACCCCTAGCCTCTTCTTCAACATTGCTAGGATAAAATTGCTTCTTGAGCTCACCCTTGAATTCAGCCCAAGTGTCTATGGTGCAAGTGCCTTTCTCTATGTCCCCTTGTCTCCTCCTCCACCATACCATAGCGGTGTCCTCGAGGTAGAGACATGCCGTGCTAACCTTAAGCGCATCGTCGGTAACGACGTTCGCTCGAAAATATTGCTCCATACTCCATAGGAAATTATCTAGTTCCTTCGCATTTCTTGTCCCTTTGAAAGCCTTAGGTCGTGGAACATCTACTTTAGAGGATGTAGTCCTTACATTAGACGTTGACGGACTTCCTTGTACAAGAGCCTTCTTGCACAAGATGAGCTCCTCTTCGGCACTCTCTAACTTGCGCGAGACCCTCTCGAGTTCTTCACGGATCGAAGAAACCTCATCCCTGTGAGACTCTTCCATGGCCTTCATGCTGTCGAGACATTGGGCGAGGACTTTGTTCATGGCGGCTTGCATCTCCTCACGGAACTCGTCCATGCTTTGCCCCATCTCCTCGAACTTCTCCTCCCCGTCGGCTATTGCAAGCTCCACCTTGGTTAGCCGTGTCTCAAAACCCTCCATGGTTTCCCTTGAACTAGATCTCTGGGCTTTAGATTTCTTCTTGACTCCCTCGGACATATTGATAGTCTCACTTCCGCCTTCCATCTACCTCTATGTTCCAACGATCTTAAAACCTTGGCTCTGATACCAACTGTCACGGACTTGGTCTTAATTCCAACGAACCGTGCGGCCTAGCAAACTTCTTGCCTTAAGTTGCTAGTCAGCCTGCTCACGAAGGAACACGAAGGAATAGGAGACTCAAAGAAAGAACTTTGTATTGATCTCTTGAAGTACTTACAACACTCTCACTTTCTTGAGTGTGTGAAATGAATGAGGGGGAGGGGGTATTTATAGTTCTCCACCTCCTCAATGGACGGCTAAGATCTACTTGATCCAACGGTTACAATGTTGTATCTAGAATACTCTACAAAAATATCTAGATATTTACAAAGGGGTTAGGTGTCTCTTCAATTATCTATAGTGTTCTGGAACCTTCCAAGCTTTCCCAACAAGCTCCACACATTTCTAAAGAGTTCCAGACTTACCCAAGACTTTTGTGGACACCTTTGGACAGTTCTGGGCAGCGAGCCTTTATGTATTTTTGGGCAAAACATGAGCGGTGCGTTACAACATACATGGGAGTATTGTTTTGTTTAAAATTTTTATTTTAAAATATTTATCATTGACAACATTATATTCTAATTTTATTTTAAAATTACAAAAGCTCCACATACATACATCTTGCCGTAATTTAATTTGAGACGAGATGATCTCGATATGATGATCTTTTTTATTTAATCTCTAATATTTTAAAATTACAAAAACTCCTCATGTGATACTAGACGAATGCTAGTATTAATTCTTATTATTTTTTTAAAAATAATTTACAAATAAAAAATATTCATTTGATCTTATTATAAGTCACCTCTTTTAAAAGGGAGAGATGATGCTCATTATAAACCACTCAGTGGGATATTAAGTCATAAATTGTGAAGGAGAATATAATACAACTATGAATTTTTTTTAAAATATGAATAATATAAAAAGTTATTCTATTTTTAAACAAACTTAATAATTTAAACACTTTTTTTTTAAAATTTCAGTAAGGTAATTAAGAATGTATTACAGCAAGAAATAGAGGAAGTAATCGTATGTTATTATTTAGGATGACCCTAAAAGAGAACTTAGAGTCAGAGATATTTAAAAGCTTAAACAAAACTTGTATTTTCAATTCTCAGCCAACAAAATGGAACATACGCTAAGCACGCTTGGGAGTAAGATTTTTCCAGTCTATTATCGCGCAATTTTCAAAACAGCGAAGCACTAAAATATCTATTTACTGAGTTGGCTGCCGGGCGACTGCACCCATATATAAGATCATTCACATAATCAAAAACCCCAAAACCCTAGGGTAACCGAACTGAGTCTGCGAGCATGGACTTGCAGCAGAGCGATTTCGACCGCCTTTTGTTCTTCGAGCATGCCCGTAAGACTGCCGAAGCTACATACGCCAGTGACCCTCTCGATGCCGATGTCGGTCTTTCTTTCTTCTCCTCTTATCCCAATTTTCCTCTTCATTTTTGGATCGAATTTATTCATATTTGTTGAAGCTCCTCTGCTTCTTGAAATGTTCACGGAGGCTCAAAAGTCTTGTAATCTTCTGTGATTTTTTGTTTCATGATAAAATATTTCTACGTTATTCGATGCCAAATGATCTGGTTCAGGTTATAGTTTAGATTATCGCACAATAGAAGACTTGCATTTCATGTTGATCCGCGTAATGTTGAAGATTATCTGCAACTTTATTGTTCGTTTAACCTCCACTTTCGGCATTCTGGGTTAGGAAAACATAACTTTTTTCTAATCAACGCAGAATTTGACAAGATGGGGAGGCGCTTTGTTAGAGTTGTCTCAGTTTCAGAGCATCCCTGATTCAAAGAAGATGATCCAAGGTTCAAACCAGATGCCGAAGTCTTTATTGATGGGACAAGATTTTTATTTTTGATTTCCAAAAGTGACATGCATTTTTTGCAGCCTGAACTCTTGACACTCTGACTCTCTGTTAGACTGAGGAGGCATCATTTGTTGCACATTGTTTTTAAATTCTTGAATTTCTTTACAATATCAAGTATTGCCGATAAACCTCCGATTTTGAATCCTCATTCTGGGTCTTGATTTGAAGATGCAATTTCAAAGCTCGAGGAGGCATTAGTGGTTAATCCCAAGAAGCATGATACACTTTGGTGCCTGGGAAATGCCTATACATCCGATGCCTTTGTAAATCCGGATCAGGAGGAGGCAAAAATTTGTTTTAACAAGGCATCTGAGTACTTCCAGCGAGCTGTTGAAGAGGTACATTTTCAGTCTTGTGTTGATGTTAATACATTACATCCAATGTAACGGGTAAAGTAGTAATCTTCTTCTTTATAGGAACCAGAAAATGAACTGTACCGGAAATCTCTAGAAGTGGCTGCTAAGGTATGTTCTGTATTATACATGCCCTGTTATTATATTTAGGTCTCCTTGCTGACGTAATCTCATCTTTTCCTTTTCCTTTTTAATTTTTAAATAATTTTAGGCACAATATCTCTCTATAACACTTTGATAGATGGTCACACTGTTTCATATGGTTATCCATCTTTCTTTAAAGAAGAAAACTGAAACTGAAAGCTAGTTAGAGTGGCTAGGTTGGTGTTATGATTCTCAAATCTTACCGATAAATGATAAATATTACATCAAATGCGTAGCATGTACAACATTGAATGTAGAGTATTGTACATTGTATCTCTTAACTCTTATTTGGAATTATGTGAAGTGGCTCTTACATCTGCAGTAGTGTATGTTGTGGTGTGAGCGACCATGCTTTGACTTAATGGATTTTAATACTTATATATATAACTAGGCTTAATCTGGCTATATGGATTGTGCCGCATAAATGTTAAACAATTTAATCAAACTGTTGTAAGATTCTGATATGATATTATAATAAATAAATAACAGAATTATGAGTTAGTTAGAATAATAGTTAGTTACTAGCAGCTGGACTTTGCCTATATAAACAGGCTTATCTCTCATTTGTAAGTGTGCTGTATTGTGATCAACCCAGTGGAACTCTCTTTCTCTTCCGTCTATTGCCTTCTACTCTCTCCCCCTTCTCTCAAAGTTTCCCTATTCTCTCTGTTTCTCTTCGCTTTCCCTTCTCCCTCTCTCTCTTTCTTTACTTTTCATAACAGTGGTATCAGAGCCAGGTTTTTCCTCGGCCCTACCCACTACTCGGTTCTTTCTCCCTCATTCCCAATCAATTTCAAGTTCCATGGAGGAACGTCTCCTCAACATCGAACAAAAATTGAATTCAGTCGATGGAATACAAGGCTCCGTTAATAAATTAAAAGAGGCCCTTCTTGGCTTGTCCACGCAGCTGCAAGAAATCATAAGACAAAAGGACCTGCTCCGTCTTCGACATCGAGGGTCCTTGGCAGAATTTAATTCTGAATTTGATGCAATTTCCTCCAAAATCTCATTGCCTGAAGAATGGTTGGTTGATGCTTACATCTCGGCGCTGCAAGATGACTATACTGGACCAGTACGTCTATTCATGCCTCGGACGATGCGCGAAGCCAAAAGCCTCGCAAGAATGCAGGAGCTCACGTTGCAATGGAAGCGCAAGAAGCCCGAGGCCCAAGAGGTATTCTTTGAAATGCAAGAATCGTCCAATGTCAACGGCCAACCACAGAAGAGTCCTCAAGATGTTTGTGAAGACAGTAACATCACAGGAACAAGAAGTCTGGGTCTTCTTGAACCTACCCAAGGTGCGTCGAGTGCGTCAGGGGAGACTAACAACGCAAACACAGGTACAAATAGCTTTGGGCTCGCAACTTATGGCTTAGGACGAAATATGTCGCGCACAATGGAGCAAAACAAAGAAGCAAAGACAAGTTCGAATGACCTTGGGGTGTCCATGCAGATGTTCTTGCATGCGACAACGAAGAACAAAGGCTTATAGACTTGTACGAACGGAGTTGGGCTTTACCGGCGTGGTATTAATTTTGAGTGGCGAGCTCCAAGAACGCGGGAAAGTGTGAGAATAGCAGCTGGAAGGGTTTTGAAACCCATTGACCCTATTTCAGGCTCTGTTTCTTCGAAGATGGACTCGGCTTCTTCACTTTCTTCAAGTGTCGTCTCTCTATTGACCAGAAACAATGTGAAAATGCCATCTGGTGTTAATAGGTCTTCCATATTTCACTTTGTTGGAGGTTTACAGGCTTTTTGGTACCTCATACACAGGTGTGAGGATAGGAAACAGTCATCAAATGACAGTGGGTCCCAGTTGGTGAGATGCAGACGCAACTTTTGGATAAATTACCCTGTTTCTAGCACTGTTCAGCCTACAGCTAGCACTATTCCTTCGTATAGAGGATTACAGCTGGCTTGCACTTTGTTTAAGCAATAGAAGCATTTTGGATGTACACTGGATTTGGTAATATCAGATAAGCAAATGGGCTTTATCTTTCAAGAAAAAGGCCCAAGTTCGTTGTTGCAATGGATTTCTCATATTCAAGTTTTCCCTACAAGAATTTTAATTCGGATATGGTTTAGGGGAAAGTTAATCAAAATGCTTCAAAGCTCTAGGTTGATGCAAGGTTTTGTGTACCTTGACCCTTGAGGGCAAGGGTCTTTGGGAAGGGGGTATTGATATGATATTATAATAAATAAATAACAGAATTATGAGTTAGTTAGAATAATAGTTAGTTACTAGCAGCTGGACTTTGCCTATATAAACAGGCTTATCTCTCATTTGTAAGTGTGCTGTATTGTGATCAACCCAGTGGAACTCTCTTTCTCTTCCGTCTATTGCCTTCTACTCTCTCCCCCTTCTCTCAAAGTTTCCCTATTCTCTCTGTTTCTCTTCGCATTCCCTTCTCTCTCTCTCTCTTTCTTTACTTTTCATAACAGATTCTCTGTTGTCAGCAGGTATTTTCTACTGCTGAATAATATATAACCCTAGTGATTGATGGATTTTGCTGAAATTTAATTTGTTATATTCATCAACTATTCACTGGACATGTTTGACTACTGACACGTCTTTCATAAGGCGCCTGAGCTGCATGCAGAAATACATAAGCACGGATTTGCAGAGAAGGCAGCAGGGGCAGCTGGACCCTCTTCTTCGTCAAGCACAAAGGTATTACTTAAGACCTCCTTTTGTCTCTCCATGTATTGTGTTGTATCAGGTTTTTTAGTTAATAGTTCAGGCATGCAGTTTCTGAGTGGTATCAGTTTTAGGTTCGAAAGAATCGGTTTTGCACTGAGATTTATTAATTTGAGTTTGAACACCTGTTCATGTAATTATTATTCCATATGTGGCTACTTGCATATACACAATCAATGGGTTTTCCTGAAGCTGTTAGGGATGCTTTTTAAATGGATTGGTTCTATTTCTTAACATCACCCCCCCCCCCGGGGCAAAAAAAAAAAAAGACATGCACAGAACAAAAAGAGGTTATCTTATTGATTTGTGGACCATGATGGGAGGTTCAACTAGGACTGAATCAGGCTGAATACGCAATCTTATTTCTTTTGATGCGTCTCATTTGGGGTTGAGACGGATGGGGTTGACATCTTGTTAATGCAAAACCAGTCCCGGAAAGCTACTTTACCTTTGAATGGATATATTTTTGGAGGCATATATTTTTGCTGTTTAAAGAAAAAGCAAATAGAAGAGATGTTGAGTGAAGTTAGACAGTTGGGTTGTATTTTGCTTCCCTGATCTGTTTCATTACTTGCAGACTCAAAAGAAAAAGAAGAGCAGTGATCTGAAGTATGACATTCTTGGCTGGGTAATTCTGGCTGTTGGCATCGTTGCGTGGGTGGGATTTGCAAAATCGCATCCACCGCCTCCTCCACCACCTCCTAGATAAATGCAGCCGTCGACTAAATATTAATCCCAGCAGCCGATGTATTGATGATTATTGAGAATCACATATTACTTAAAATTTTGACAGCAGTGATGCATATCGCTCTGTAACCTTTATTTGTTTAGCATATGAAATGTTTTGTTAAGTTGATTGGGTTGACAAGCTATTATGCCGAGCAGATAGCGGGGCATCCTCCACTGACAGCATTGAAATAAAAATGTTGCTAATACTAGAAGCGCTGCCATCATCTATCTCGTCAGAAGGAATTTTACGTGAAAGAAAATAAGGTCCTAATAAGCGTTCAAAGTTCATTCAAACGCACGAGACATTGCTCTGTTACGGTTTTGCGTGCTCATGTCTCGAGGAGTATTAGCGGAGTGATGGCGATTTATGTTGATTCATTGAGCTTAAGTCTTTCCTTTCTTCAGTTTGAATGCCTTGAATTGACCCAGTATTCAAAGCATTTCTTCTTGTTGGTTGTGTTGTTGTGCATTTTCTAGAGCAAGTATAATGTCGGGATTTGTGGTCCTTTTCACATATTAGCAATTTATGCTTATTTAATTTTGGCTAAAAAGTTTTTTTTAACTTAAAAATAAATATAATCTTTAAAGTCAATTTTAAATAAACATATAATCATTTTGATCTCATTTTTAAAGGAAAACGTATTTTTCTTCAAGCCAAAAAAAAAAAAAGCGCTTATTTTGATTTTATGTTCATAGAAGCCGTGACCATGGAGACAACAGTAAAAGATAATAGGTCTGATTGGAATAATTTATAAACAGTTTATAAATAATTTTTTTATAGTGATTTACGAAATATAAAATAAGTATATAAAATGAGTTTTATATTGATATATATAAAACGGGTTTATGTGGAATTTTTACCGCGCCAGTCTGGGTCAAGTGGTCTGGCAGTCAAGCCCGTTCTTAATGACGTTCGAGGCCGGCCAAACGGTGTCGTCAAGACAGATGAGGTGATAATGTTCGTTGTTCATCGCCCATACTCGAACGTCGTTATGGTTGCTTCGTCGGCCCTGCCCTCGGGCCCCTGCCAGTGGGAACAGAAGCCTCGCTACATCTCGAAATTTCTCAACTTCTGAGGGTTTCTGAACAATAAATTGCTAATGCTTTCTGGACAGAAGCTATGCGGTTGTGACTCGTTGATTTGTCTCACATTCTGTCACTTTTCTGCAATGGCCACCGATATATTGCTTCAGACTCATTTCCCCTTTCGCCTGCCCAATACCCGCAAGTTCTCAGTTCTATCTATGGCTGTTAAGCGGAGTCCTAAGCGTCTCAAATATACGGCTCCTCGCTTTACCAAGGTCTTGTTCATCACTCTTTACTTTTTACTCGTCTATTGCCATCCCTCTGCCTTTATCTCCCCTCCATCTTATTCTTCTTCAATACTGTCTGGTTGGTACCTATTTATTTCTCCCTGATTG
The DNA here is from genome assembly GCF_004799145.2 of Neltuma alba. Classification (NCBI taxonomy): domain Eukaryota; kingdom Viridiplantae; phylum Streptophyta; class Magnoliopsida; order Fabales; family Fabaceae; genus Neltuma; species Neltuma alba. Next base: position 303,154 of record NW_021637018.1, on the reverse strand, counting down.
GCTGAAGCCATGAGCATTTTCTGTTGCCTGTTTATAATGGAGGCGGACAATATTTTGTTGGTGATGCAAATATTCGTCCCTTTTGGTTTCTTCTTTATTTTTCTGCTTGAGTGAAATTTTATTATCGACGAGGAGGTGCCATCTCTGTTTATTGGCATGATCCAGCTCTTCTCTTTTATATGATATTATCTACTACTCAATACACTTAACCTTATCTGGGACTGATTCTGGAAATATCAGGAAGGTGGTTTGCTTTACGTTGAAGCGGACACGTCGGGGTCTGACAGCTGGAAGTTAGAACCCGTGGTTAATCTTTTAAATGAAGGAGCTGTTGGAGTCATTCCCACGGATACCCTGTTAAGTTTCTTATCTTGTTCAGGCCCCTTTGCTATTGACCTTTTAAATCTTATGTAGCTATTCTCATCCAGGCTTGTATGTTTTTGTTCTTCTGTTCTAAACTCCTTTTATAATTGTTTTGATGTAGTCTTCCGTTTCATGTCCAATTGTTTGTAACCCTACTAGGCTTCTAATTACCCTCTGATGAACAGTATTGAATTGATCTTGGATCGGTCTGCTCAAGACGTTCACATTTTCTGTTGAGCTCTTTGAGCAATCTGAGCAGAGTCTATATGCAGTTAAAAGATTTCTGCTTTCGTCTCTTAATTTTGTCTATATCTTCGTTCTATTTCATCTGGTTTGTACTAAGATGATTTATAATCGAACACCCCTCTTGGGAAGTACGAGACTCTGCTTGGTGTAGACAATTATCAATATGTGATGGGAAATTTCGGTTCTCAAGATCTAAAATATTGGAGGATATTAAATTATCAGCATTTGCCTTTTGCTTTTTGATTTATAAATATAATTTAAACAAATTTGTGAGCATCAATACACAATTTGCTAGCCCAAATGCTCAATCTCCTATTTTTTTTGGAAGCCTTAAATTCCCCCCTAAAATAAAAGATAATGGCGTGACTGCTTGCAGTTCTTTTTTTTATGTAGGTATGCTATAGTATGTGATCTGAGAAGCCACTCAGCCATTGAGCGTCTCCGTAGGTAGGCAAATTTTGCTAATTTATGGGACTTCTCGCCCCAAAGTAACTCTTTGTTCATCTCATCTACAAAGGGTCTAGTTTTGCATTGCAGAATCAAGAAGATAGAAGCTTCAAAGGCGAGGAGTATAACCTTACTTTATTAGTATTCAATCTTGTTGAGTAAGCTTAAATTGCCAAACTTTTAACGTTATGGCGTATGTCAAGAACTTAGTCCTACACCAGGCGTCTGATTACATTTGTGTATGCTATGATTTAACTTCCTATTGGTAATGTATGTGATGGTTTTACAAATGCAGCCTCTTAGCATCTTGTGCCACTCGCTTCGGGACATAGACAAGTATACTATTGGATTTCCACGTGGCGATGGTCAAGGTCATACAAATATATTCAAAGCTGTTAAGCCTTACTTACCTGGTCCAGTGAGTATGCTCTTTGGATGCTTCTATAGTTGCTATTTAATTGACGAACAAGACTGTTTAACTGTTGGTATCATTTATCCCTTGTTAACCACATGGATATATTTATGACCTAGAAAGCATGGATTGGTTTAGATCAGTTATTGTTCATGTAACATAAGAATGTATGTCATGGCATCAATTTATTGTCACACGTTGTTTATGTTTCATGTTTAGTATCCTCTCATCTCTGTGGGTGGCAACATTTCATTTTTATTTGTTATTTCACCAATTTAGCATTTTCAGCTGCATTAAGTGGAGCCAGCTCGTTGTTAACACCAGTTATTTTTGTCACAGTATACTTTCATCCTAATAGCAAGTAAAGAATTGCCTAAACAATGCATAAGATATGGCACTACTGCTGCCAAATATGCATCAAGGAAAAACGTGGGTGTCCGTATGCCTGATGATGCAATTTGTCAGACAATACTGGAGAAGATGGATGCACCCTTAATATGTACAAGGTTTGTTTAATTGATTTTAACCACCCCCCCCCCCCCCAAAAAAAAAAAACTCACACCCCGGAAAGGAAAATACAAGAACACAGACAAAAAACAAGAAGAAAACAGAAATGGTTTGCTGCAAAACAGGACCTAGTTCTAAACCAATTCTTTTGAGCAATTAGATTGTGCAACTGATGCTTCCACATGTTGACTCTTGCTCTGGATTTTTAATCCATTTTTCAGCATCAAGTTCCGAAATGAAGATGCGTGGATGGTTGATCCTGTTATGATTGCTGATACATATGGACCCGAGGTGGGTCACTTTATTTGTTCCAAGTGATGTGTTTCTTTTCTTTTTTTTGTTTTCGCTGTAACAATGTTGACTATTATTATGGACTTTTAAATATTTATTAGAAATAGGCCGCGTAATGTTTACGGTACACTGCATTTGCATTATAATTTTCCTTCTAGTGAAGCTGATTTTGCATGTGTGCATGAAAAATGTCACTGCAGCCATTCTTAAAAGTATATTTATTGACACCGGTTTCTTCTTTAGGGTCTTGATTTTGTTGTTGATGGCGGTGTGAGAGTTGCTGAGCCATCCACTGTGGTTGATATGACTAAAGCTCCTCCGACAGTCATACGACAAGGAAAGGTAATATACATTGACTTGTTGACTACTTTGTGAATCAGACTGTGGAAACTTGATCAAGTCTTGTCGGATATCTTGGATGCTTATGGCTTTTAATTGTCATCTTAATAATCTTATAAAAGTTAGAGTTCATAATTAAACAAAAGAAATATTTACTTTGTTATTTTACATGACATTGAGAAGCATAGCATACTCAATACACTGATATTTGAGAAATATATTATTTTCAGGGACCTATTTTACCTTGGATGGAGTTGCAAGATGATCAGAAAACTGAGGGAGATGAAGACCTCATCCCTTCCGCCATTTGAAATTCAGTCATGCATCTTGGTTGAATTTCAACTTTCAAAAAACTCTTGTTCAGCTTTCCCCAATTTTCCCTGTAAATTTCAACTTCACATCTTTTTATTGGTTCAAACAAACAGGAAGAGATGGAAATGGATGTAACACGGACAAGACAAGATTCATATTATATGAAGTAGTTAGATATTTCATGTAAGTAGGGGTCATGTGTTGAAGCTCATTTTGCTTGAGTCAAAGTAGATATTATACTTGATATTTTCTCTGCCTACTTCGCATTAATTGGTGCCTCTATGATATTGATTTGTAGTAAAACAGAGAGATTATAAAGAAAGGTCGAATGATCAGTGACTGATCTGAGTGTTTCGAGTGGTCACGTTGTATTTTCTTAAGCTCTCCAATCATGTATAACTAGGTGTCTTTTTTTTTTTTTTTTTTAAATTCATGTGTATTTGTAATTAAATGTTAATATTTTAAAAGGAGAATATATAATCTTGTGTGATTGTAGAATTTGACATAATGGATATGATGGGTATGAACTTGATATAAGTATTGCTCAAAAAAAAAAATCTAAATTAATCATTTGGGCCATGAAACTGGCAGTTAGATTTATTGTTCAATTAGTTTATTAACTATATTCTTGAAAACTTGTAATATACAATTCGTTTAAAAATGGATCGAGAATGATATTATGAGGTTTGAATATATTTAATTAATAAGATTTGGGTAACATCTTGATTGAGAATTGTATATATTGAATTTAAATAGGATTTTAATTGGAAACTCAAAAGGAGAAATTAATAATTAATTTTGAATTTGAATAATATTTTAATTGCGATTTAAATATATTGAATAAAATAGGAACCACAATAATTAAATATAATGTTAATTGAAAGCTTAAATGGAGAAATAAATAATTAATTTCAAATTTTCATATATTCTCTTTAATTTTGCATCTTTCATTCAAATCTCATTTGAAGGAATGAAAAAATCATGTTTTTATAAGAAATGAATGTTGAGTTACCTAAAATATTGTATTTATTAAAATTTTAAATCTAATGAAATATGCTTACGGGGAGAAATTTCTAGTTATTATTATTATGTGTTGCAATAATATATACATAATTTTTTATTTTTTAATAAAAACATCAATCATATTTTTTTTTTTTGTTTTTACTTGGGTTGGCTTTGTCTGTGAGAACAGTTTCAAATCCTTATTTTACTTATCGGACATATAACGAAGCGTCAAAGGTTTTAAAAAAAGTAGTTAAATATTGCTTGGCAAAATCAAAGTTAAATATTGACGCCCAAGTTTTATTAAGAATTAAGAAAAAAAGTAGTTAATAAAACTCTGCTTATAGTTGTGAGAAAAGTTTTTTTTTTTTCCCTGCTAGTAATTTTCCCCCGTTCGGACAAGGCAAGTAGAGTTTCTTGTTTTTCCCCCCTACTTTTTTAATGCTTATGAGATAACGAAGCCTCAGGCTCGGAGGCGCATATAGAGTGGTCAAATTATTGAGTTCTCAGGAAAAAAAATTAAGGAAAAAGGAGTGACCAGTGACGTACAGAGACCGACGTCGAATACAGTCCTCTTAGAACAGCATCTTGCGGGTTACGATAGTAGGATTTGTCGCCTTCATCCATGGCAACTCCTCCTGTACGGGGTACTGGAATGCTATCAAGAGAACAGCTTCTCCATCTTTTCGATCGCTTCTGTTTCCTTACTTCCCAACCCGGTAACTTGTCACCGTTTTTCATTCTCTGCAATCATCCTTCTATTTTGGCTTTGTAATGCTTCTTTGGTTACGGTTCTGGTTTGCAGAAGTGAAGAAAAGGATAGCAGACGCTGTCCAGGACAAACAGGTGAATTTCTCATGGGATAGTTCCTTTTCCCTTCCTCGTTCCTTTTCCCATTTCTTCGCTCTTGAATTCCCTTTAAGTTGGGCGGCTTATCTTCTATCTCAGGACCAAAGATAGGAATTTCGCGATTCGTCATATTACGTAAAAGACATATTATATGCTAGTGATTGTAAGCGGGTTTGCTCCGAAGGAATTTTGTAGTTGCCTCGATTCGTTGCTTTGTTACTGATTTAATTTTCGGGGAAATGAGTTATTTCCTCATAGGCGATAGACTCTTGTCTCGACTTAACTGGAGTATCTAGAACATTCATCTGTATTTCTTTTGTACTTGGCTTCAGTAGTTTTGAACTGGTGACAAGATGTGATCAGGGATCTGATATGGCCATTGTGCTACATGCTTGCTTATCCTTACGAGTTCTGGTCAGCATTTCGCTTCTGTTATGTTGGGACTTCAGGCACATACGGACAATTTTTGGTCCGAGTGTATTCTAACGTTTTACCACTTCTGTTTTTTCAAATTCATGGGATTAACATTATTAGACCAGATAATGTATGTTGCCTTTTCACTCATTTTCTGGAATAAATGCGGCACGGACAGGAAGCTGTTGCTGTGACCACTGCGATACAGGAAGAGATATTTTTAGAGATGGGAGTTGGTAAGTTGGTTGTATTGTGAATATGTTAGTTTGCAGTATTATAATAACCGTATGCATGTTAGTTTGCGGTATTATAATGTCTGTATGCTTTGCTTTGTTATGCATCCCTGATTGAAGATTTTGTTTATTCCTTCGTGAGAGAAACCTGTGCTGCATTTTCATGCGAAATTTACTTATTAATGCGAGAGAGAAAAGTGAGTGAGATGATCATCTTAGTTGTCATTTATGATCTTGTGACATCAGCCTTTCATTCCCTTTTCTTTTAACTAGAGAAAAGAAAAAAAACCATTTACCGTCTTCTGCACTTCAATATTGTTGTGAAGCAAGTTTAGGCCTTATATTAGTGATACATGAAATTAGCTAATTGTATGCAGAATCTGTTATCTCATATAAAGAGAAGACTACTTTTATTCTCAGTAAACAAAACCATATTATGACCAAATCAATTCATGGCCATTTTTTGTTCCTTCTACAGCTAGGTCTTGAGCCCTTTTCTGGTATGGAACCCAAATTGCGGGAGAGATTTTATAGATATATGGATATATAAATTTTACAATTTGATCAGCTTCTGTGGCTTTATTCTGCATGATGTAACTCGAGTTGAAACTTGTGCCATTTGTTGACAACAGATCCACGATTCGGTATTTCATGCCTGGGTAAAGTGAGCACTGTATATGATAATGATCTGGATTTGGTGATTCAATTTTATAAATTCATTGCAAAGTAAGTCCTTTCTCCACTATCTGTATGCCCCATCCACTTTCTTTTGTCTTGCAAGCTCTCTTCAAAAATTTATATTAGAACGAGGCATTCAGACAGCGTCACAGTGACTGTTCTGTGTCTATGCCTTGTCTAGTTTGAGTTGTAGTGACCTTTGTAAGAGTCGAATAAGGGGTCTGCCCTGATAACGGATAATCTTGGTAGAATATTGAGAGAAATAGAATTATTAAAAGCTTACTCTAGACATAATTTAGGAGAAATGATACCTAGAACATTGGAGGTTATTTAGTTCATTTTGAAGCTTTTATGTATTTAATTTATTTTTTTTGTTATGGGGTCCTTCTAAATATGCTCTCCCTGGGTGTATGTTAGTTTTTGGGACCAGTTGAAGTCAGGTTATATTATCAGTTCTCTCTCCCAACTTCATCCCTCTCTTGTAATTCTCATTATCTCCCTCATTTCTCTCTACTGTCCCACATAACCTTAACTCTCTGTGATGTTCGCCATAGACAATTCCTAGACATGCTCTGATGATTTTCTGCCACCTAGGATAGCTTAGGTGATTTGGATGGAGTGGGATGTGGGTCCTCTTGATGTAACAAACGACATTTCTGATAGAACCCTAGTGTGGAAGTCTTTAATTGCTTATGTTAGAAAGATTAGTAAGTAACTATTCATGGTAACTATTCATGGTAAGATGTTTTTATACACTGAAATGGCAGAGAAGAGATAGCCTGTGATGAAGCAGAGCTCGGGCCAGATGAATTTATAGAAAGAATGCTCCGCCAGCAAAAATTACAGGAAAAGGTACAATTTAATGCTAATCTCCAGAAAAACATTTTAGTAAATGAGTGCAGTATTGACATTAAGATATCGAACGTGTAGCAACTGGAGATGCTGAAGGACATGCGCAAGTTTCCTTTAGATGATCAGTCAGCCATTCTTGACAAGGTAATCACTGCAGTTTCTTAAGTATTTGAGAGTTTTTGCCAACCATGCCACCCATATAAGAAGACAGTCGACGATATTAGTTGTTACTTATGTTGTTACTTCTATTGTTGGCTCCACCTATATTTTACATTCAATAATGGCTTACAAACACTGCTGAAACGGGAAGTGAAGTCTTCTTTTGATTAAAATGAGATTATTGGCTTGACAAGTAGCCGAGTGGAAAACTAATAGCAGTGTGCTAAGGTTTTAATTTTCATAAAGTAAGTACCCAACTAGTTATTCTATTTTACTGGGCTTATTTTCTCGTTAAATCATCAGTCTCCTTGTTGGTTGATCCGTCGAGCTTTTGCTTTATAATTTATCAGATTTTTGTAATTCTGCCTACCTTTTCATCTTTCTTTTGTTTGCATGAATGGATTGGCATCTTGATTCTTCTTACCAAACACCAATCAAACTATCTTCGTCCTTGTAAATTAGAGTGAAGAATTATTTGGCACTTACAGATCCACCAGCAGATGGAAAATGCCAACTACGAAAGCGAGTCATCCATTTTGTCGACTGACCAGATCCAAGAGATTAATGTTCAGAGGAAAGCGTCTCCTTTATTTATGCCAAGGTAGATATAAAAGCATGCCCATTCTTTCTACCTTGATTTATTTTAAGGTGTGGCCATCAAATGACACATGTTTACTCATTTAATCAAACCACTTCACTGTAACCATGTAGCTCCTTTACATTGTAAATTGTTAAAGTTTCTTCATTCGATGTCCTGTTTCTGCCCTAAAATGCGGGGGCTCTTTGAATGGCAAGAAAAGTTTCTTCACCAGATATTATAAATGAAACTAATAGTCCTCCGAAGACTGATGCCACCTAATATGTAGGCTTAGACCATGTTTCTTATGTTTATTATGTTAAAATTTTCCAATCAGACATAGCTATTTGTAATTGGAAAACTTAATGAATATAAGAAATTTGACATAAATATTGTCCTATATTTACGGAAAAGCCAGGCTGATGAAATATAATGGAATGCATCTCCTCAAGTGAAAAAGATGACAAAGATGCGTAGCTAGCGCTTAGGTGGAAGAGGCTTGGGCCACAGATTATATTAACCGAACAGAAGTAATTAATAAAGTAAATTTGCCGACATCTCAACGTGGCTTTACTTACCTAATCATGTTTAACGATAATGTTACTTTATTGGGACCAAGATTGAGTACAGTACGAAGTCCTACTCCAGAAGCATTCTACAATCACATGCTCTAAGGTTATCCAAAATCACGAAATTTGACCAAAAACTAGCAATTATGGACCCAAAATAATGAAGGCCATAATCAAATCAAACAGAACTTTCCTTCTCTACCGTTGAAGCATGAACCATGGGCGCTGAAACTAGATCAACTCGCATAGAGAAAGCAGAGCATATATATATATATATGATATTAAAGTTTAAAAGATCATATGAGGAGTAACCTCTATATCCAAAACTGAAAGGCATCACGTAAATTCCAGAAAGTCAAATAAAGACACAAATGAATTTGTCACAATCTCAATGGTTATGCGGTTTCCTGTCCACATACATACCCATGGATCAGGCACAACAGCTAGTTAAGAAGAATTAGCTTTTACCAGATCTGCTAAAAAAAGAGAGACCAAGTTTAGAACTAGAATTGGAAAATCAGATCGCTGCACTACTTTTAAGCCAGATTAGTTCAACCGTCAAAATCCATCACTTTCATTGGGTACCAAATGGGTTTAAATTATTCATCAGCAACCACGTTGATATACAAATTTGCAAGCAATGGCTACTAATTCCAATTGATTCCACTTGAAAACACCATTGTTCATTTCATCAAAAAAAGTTGACAATAAAGGGTTTAATTAATCGCATATTCTCGAAAGATACTTTCATTTTAAAGAACGTTTCTTTATGAATGGGTCAGTACACGTGACAAGGGAAAAAATATGCAAGTCCCGGTCATGCTTTTGCCTTCATATTAAGTCTTATTCCGATGGCCAATCAAGATTCAGGCAAGACTGAGGATTTTGTACCAATCAACGTTTAGTTTGACGTGTGCAAATAATAATGTAGATTATTTTCATTAGCATGACTTTTGCAGTGTAGGGTCATGTTAAGAAATAGTTATGAATTTGTTTAGACAAAAATTAAATATGGATTCAAACGTTAACTAAGCATTAAAATAATTAACTTCTGTTAATTATTATGAAACTTGCGCATAAAAAATTCGAAGCTCCTTATATGTTATTAATTCCAAGCTTAATCATATCATGGCTTTAAAAAATTAAAAAAATTACTTAGGAATTAATCTGTAAGTTGGCCATATCTTACTCGGTTGACGGGCATCCGCGAAAAGGACTCATTCCAAACACCATTAACACGCGGACACGATTTGACATTAAAATGCTCTTGCACCACAAAGGACATATACCTATTTCAGATTGTGTATAACATCTTTAAAATATGATTATAATTTCACTAATCTCCACACTCCTACTATGACATAATCAATACATATTAATCATCCTACGTAAAAGGTTATTTATTTTTCTAATATATGTCACGAAATGGATCCAGGGTAACGTTAGTGGGGAAGCATCATTTTGAACAAGTTGGAACACAAAAGTAATGAAGAGAAAATTGGACAAAAACAGCTATGTGACAATTAATAAATGCTTAATTTCAACTTCACAACCGAGTAAGTCATCTTATTATGTAGCGCAGCATAAATATATATATATAGGTCACAAAGATCAGACAAAGAGAGAAGCTAAGATATATAGATATCATCTGGAAGTTGATTGAGGAAGAGAGAGAGAGAGAGATGGAGATAAGAAGAAGAAGAAGAATAGTGGTTTTGTTGATGGTTTTTGCGATGATGTGTGGGGGAGAAGCACAGCTAAGGGAGAATTTTTACAGTTCGACATGTCCAAACCTTGAAGCCATAGTAAACCAGGCAGTGACCAATAAATTGGCTCAGACTTTCACCACCATTCCTGGAACTCTTCGTCTCTTCTTCCATGACTGCATGGTTGAGGTACTTCTCTCTCTCTCTCTCTCTCTCTCTCTCTCTCAACTCCTTTTAATAAGCCGGATTAATTAGTTCGACAATAGCTTAATTAATAATCATCCCTCATCTCTCTTAGTGCTTAATTAATAATCATCCCTTATCTCTCTTAGTATCTATTTAGGTATCTGCCACGAAAATATAGAGCCTTGATGCTTTCTTTTCCCCTCCTTGATCTTATAATTGCAGCTGATTGTAATTCCGATCCGTTGTTATTCTCAGGAAAAAACGGGCTGCCTGTCTTTCTTTTTTTTTTTCCCCCATTTCTGGGCATTTTTAATCGTTATGTTTAAAATAATTTGAAACGTTCTCGAGTGGGCGGCGCCGTTACGTTCCTGTGACGCCAACACAGAATAAAAAACAATTGACTAGGAAGAAAATAAAAAATAAAAAGGAACAAACCTGAGCTATTATTTCTGAGTTTATTTAACCACCGACAACAGAACTACTACTGTACAAATAACAGCAAAATCGCTTCTTCTTCTTCTTCTTCTTCTTCTTCTTCTTCTTCTTCTTCTTCAAGAGGGCTCTGAATCAATGCATGCTTGTGTCTGTAACACATTGGTAGGGATGTGACGCTTCGGTGATGATCCAATCGCCAAATAATGACGCAGAGAAGGATGCCGAAATCAATCTAACGCTGGCCGGAGATGGCTTCGACACGGTGGTTAAAGTGAAGGAAGCCGTGGAAGCTGAATGCCCCGGCCTGGTTTCATGCGCAGACATTTTAGCTCTCGCCGCCAGAGACGTTGTCGCCTTGGTAATTAGTCAACCCAAACCCAAAAACTTCCATTAATCTCAATCCAAAACTCTGATGTATCATTCATTATTCTTCAGGTTGGAGGCCCTTCGTTCAACGTCGAACTCGGACGCAGGGATGGCCTCGTTTCAAGTGCCTCTCGGGTCGAAGGAAACCTACCAAAAGCAAACTTCAATCTGAACCAACTCAATGCCATGTTTCGTCGGCACGGTTTGAGCCAAACCGATATGATAGCACTGTCCGGAGCACACACGGTGGGGTTCTCACACTGCAACGAGTTCACCGATCGACTCTACTCTTCCACGGTGGATCCTTCTATGAACTCCGACTTCGCCCAAAGCCTGATGCAACAGTGCCCTAGAAATTTTGACCCTCAAGTGGCCATCGATCTGGATGTTCAATCCCCACAAGCGTTCGACAATTTGTATTACCAGAACTTGGTTTCAGGTCAGGGATTGCTCAATTCTGATCAGGTGCTCTTTACTGACTCCGATTCACGGTCCACGGTGGTTGAGTTCGCCAACAACGCTGCTGAATTCAACGCTGCTTTTGCCACCGCCATGAGGAAGCTTGGGAGGGTCGGGGTCAAGACTGGGAATGAAGGCGAGATTAGGAAAGATTGTACTAAATTCAATTCTTCGTGAGATTTCTGTGCATGGTGTGTTCATACAGTAATAATATGTTTGTAGTCCCATATATATATATATATATATACGTAACTATTATATATAGTATTAAATAATATTTCCAGCAAGTTTCCGCATTAGTCAACTTTTTGTTTTTCCAGTGGTTCCCCTGATCAATGATCAAACAGAGTGATGTGTTTCTTCTTCTCTGGACGACCTGATCGAATGATGCAAGTGTAAAGCATGGGGGTGTCCGTTATAACCTGCCACGTCGCGTACGAAACATATATAGCTGTAATTGACTATGGGGACGCAAAAACAGAATTATAGATTCTGTTAATACCAATGATTAATCAAATAATGAAGAAAATTAATGTTGGAAATAATTGACAATCAGTGTGAAAATTGTAACCAAGCTACTGGATTAATCATAACATTATTGCCTAAAAGCTTATCAGATCAATTTTTCTATGACGTGAATGGTTTCGTCTAGAAATTGTGTGACTACTATAGCTCAGCACAAGCTGGACGGCAATAATTTGTCACTATTTGACAATTCCATGTTCCAGCTAAAACAAAAATATAACAGCGTAGAGAGATCCATAGCCCATAACTACTAAAGAAATAGCCTGATTTGTCAATAGTCTCTTTTAGAAGAGCACGGAAACTTTTCAGTTTTGCTGCTTTGAAGGGATTAAGTAATATTCAGTGCCTCGAGTCTTTTTTTTCCGTAATATTTAATATTTTAAACTCATTTTATTACATTTTTTTTGGGTATTAAAGTAATTTTTTGCAGATTGAGAAAACTAACATATTTTTCTAGTAGCGCTTAATATTATAAGTTTAGGATGGTTATGGCCAGTAAAAAAATGCTTTAAAAATATTGTTGTGTTAGAGTGTGTTTAGGATAGCGGTGACAGAAGTAATTTTTTTCTAATCTAACTTTTACAGAAGTCAGATTGAGTAAAAGCAGCTTCTTTGAGCTTATTGCATAAGTTTATTTCAATGACAGAAGTCATATGCATAAAACGTGGATCCAAATATCGTTTTTCAACCTACCTATTACTTTTCCGGTTGGAATGTACGTTTGGGCCTCCAAACTTAATCCCAAACACACCTTTAGTCATCATTCTACTCTGAGTTGCAATGCCGAGTCAGATGGCTACGTCATAGCAATGCAGGGTGAGGGCAATGACTATCAACTGTGGGAATAACACGATCAGGGCTGTCTCTTTGGAAGAAGACCATGTTTTTTATGAGAACTCACAAAGCTGGACTTTTATGTAGATTATATATTAATGGGGAACGAGGTTCACCAACGTCGATATGTCCGAGTGGTTAAGGAGACAGACTTGAAATCTGTTGGGCTTCGCCCGCGCAGGTTCGAACCCTGCTGTCGACGTCGTTTTGGTGTTTGAGCCTCCTTCTTTATTTATACTTTTGCGTACTCATTAAGTCGTCATCGTGATCATCTTCGACGATCTTGTCTGCCTCCTCCTCTTGTTGGGTCAGACTCAGTATTACAAGCCTCGCTTTTGGTATTCTCTTTTCACACTTCTTCTCTTTTCCCAGATGATTTCCTTCATATGTGTCTTCATCCATCACTCCCACGTGTTTTCGCCTTCCGTATATTTTCTCTGTCCCCTGCAAAAGCCAACTGATCTGTAGATACAGCATGCAATCAATGCTTAAGGGTCGAAGCCAGAGTCAAAGTCAAACGAATTGAGTCCTCCTCATCTAATTATTTCTACAAATTCTAAATCTTATATTCGGATCAATTTTGCCAATTCTCGTGTGTAATTATCGCCAAATACTAGTCATCCTAGCTTAAAATGACATTTCAAAGCGATGCAGTATCATAAAAATGCCTGCTTTAGCTTCATTAATGCATGTCTGGTGTTGTTCTTCTTCTTCTTTTTTTAAAAAAAATATCTGGATAGCTTTTTAAGCATCTTTCTTTTAAAATTTTCCGTCATACTACTGATTAATTACCTATCAAAAGTAGCTAGGTTATTACTTAAACAAATTTCAACAAGCGGCTTGAATACAAATACTAAGTAATTAATAAAGGACACAAAAGTGGGCTGGGCATCAATTTTTTTTTTATATTATGAAAAAGAAACTTTTTTCAGCCATACAAAATAAAGGAAAAATTAATAAATTAAAACAATAACGCAAATAGATATGTCTGTATTCATAAGGATGTTTAATTAGTAAGCAACCAAAAAAGCACGCCTTTGCTGCTTAGTTGTTGGATCCAACTTCTAAAGCAGATTATGGATTTCAAAAAAAAACATGGATTAATTCACATCCTTTACAAGCAAGTGCGTGGTTGACTGGTCTTATACATATCATCTCCTAAAATTTGAATGGGCATAGGTCCATTTTTGTTTCGTTAACAACTACTTTGGCTTTTCCTCGTCATCAGTCACTTACGTTCTTGCACAGGATAGATTACATCGATCGTATCCTCTGCTTTATGCATACATATCTAATTATATATATGTGTGTATATTTGTCTGCTTTGAGTTATAAGCACATATTGTCGTCCCAACATATATAGATAGCTATTCGTAAAAGCAGGCATTGGAAGAAGAAGACGAAGATGGCGGACTGGGGGCCGGTGTTTGTGGCGGTGGTGCTGTTCGTACTGTTAACGCCGGGCTTACTGGTTCAGGTACCGGCAAGCGGCAAGTTCATGGAGTTTGGGAACTTCAGAACCAGTTGTGTCTCCATTCTGGTTCATACAGCGCTCTATTTTGCTCTCATTTGTATCTTCTACTTTCTTGTCAGCATCCATTTGTACTTGGGTTAATTAGTTGATCTCCAATTTCATTATCATCTCCACGTACTCCTTTCATTTCTTTCTGACTTCTGGTTATTACTGTATAATCTCGTATTTAATTGAATTTTAGGCTTCATCTGATGAATTAATGTGAGTGTTAAAACTTATAGTGACCCTCGAAAAAGGATTAGGTGAAAGACAAAAGAAAAGAAAGAACAGAATAAAGAAGAAAGAAACAAGCATGCCGCCCCAGTTGGCAATTTTGATAGGAGGACGTTGAAGTCAGAGTAGAGTATGTGGTGTTATACCATGTGTGTGTGTATATATATAAACATTAAATTATGTACCAATTTATAAAGTTAATGAATTAGTTTTTGAAAAATAACAAATCTGACAAATAATCAATCGATCAATTAGTTCAACAAATGAAAGTCATGTCGTTTAAAGGACAGAGACCAAGGGACCGAGATGTCTCGAATCCATCACGTCCGTGATTTCCCTCCCCTGCCTTTAGGTATTCAGAACTTTGGAAGTCTAACGAGTCAGATGATCACACTTGGCCGCTAAGAGCGGAGCTCAAGTTTTGCGTCCCTAATTGTTTGACTTTGTTCTCCGGACTTCATATTAACCTTCCCCCGTCTTGTATGTTGCGTTGCGTTGATATCAGCATTAACGTAAAATATAAAATTTATATGTAAATCCATAACCGAAGTGCTATTAGGAAAAGTTAAAGGAAAACAAACCCGAACCAGATAGTTTAACCAGAAAATTAGTGCACCAATTAGTAGTTCGGTTTGCTTTTGATATTGAGCAGGCCAAAAATTGAACCGGTACCAACTCGATAAAATCAGGGTGAATAGGTAAAACTCAATGATAAACAGGTTTGGATGATTATGTTGCTACTAATCTTATTTGTTCTCATTCAGCTCCTAACATTTTAATGACTATAGATTTAAACAAATTTTAATGATAATTCTAATATTAATGATTATTAATTTTAGTTATTAAGAATCGTAAATATTAAAATTTTTAATATTATTGTATTTTGTTATTTTTACAATCAAACTATTGTTGTTTTTTCTTGTATTTTGTTACTAGTCATCATTAATATTATTATATTTTGTTATTTTTAATTAAATTATATTATTTTAATATAACCAATTTGACTTTGAGTTGATCTTTCATTTAAGTTTTGAATTACTACCTCCAGTCCTTAATATAAGACCTTGTTTGACTTTTATTTTGGTTCTAAATATAAAAACCCAATCCACTTTGTTTATCATATTTATGCATTTTTTTCAAAGTAATCATCCTAATAATAGTAGTTTTAACCAGTACACTTTATTAGTAAGGATATTTTAGAAAAGACAACATATATTTATTACAAATAACTAACTTAAATTCTTTTCTTAATCTCTTCAAATTAATCATATTAGTCAACTAGCTCTTATAATTAGTATCAGAAGTAGTACTACCTTAACCAGTTTAGTACGCGGGTTTTTCGTTTCTTGATTACAAGCCATGAATAATAACATGCTTTTCCTGGGGATCCATGCTCTTTCTATGTATGCGCGCGCGCGTAATTTTTAGGTTTCTAACTTTCTATGACACATTACGAAGAAGAAGAACAGAGAGCCGTCAGGTTTCTATGTTACCGTGTGGCTGAATTTGGTTGATGCGTTTTTGCTAATAGGTATGGAAACAAGATGGTTTCATTTTAATTTAATTTCGCGACAACATGCTGAAAAATTGGAATTGGGTAAAAAGCAAAAGGTAATTCAGATAAAGAAAAACAACCTCTTAAGGCCGCCATACATGGTATCCAAGAAGAAAAGAGCAGGCGTATGAAACATGAATCAGGAGGGCTATGGTGTGAAAATTCAAAGCAGTCCATGCAATGATTAGAGTTTAATTTGTAACAGTAGATTACAGTTACATACAGTGGACGTAAATAAACAGAGGAAAGGCTGATGTTTTAAGCTACCGCAGTAGCAGAGCAGAGGTTAATTCAGAAATAGAGATGGACATTAAGAACGATAAAGAACAAAATAAGGAAGAGACCATAAATAACAGCGTGTACAAAGATTGAAGCAGCGGTGGTCCTCATGCTCATAATCTCCAGCGGCCGATTCTTGCCGGGCATCTGAAATATCATTCCCGGCGACAAAAATGCGAACAGGGCAGCCGCTATCAGAGGAGCAGCCCAATCCAACATCCTTAATAACTCTCACAGTAACAAGAAGATATGGATATGGCGGTGTATGTGAATATGAAGGAGCAAGAAGAGCATCCGTTGGCACATATATTATTCTGTTCCGCCACTTGGAAGAGAATTCGATTCCCAACCTAGAAATAATCAATCAATCATGCACTTTTTTTTTAAAAAAATTTAATTTCCCTTTCTTTTTTCCCCGGATAAGAGAAGGGAAGGCATCGTTTTCTTTACTAGTCCATTCCCAAAAGCTGGTTGGTCTGGCTGGCTGTATTATCATCGCACTTCTATTAAACAATGGTGATTAGAGCTGGCTGATGAAGCTCCATCATTGTCCATTTTTTAACGTTTGATTACAGCCCTGTCCCTGTCCCCCACTCTCACGCTATTATGTAAGAAGGCTACTGGGCTACAGAGAGCAAGCTGACAAGATACAACAAAAGGAAGGGAAAATCTACTGAAATCTCTATTAATGCTATATTTTTTTCATCCAATAATCACTGAGCTTTGTGCTCTTGTGTAATTTTGCGATCAATAAATAAGAAAGGAAAATTTATTAGGCAAAGGCTCTTTTCTCTGCTTTCGTAAATTTATTCTTATCCGGAAGCGTCGCGATGGCGGTGTGGTGTTAGAAGAGGCGAATGGAAAGTGATTCTTTTGGTAAGCGTGGATGCAAAACGATAAGGGTCAAAATTCAAAAAGGCGACTGAATTAGACGGTATTGGTCATTTAAATATTTAAATATTAATTAGTAATAAAGTAATGAAGCTTATGGCCGGAGAAAGGGGCGGGTGCACGAGAGGAGACTGTAGGTGGGACCCAGTGGCTATCAGTTTTGAAATTGAGGTCACAGCTGGCTTTCTCTAGTGGAACGTGCAAGCGAAGTGGAGTCGGTGAGGCAGCGAAAGCTTGAAATCGGAAGAAAGATCGGCTGCGGAAGGAAATGGCGGATTGGGCCCCAGTGTTCATCGGCGTGGTGCTGTTCGTGCTTCTTCAGCCAGGGTTGCTCTGCTCCTTCCCCGGACACAGCAAGCAGCTGGAGTTCGGAGGCATGAAGACCAACGGCAAAGCCATCTTCATTCACACTCTCATCTTCTTCGCACTCTACGCCATCCTTCTCTTGGCTCTCCACATTCATATTTACATTGGCTGACACCTCCGCCCTGGATCTGGATCATTCCTTCTCCACCGGTAACCCTATATTCTCAACTCTGTATAGTTATGCGGTTCAGATCTGATCTCTCTTCTTGGCCGTGGCATCCAGCTTCCTCAGATCTATTTATCTGGTCATTTATTCTTATGCGGGTGGGTGGACTGCCAATTTTTAGTCTCTTTTTTTCTTCTTCTCAGTGTTGTTGACTAATATTATATTGAACACTGGTCAATCATAGATGTTAAAATCCAATAAACTTTACTATGTTTAATCTTTCGTGGAACCCAGGAACACAGCTCGACTGCTAGCCTTGGTTCTGGGTTCCAAATGTCCATTCAATAAATGGCTACCAGCCAAAATAGTTTATCCAAGCATGATTTATCGTATGTTCTTATGTTTGGGGCACTGGATCAGGATTCACACTTGGAAGATCTGATTCCGTGAGTAATTCTGGGGAAAAGATTGCTGTGTTAACTAGTCTAATTAAGCTCAGTTTTCAGGATAGCATCATATATTAACTCAGAAGTTTTAGTGAAAAGCTCTATCTCATGCTTGATATTTGGGAGCTAATCACTAAACACTTGTTAATGAAAAGCTCAGTTAGCAGGATTACTATAGACTAGCGGTGACAAAATGTTCTTCATCGGCAGAACTTTACCATAATGTTAATGCGAGAAAGTTACTGAATTAACTCTCCCGGTAGAATTTAAGACTAAAATTTCTGTGCGCAATGACTCTCGATGAAATGTGAATCAGCAATACAGCGGCGATGTCATCTAGAACTCACCGCCTCGTTTATTACACTAGGCGAAGAGGTTGGACCAAATTAGATCAATAGTCAATCGTAGATATGAGAATTAAGAAGATAGTATATTGCTATGTTATAATTAGCGAGACTAAACCGAAATTACATGATCACTGGCTCGGTTTGCCTCTTACAAACTGAAACCTACTTATATTCACAATCATTTTATCATTTCTTTTGCCTACTCTGTTAGGCTGTCGTCTCACCCTGAAACTAAACACTACTAATTCTTTATACCCAATTCAAATTATACATAAATCAAAAGGGGGAAAAATTTGGAACCATGAAACATCTGGATTTGCAAAGTTTTGCTTACTTCTATTTATAGGACTGTCGCCACATATTACGTATGCCGAGTTGACGGAGCACCGAAATCTACAGAACTGGAGTTGCTGAAAAGAGGGCTATAATTACTGTCAGCAATAACGACACAAAACTTGTACTGATTACTGAACAACTGGGCAGAGCTGTCGCAGAGCATGGAAGCAAAATGGGATCAAGTGAAATGTACGTGAATGCCGACGGCGATAACCAGGATGGTAAGAATACAGAAGAATATGACGGCGTGAACCAGAATAGCAATCCCACTGGTATGCATGTTCCCGAACTCCACCACCCTGAACCTCGACGGTATCTGGAAGAGGAGCCCTGGCGAGAGGAGGATGAAGAGGGCCACCGCCACAATCACTGGCCCCCAGTCGGCTTCCATCTCTGTCTCAAACATTGTGAACTCTCGTTGGTTTCTAAGTGCGTGGACTATGATGGAATGATGCCTTCATGTGACAGTTTCTTAATAAGTAGCACAGAGTTGCTTGGTCAGTAAGGAGAGGGGGATGATGCTAAACTTGGTGGGAAAGAAGAGATTGGGATGGCTGGAGAGGAAAGGTATAATAATGTGAGGTAGTGGATCTGCTTTATGGCTATTTAGGAGTCCTGCTTTATTCATTATTTTCTCGTAAGCTTCTGCATAATTTATCATTCGGCGGCTTCTTTTCCTGTTTGCTTTGCGCATTTATTAAAGCAACTCTAACTTATGGATTCAATTAAACTAATTTTGATAAAGAGAAAAAGAAGGATGACCAGAAAGATTTGAGGGATGGCCCGAGGCACTCGAGTAGGTGCCTAAATTTGTGTGCTCAGACCTGAAAATGGGAGCCCTGTATGGTATGAATCTGGAAAAGAATGAGATGAATTGACATGAGATTGGATTCCACATATGCTGGACTGTCCATCTGGGTGGGCTCCAAGCAGCGCAGCATTATTTGCAGGTGGGCAATTTTCCAAGTGTGAACTTTAGGCCAAGTCCTAGAGATTTCCATTAGCTTTTGTATTCTCCCACGTAAGACGCGCATGTCGTGTGGCAGGAAAGAAAAGGAAATCATCCCCCCCCCCCCCAAAAAAAAAAAAAAAAACCCCACGAAGAAGAAGGAATCTGAAGGTAAGAAGAAGCGAAAAAAGATCGTTAAGCGAAAGTCTTTTGGGTTTCTTGGGTATTCTGGATATTGATAAGGCAGCGGCTAAGAGTAACAGAGAGTTAGGAGTTTGGAGTGAGGTGGCTGACAAAAGAAGCCGTCCGGGACGGAAGAATTCAAATGCAGAATCGTTGAATCCAATGCCCACTGGCTTGTCCGACTTCCTTGACATGCCGTCTTGTTTTATCTATCATCCCTATCTGTGCCAATTAAGATTGCTTCCTATAAATCCACGATCCTCCACCTTCATGAATTTACATCTTCCTCTCACGCTGGTAAAAATGGCAGACTGGGGCCCTGTGGTGATTGGCCTAGTGCTTTTTGTGCTGTTCACTCCTGGCTTACTCTTTCAGCTTCCAGGCAAAGGCCGCGTCGTGGAATTCTGCAACTTCCAAACCAGCGGCATCTCCATCTTCGTCCACACCCTTCTCTTCTTTGGCTTCATGGTTATCTTCCTCATTGCCATTGGAGTTCACATCAGTTCTTGATACTTCTCTATTTCATTTCTTGTCTTTCTATATTCTTATACTCTGTATTCATCGTCCCTGATTTTTATTATGGTAAAAGCATATTGCGCTTGTTATTAGCAAACGGATTATATTACTTGTCAACTGAAAATTTCGTCGTCAATCCTATTTCTTTATTACTCGCGACCCTTGAGGATCAGAAATATCAAGTTCAGAAGTTTTATGAAGTAGGGTTTGCACGCGAAATACAGACTCTTGATAACTTAAGACTACAAAAAAGAAGATTTTGAGCCAACCATAAGAAAGCAAGACTAATTACAAGAGGAAAACTAAAGAGAGACGGGAAACAGATTAATCAGTTCATTCAAGTTGATGCCACATCATCACAACTCTTCTATAATCGAATGTCAATAATATATATGACACGTGTGAATCATCCTCTCGATCTCAGCGTCTTAGACAATCTTTCCCCTTCTAGCCCGATGAAGACATTGGTGTCAGCTTTTCAGTAAATCCGAGCCTGCAAGTGTAGAAATCCAGAGGGAACGGAAAGTTACAATCGTGCAAATCAATCCATAACAATAACCAGACGCATAACCAACAAAAGCTTAAAAGAATAAATGAACCATACTAGAGAAAAACATCCCAGGAAGGAAGTGCCAAGTAAGTGGGGACTCACGGGGCATATCCTTGAGCATCGGGGAAGAACCAAGAAGGATCCGACCCAATCGAGATAAGGTTGAAACCGCCGTGGCAGCATAGAATGCCAATACCAGAGCAGTAACCCAAGGCAATAACACGAAGCCGATGACAAAAGCCAAGGACCCGAAGAGCATCAAGGCCAGAGAAATCCCCAAAAACAGAGAAGCAAGAGCAGCCGGAGACACCTGCGACGACAGCAAAGTGGCCCAGAGATGTCTCATATTCAAGGACCATGACGAGGAAGAGGAGGCAGCGACTTGAGAATATGGGGTGCGAAAGGGGAGGGGTAAAAGAGGGAACTTGAGGATGTGAAAGATCATAGATTGGATCTCATTCAACACCCTCGAATGTTCATCTTCATCCTCAACTTGGCTCCTCATGATTCTGTGACCTCAACTCGGGTAAAAAGAGGCAAGTGGGGTATTCGCGGGAACATGTGAGAATGAAAAAGATGAGAGGTTTTTATATGATAAGGATTGGATCATATCTGTTTCGAAAATCGAGACAATGGGATAAGGTGAGGAGATGGAGGGGAGAAGAATTCTCTGTTGTTCTTATTTTCTGAAGCAAGGAATTGCAAGTATTTCGAAACACAAGAAGTACTCATGAACCCGACGACAGCCTGGGTCAATTGACCCGGAGAGTGATCCAACCCAACTAATTAAGCAATATCATGCGAGTCTTTTATTTCAAAGCTACTAGTGTTGAGCTCTGGAAGGAATAATATTTACACAACAAAAAATAAACAATAATGTTCTTCTAGGGGGAAAAAATTTGCTCTACCTTCTTCCACCAATCCAAAGAAGAATTTATTTAACGCCAAATATTACTACATCTTTTTATTTCGGAAACCCCAAAAATATGCTTTTTATGTAGTATAAGAAAAACTCATTTTACATGCTTATCTTGCAGAACATAATATCACTTAAAATAAATTAATACAAACATACAAGTAGTGGTAACTTAACATTAACAATATTGCCGTGTAAGTCGGTTCACTAGGAAGACATGATAATAATAATAATAATAATAATAATAATAATAATAATAATAATAATAATAATAATAATAATAATAATAATATTCTGTTCTTTTAAAATTTGAGAAACCAGATTAAAACTTTCACAAAATTAAAGTGGTTAATAATATACTCCTCCGGTACTAATTATAAGACCCAATTGACTTATTTGAGGAGATTAAGGAAGTAAGTTAAGTTGGTTATTTATAATAAATAAGTGTTGTCATTCCTAAAATATCCTTGCTAATTAAGTATATTGGCTAAAACTATCATTATTAGAAGGATTATCTTGGCAAAAAATGCATAAATATAAGAGACAAAATGGATTGGGGTCTTATAATTAGGACTAAATAAAAAGTCAAATGGGGTCTTATAATAAGGACCGGAGGAGTATTAAAAATTCCATGTGTCTTTGAATTAGATTGAATTGATGTTTTGACATCTGATTGCGAGGGTGTATAATCTTCTCCTAATAACATGGGAGAGAAGAAAACAGAGCTACAACCTGAAAAAAAATAAAATAAAAATAAAACAGAGCTGCACCTATTCAACGAGACATCACGTATATAGTTGGGGACAATTAGAATAATGCGCTGCGAAATTAAAACGGATTGGTAATTCTGCTGCCGTTGGTATTGTATAGACTTGAGAGAAAACACAGTTACAATCTCAAAAGAAAAAAGAAAAGACAAGAAAGGAAAACGCAGTTACAACTTATAACTGTGAAGACTAAGGAAGTTTGACGATAGATACATGGAAGCCAGACAAAGAGCAGAATCTAACTTGATTCCTGAAACCTCATGCGTTCTGAGTTCAATCGCTCAAGCTTGAAACGCTCTTGAACTCTAGATATATACAGATCAGCTTTAGTGTCCACGCTCTCATCAGCGACTACCCCATATATGTCTTCCAACTGAGCAACAACGTCACTGCGTTTATTATCTGCCACCACAAACGAAACCTTCGGCTTTGACTGTGCAATTACGTAGTCCTGATGAGCCACGTGTCCCACAGTACCAGAGGATGAAGATGATAAGCTCGGCTTTGCCTTGTTACTTGGTGAAGATGCCTTGTTCCCTCTGTGCAAACCCATCAACTTGCCCTTCAACAGCTCTCTGCTACGCTTGCGGGTAAACTCCATCTTCACGAGTTTGTATTTGTTGTTTCCTATACTGTGCTTTGCGTATAACAAGATGGCCTGCTTATATATTGTTCTGTCGCCACCTTTTTGTGCTGATTTTTATTGCAGATAAACTTGAGCATCAGTGGAGATGAGTAAATGGTTTCTGGTCCCTTATCTAAATATCCCCAGGAATAATTTCTCTTAATTCATGTTGGCTAACAGATATATTCGAATCACTAGTTAATTAGATCTAGGTGCTTTTTAAGATCTCAATGATCCAGTTTTTCCTTTTATTATATACTTAAGATATGTGTAGCTATTAGCAATCATTGCTTTCTTAAATCAGATATGCTTTTAGAGATACGAAGTTATCTCCTTATGTACCAATACCATCTGATGGATAGTACTCACTTCCAACAACCACCTATATAAAAATGGTTTTTTGATGTTTATTGTCGTTAGTTGGCACGAAGATTTAGAGTTAATATCCTCCTTACCAGCACATCAAGAGTCACTTGTGTTAAAATACTCTGCAAGCTGAAATGCGTGAGCAAGTTACTAGAGATTTAGTTGACAATATTTAACTAAAAAACTTTGGTAGTTATAATTAAGAGAAGGGAAAACGGGAGAATCTATTCCTGTGGCACTACTTTTGCTATAAGATATAGCTTGCCAAGGGATCGGATTCGGTCTTTTTGTATCCGAATTTACCGTGCGAGGCTGCACAGTATGCAAGGCAATCACGTCTTTCCGTTAGAAAATTGGAGGGGTTATCCAGGCGCTTAATGAAGATGGCTCTTTCTAGCAGGCTATTAAAAGCAGACTTGAATCACTACGTCGACTAATCTGTCTCATATATGTACTGTCACATCATTGTCAGTATAATACGAGAAACCTAAGACTTTGAGATTTCTTAGCACTTGGGAAAAATGGGGCACTTTTTGAAGCCACTAACAAAACCAGCCATGGGAATCACCTGATCCCAGTACAGTAGGAGCAGAGAAAACAAATAGAAACCTTATCTTCTTCAAGAAGATAAAAAGTGGAAGGAATAGGGATAGGATAGGAAGGGTATCATCTTCAATCTCAACAGTGCTTTTCCTTGCATGTTATAATAGAGGTCGAATATTCTGCAGGTTGCGGTGGATGCCACGTTTAAGCATACAGGCATAACAAGCGGCGCAATTCCTCAGCACTTGTACGTGACATTTCATCCATGAACAACCTGTTTGTGATAATCCTAACCGAGTTTTGGGTTTGGTCTCACCAAACCACGTAGTGGAAAGATTATCAACACATTAGTCTAGCAGTTTTGAGTATGACAGAGGAGGCAAGCAAGTGTAAAATGGTGGTGCCCACTTGAACTGCATTGCTTTAATCGGACATGTAGTAGCAGAAGACAGCCATCAAAAGTTGGTGAGCCTTATATGGTAAAGATATTTTACCTCGTTGTCTAGTAAGGCGAAGTGGGGTTCTTTCTTGCATTGCATTGCAATTGACCCTAAAAATGATATTATATGCTTGCGTGTTGAATTATTTGGTAGCTCAGAACCAGGGTGTGCTTTGCATATTAATGGCGTGGCAGTGAGTTGTGCTTGAGATATTTCAAACTGGTGGGCACGTACGAAGGACATGGACACAGCATATATAGGGCACCTTTTACTTGGATCTCAAGGCTCCAACAGGTGAGTGAAGCACTGCTTTTGCTTTCTAGGGACGGAAATTAGAATGGGATTTTTGAGGTGTCCGGACGCAGAGCTTTATTCCCTGAACAGGTGGTCGGAGATTCGGTGGTTGCATGGAATCTCCATTATTGAACAATCTCATTGGCACCTCCATGCAACTCCATGCCCGGCCAGTATCCTCTTGCTCAACGATCTCGTATTCATACTCTTCTTTGGCCGGAGAAGACATCGATTTCGCTTCATTCTTGAATCCACGGGAGAAGCTCAGAACAATCGATCAGTGTGCTAGAAACTCCACTCAAGTCATGGTGATGATAGAGACGCCATGTTATTATTAATTCTGAAAATGAATGGGGCAATGGTTGGCAAAAAAGACAAAAAGAATAGGGCAATGTCTCTATCGTCAAATATTTCCACTCACGCTGAGTAAGGATGTCCATTTGTTACAAGATCTGTAATAATATTGTCTCCGTTTTGTATTTCAGTTATACCAAATGAGACATAAAACAAAGGGAAAATTTCGTTTAACGACCACAGTATAGAATTAATTTTAAAGAATCCTCAGAACTTTTTGAAATTTCACCACAGGACTAAAATGGCAAACTGATATTAATTCTACAAAAAAAAAAATACTATTGCCCCTCATAATAAAAGTGGGACTAGACAATTTGCAATATATATACATATATTTATAACTGAAATTAGTCCGTTTACATATCACCTCCTTTACCTGAAGAATGTGTCCGTGAGTAAACAAGCGTAAGAGAGCATATTTACAAGTATGACTAGACAATTTGCAACATACATACATTTATTTACAACTAAAATTAGTCCGTTTACATGTCACTTCTTTTACCTGAAGAAGGTGTCCGTGAGTGAACAAGTGTGGGAGAGTCCATTGGCAAGTGCGACTAAACAATTTGCAATATACATACCTTTATTTGTAATTGGAATTGGTTCATTTACATGTCACTTCCTTCACCTGAAGAAGGTATCCATGAGTGAACAAGTGTGGGAGAGCTCATTTGCAAGTAGGACTAGAAAATTTGCAATATACATACCTTTATTTACAATTAGAATTAGTCCGTTTACATGTCACATTGTATTAAGTATTATGAGGGGCAATATTGTCATTTTCTTTGTGGAATTAATATCAGTTTGCTCCTTTGGTCCTGCAGTGAAATTTCATAAAGTTTTAGGGGGCTCTTTAAAATTAATTCTATACCGCGGTCTTTAAATGAAATTTTTCTTAAAATAAATAACTATAGCAGCACTCAGATGTGCAAGTAATTTTAGTGTTGGAAGATTTGGTGCAATGAAAAGTGTATATATGTGTAACTTATTACTGTGTCATTTAATTAAAACAGAGCAAGTATGTATTTTTGTTGTAATAATGATAATGTTTTAATGGACAGTAATATGAATGATTTTGTCCTGTTGGCAAGAGAAAGTAGTAGTAGATTTTGGAGGGGAATGCATGGTATGAAAATGAAGTTGGAAGAGGGGGGGGAAAAAAAAAGGAACAAGATTGGCATTGCTTGTGCAAGGGAGGCAGCAGAAACAGAACGTGCAAAAGTGGGGGAGCAAAGATTGCAAAAGTAACCACAGCTAAGCTGTCTAAACCAATTCTCAATTATGACACTTACAGCCAGCACCATCACGCTTATTTCTTTTCTGTAGAAGCAGCTTCAAACCCATGGGGACCTTCAGTCTTGCTTTTCACCCACATTTTGGTGCAACCGATCAATCAATCCATAATCACCCTGTTCCTTCTTCATCTACTGCTCTCTTCTCTTGTACATCATTTTGTGTGTATATATCTCCCCACCCTCACATTCCCCAACCCATTCCTGCTCCTTTCATTCTTCTCTTTCTCATATGTTGTTCCTTCTCTCCACAATCAATCTCACTTCATTCTCGCAGTTCGCATATCTCAGATACTAGATATGCCTTAATTTATATCTATTACATTAGTTCTGTTATTTTTCATTTGATGTTGACACGGCTCAATCAGATCAAAATTCTTAAGATATTTGAGTCTTTTTATCTGATTGAGCCGTGCCAATATCTGATTTTTATTTTTTCTCAATTAGTTTATCAATTATATATTGTGTTGTGTGTGTGTTTTTTTTTTTAATTTTAGGGATTTTTTTTGGTGTGAGAAAAGGAAAAAAAAAAAAACGCTTTTTGGTCGTGCATCACATGATGAAGGTTGTCAGCGAGAGGACGTTGCGGGTGGCACAACATAGGGCCGTTCTCTTTGGTTGGTTGGGGTATCCGAGCAGATCGTGTCTGACGGAAGGGTCGAATTTATCATGCTCCAGTGGGCCACGTACTCTTAGTTGGGCTGGTCTGGGCTTAGTGTTGGCCCAATGGGTGGGGCAGTTGGGCGTTTTGGGCACTTTTTTTTGTTTTTTACGTCTTCGTTCTCGCCTGACGCGCATCGTATTTCGAATCTCAGGAGAGACCATGGGACTTACGAATTTCATGCTCACTGTGGCCGGTGTTGGCGCCGCTTTTCTTCTGCTCAGGACTGATGTGAGGCAATCGGCGGCTATTTTCAGGCGCAACGTCAAGCACATCCGCAACTGGCTGGAAGAAGAAACTGCCGCTTCATCGAAGTGAGCCTTTTTTCTTCAGGAAAAAATCGTGATTTTCCAATGAACGTTTGCGCGTCTTTTTTCGCTTTTTATTTTTCGTAGACAGATTTATTACGTTTGGATGCTTCATTCTTGACTGAACCATTCGAATACTCGATCGGGGGTTCCATTGCTTTTGGCATAAAAATGTTTAGGTCATGTTTATGATCAATTCTGTGTATTAGATGCACGATAGTGACACATCCAATGAGTAGAGTGGTAGTCACAACTATATAAGTGTGTGGTTAGTCTCTCCAAAGTAGCTTCAGCTATTGATTGACGAAGCTTTAGATGTGATTAATACAGCTCTAATATTCTGGACCCCTTGGGTCTGGTTGCTAGCTTTTTGTACTCGTCTTTGAGAAGGGCAAGTCGGCGTTGGGAGCATCTGTCTTCCTTGCCGATATTTGCTTCTTTTTCTTTATCCCTTTCTAAAATCAGTAAGGGTCTTCCATGTGCTTGCGCAGGGCATCTACACTATGAGTTCCCATTTCTGCTTATATAACAGTGAAGCATATATCTTGTTACTTTATAAAAGCATAGGAAAAATTACGCAGCTGGCAAGAGTTACGTACTTTTGCAGCATACGGAGTGGATTTTTGACTTTGTGGGGATAAATTGGGTAGGCCTTTGTTCTTATTCTCCTCTTTAAGAGAATAGGTGAATGAGAATTTTAAAATCAAGTCATAGCTTTTTGGGGTGATAGACGTGAATTCAGGCGGGTGAGTTCTTTACAGCCTGCAATAGCAATATAATGTGCGAGACACGGTATGATTCTGTTATTTTCCAGAGTAAATCATGGCTAAATATACTTGAGAGGAACAAAATATCGCAAGTAAATAAGCAATGCCAACCATTATGGCGCTCGTTCTTTCTAGTGGTTAAATCAATAGATTGTAATATGATTCTTGCTATATTCTTCCAGGGCAATGGATAAGTCCTCTCCAAAGGAACTTGAATCGAAGCTTCCTCCTAAAGACACTCCCAAGGAGGACAGGCACTAATGCTTTTGCAAGTGGTGGGGGTGTTTATTGCGGTCATCTTGTTGTATGTATTTAATTATCCTTTTTCTTTAAATTTTGAGTTTTTGAGAGCTTGCATTAACTTTCTGGTGAAACGATTCTTCATCTATGTTTATTCGTAGAATCTGTAGTCTTGTATATATCTTTCAAGAAGAAAGGTATTCCATTTCCACCCAACGAAGCTCCACTTCTCATAAGCATTTGCGCTTGATTGATTGAAAATGCTGAGAATTTTATTTTGCAGCCTCAGAATGTTTCAACTTTCAGTTTGCTGTCTTTTTTCTTCACTGCCCAAAGGTGACATATTATTCCACCGCAGAGGCATGCACATGTCTTGGAAGGAGAATCAATTTGCCCTGACCCGTATCTGAGTTATGCTCACTCACCCTTGCATTCCATTTTGCGGGATGAAACGTGATATTTTTAAAAGAAGGGTAAATGTTACTTCTGTCATGATGTCTGGCTTTCGCAATAATCCTAGGGTGAAATAATTCTTACTCCTCCTTGTCCCCAATACCATGATGCGAAAACATGAGTGAGGCTTATAGCTATTACTCATATTTTCAATAAAATCAATGGTAATGTGAAGTGGTCTTGGAGGCGATGGTTGAACGAATAGCTGCCAACATACGGCCTTTTTATTTTTTAACTCAATGCCGAATTATGCCACTCATGTTATGTTCCTTGCAGGAAAATACAAAGGATCATCTAGATTCCTCAGTAGTTTTCTGCCTTGAGTAGCTAGTTTCCTTCCTCTTAACAATTTAATGGTGTGTGACAGTGTTTTGCTTTAACTAGCCTTTTCTGAGTGCGGACACCCATCAGTTTGGCACTGTGTATTATAAGTATCAAGTATGTATTTCCTAAGCTTTGTGTGCGTCATCAAAGATTGATGATCTTGTGTGTGTCATCAAAACCAATCGGAATCCTCACAGCAGAAGGGGACAAGATAGGAGTGGAGAAGTTGAAGTGCAGAGTTAGATGATGCCAAATCCGCTTGGACCTATCAGTAATTTTCTCTTTTGATTATGTATCGTTCATTGAAATCAGTGCACTCCACTTAATATAAATTGTATGTTGTAGTCTATAATCCACTTCATTATTTTATTCTTTACTTGTGTAATATGTAACAAAACTATTAAATAAGCATATTACGAAGATAAGATGAGAGAGACAATGTAAAATTATTTTAATTGCAATGAGATCATTAACTATTTTATGTCATATTGGGATACTTGAACTCTAAATTTTTACTCTCACTCATGCTTGTTTGCGTTACCCGTTCATTTTCCGCTTTTTGGGATAGATGTGTTAAGGAATTATAGGTCAAAATAATTGTTACATGTTTATCATCAATTTTTTTAATTTTCTCTCGTATCTTTTGTCAGTCATTTTCTTTCTTATTTATTATCTTCATAAATAAATGTGTATTTAAAAATATTATATTTCTTACTTATTTATTACTTTTGATTATCTTTAACGACATTTTGATTCGCATGATTTGATTAATTATTACTTGTATATACAGATCAAAGGGAATAAATACAATAAAACACACATTATTGGCCTTGCGATAACAATATTTCTGCAAAATCTCCTGCATCCGAATTTTGGAACCCTCCCTCCACTTCACTAAAAGTCCGTCTAAGGCCATCATTTATGGATGCCTCAGTTGATTTTGTTCGATCTTATCTAATGTGGCAAATCCAGAAATGTATCTAACAGCTGCATAAATAATTTGGGAAATCTCAAGTTTTCAATCGTATAATATATAAAGTGAAAGATTCGTCAAATAAAACCATACAAGCATCACTTTCCACCTTTTCTGTTTACTAGCTGTGCTCTCTGCTTCCTTGTTACGTATTTTATGACAAAAACTTCAACATGCAGAGTATCTGTGTAACACAAATAATGAAATGACCTCCCAAACATGGCATCAATTCTTTGTTTTTTCTTTTTCTTTTTGGCCAGAGAGAAAGTGGCCAGTCCTTTTATTAATGCTACCATCTTTTCTTGCAAATACCTCTCTTAATTGTTTACCTAAAATTACCTATACTTGTTTTTTTTAAAACATACACGAAACTCGTGTAAAAATATGAGTAGCGGGGGGCAGAGGGAGAGATGTGTGGGTTTGTTTTCTTTTGGGAGGGGGGTGGAGAATCAGAACTGTTGTTTAATTTTAAGAAAAATGTGAGTTTTAAAAATAAAAATATTAAATAAAGAATATAAGAAAAATTGAAGTAATACTCCTCCGGTCCTTAATATAGGACCCAATTGTTGAGTTGGTTTTGGTCCTAAATATAAGACATATTTCTCATATTTATCAATTTTCTTTAAATTACCTCTATGGATATTTCTTCAATCATAATCAAATAGAAGAGGAAGATGGGGTATTAAAAAGATGATTATGGTATTTTAGGAAAAACGTGTTACATTTCTTATAATTAACTAACTTACCTAACTTCCTTAATCTAATTAAATTAATTAAATGGGTCTTATATTAAGGACGGGAAGAATATGTTCAGATCAAAACACACGATTATGTTTTATATTTAATTAATAAAAAAAAAAGAGACCAATATATACAAGCTTTTAGCCAATAAAAGGTGAACCGATCTTAAAAAACAGAAGTTGGAGCGGTCAGCTCAATGCTGAACATTGAAATACGACTACTTGTTTGATTTCACATCTGAATTGTCGCGACCATCACTCTTTTTATTAATAACAAGTTGAAAATAAAATGAAATATTACGATTGTCTCACAAGCACAATACTCCCATCCCACCTTCCCAACTCATTATTAACTCTAACTGCGTTGGCGGCCAGACAAATTGGGCGTCATGGGCTAACAAAATAAATGTTGAATTTGAAGTAGTTGGGCAGTAATAATGAAATCAAAATATACAATTCCAACAAGTTTCTATGGAATTTTATACTGCGACCTTGCTTGCTCCCAGAAAAAAGGGGAGGTTAGGGATCCTTCACCGTGTTCCATCAACTGTGGCTCCATTTGAAGCATCCCAGTCCCACTGTGATGGAAGTTTGTTTCCTTAGGATCCCCCCCAATCTGGGACCACTAGTCACACTCCTTGAACTTGAACACCAACGATTTGGGATTCCATCGTCGTCTTCAAATGCAGGTTGGGATTGAATTGGACAGTCTATACTTGACTCTACCATACTGAACTCTGAGGAACTCTGTGCCCGAAATGCTGACAGAAGATAGAGAGCAGAATCCCAAGGCATCTTCTGGTTCTTATCTCCCATTCCACCTGCTTCTGTTAATGGCGGAACTGCTTGATTATTATACCAATAAACCTGCTTCTCCTGCATAGTTTCTGTGTTGGCAAAGCCACGATCTTCCGCACTCTGTTGCTCAATCTCAGTCTTCGGCAAACTTGGTGGGTAACGATTATAGCTCCGAGCTGGTTGAGCACTCCACATACTCACGTAACGATCATCATTCGCATGATTTCCAAATTGCAGGATTCTGGGTCCTGTGTTGGATCAATTGTTTACTTGGTTTGTTAAATATCATGCATGAACGAAGATCAAGATTTGATGGGATGGAGATATAAATTAGAAAAACCAAACCTTTGTAATCTGCAGAGAAGGCGAGAGGTGGAGGACGAGGTTTCCTTCTGCGCTTGTTATGGCCCTCTAAACGTCTCCTACAGCTTCGCTTGAACCCGTCAAACTCATCCAGCGATTGAAATCTGCAGAAAGTAACAGAAAGCATGTTGAAGAAGGCATCATGGATTTTCGCGAAGCACGACAAACATGAAGCCCGACCGTTACCTGCTGCATTGCTGGCAGAATCTCTGTTCCTGTCCCTTCACCAGCACACAAGAGGTCTTGGAGTGAGGTTGACACACCCTGTGCCGCCGGTGGTACTCCCGGCAATTCCCCAGGTCAAAGTTGCATCCATCCACCGAGCACTGCGCCTTCTCCGGCGATTTGTGGTGCACGCGCTTCCTCTTTGGTGCCCCACTACACGATGATGATTTTGAGTTAGACATCTCTGTCTCCACAACTGACACTGATTTCTCCACCGGGGCTTCTCCCACGTTTGGCTGATCTCTCAATGAATCCCACACTGACTCCATCGAAATCACTCTCACTTCTATATCCTCTGTTATCTGATATCTCTCTTTTCAAATATACAATACAATCCTGCGAACAAAAAGTTATTCTCTCTTTCGTGATTGCAACAAACAAGTTCGAGACTTTGACTCGGACTTGGAGGACCTAAGCAGCGTAAAGCGAAAATGAATTAGGAGGGCAATTTGGTCCGCTGAAACAGGAGCTCAGAGCAAACCCAAAGAATAGTATAGTAATAATTTAAAGAAGAGTCCTTTTCTCAGAAGCTTGAATTCCTGCTACTATAACACCCAGAAAAATAGCAGCAGATATTGGAACCAACTCGAATATCACTTCAACCAACAACCAACGAGGCCATCATGAGGATGCCAAAAAAACACGAAAACAGAATGTCAATTCCGAGTGATTTGCTTTTTAGTGTGATAGAAGATCAACAGTGGGAGAAGCTGCATGAGAAAGACATGTTCCTGCGGGTAAAAAACTAGTTACTGATGCTGAAATATAAAGCAGACGAGGAGGATGAGAGTCCGGGAAAATGGGCAGAGAAGCAAGAAAGAATATGAAACCAAATTAATGGGGGTGGGGGGGTAGGTGAAGAAAGGACTTAGTGCAATAAGCGCATGAGTGGCCAAATGTAGAGTAATGACCTGTGAAGACGGAGAAAGAGGAAGGATGGAAGCAACATAAATAGGAAGGCAGTGACTTTACAGAGAGCAGAAGCAGTGAGCGAGTGAGATCTGCCTTGTTTTATCTCTCCTTTGTCTTGTAGCCTCTTCCTCTCTAGTCTTGATTTTCTTTTTCTTTCACGTCAGTTTGCGTTTTATATTTTGATGAGTGAATGAATGAATGAGAAAGCAGGCATAAATAAAAGAAACCAAATAACAAGTAGAATAAATAAAGTGGGTGTGGGGCAAATGGCAAGGAAAGTGACTGCTAGGTTTGGACTATAGTAGTAACACTCAGTTGCAGCCAAGGCATTTATGTGATACATAATTGAATTCAATATTATTGAATGAGAGAGAGCGAGAGGGTGACTTTACTCTCTATTATTCCTCACTGTTTTACCAAAATCTGATTAATTAGACTCTTTTTGGGGAGCAAACTTTATGGTCTACGTGTATGACCAATATAATCGGTTATTATATATTTTTCTTCTCCGTAATTAAATGAGAAGAATTCATCCACACTGAGTATTTCTCAAGAGGGAAAAAAAAGAATCTGCTGGGAAAAGGAATATGTGCAAGATAATGGTTCAATGTTCTTACATGCATTTATACTGATATATATTATATGACTGATACTTGATATATATATATATATATAAATATATTGATGACGACGACAAAATAAAGAGCTTGTTAAATTAGTAGAGGTAAACTAAAGAGTAGTTTGAATAATGGTAGTCATGTTTTGGTCCCCCACATGGACAAACGGTATATACTTATATACCTCATCTTCATCATCTGATTAAAGACCTGCAGTTAAAAGAGAATTAATAGCTTAAAAAATAAATATTTTATGTAGTTGTTAAAATATCACATTGAATCTTTGTCCTTAAATAAAACTGAAGAGTGAGTTGCTTTTTTTTAAAAGAAGAAGAAGAATATTCGTCTATAGTATTATGCTAAACCTTAAAGGTGCTTTTACAGAGATAACAGTAAAACTGATGACAAGGCCGCTAATCTAAGCATGAGAACTTGGTAAGAAGATTAATTATTAAACTTGATGATACAGAGCATGAAAAATCTTGACACAAAGATGGACGTAGCGATCATCAATCATTACACGATCTGGTGTTCAAAATCAAGAGCTTTGGTGAGGCAAACCTTTTTCTGCGAATTGGATGGCTAACCAATGATTATTCTCTCATACTCTAGAGCTGACATCACCTTATTTTGTTTGATCCAACATATAATTGCGATTAGAGAATGTTAATAATGTACGACTAGCAGGAAGTCAATCAGATTTATATAGACCTAACTTGAGCATCAATAATGTGAAACAAACTGATGTAAGCTAAGAAAAAAATTAAACATAGCTGCTGCTTGTGCGTCTTCTCTATTATCAATTTTCGTGGAAAACTAGAAACGGACAGCAAGTTTCTGTCTTCTGAAATTTAAAATACCAGTTACTTTTTTTGATATGCTTTTTCTTATTCATCCTTTTGCTCTTTTTTGGTTATATATATTGTTACTTTCACTGAAATTGCTCTAAATTAAGATTCTTAATTTTAACCAACGAGTCTCGAACAACAGTCAACAGCCAAATCCTAGCGTTCCGTATGGCTATAACTTCTTAATTTGATTTCGCATCTTAAATTTGCAATCCTCACCATACAAAACACCGAATCTCATATCCATTAATCCTTAACAAAATCAGCCCAAAAAAAAAGATGGACACGTAAAGAAATATGCTGATGAGATCAGGTACATTTTGAAGGCATATATATAGAATTAATATAATGCGTAGTCAAGTATTGTAGGTAAGCATTTCATCATTACTGAGACGCCACTATTACATATTTGGTCGGCTTCTGCAGCATAAAAGTAGGACAGCATGGCTGTATGGGCAACATGAAATCTAACAGCAAGATTATATTACACCCCACCAGGTACCACTTGAAAGGCCGACGATCGTATCTCAGATGATATATGTAAAAGAGAGTACGTAAAGGATATATATTGAACCGCAATTAATGTTTCATCATACGAAACAGGTACATTTAAACATAAACTAACGACACTGTGTGTGTGTGATGAATCAATCCGCTGGGACAAATGGGAATAATAAGAGAGGGAGTGAGTGATGAGGTATTACGAGTAGGTCGGGGTTTTGAGTGGAAGGAAGAAAGCTAAGAGGGTTCAAAGAATGGATGATGGCAATTTATCAGAGGATTTGAGTGGGATATTAGGTAGTGGCCTGCTTTGTGGAACCTGAATCATCAATATATGTAATGTAATTGCTGATATATACACACACACAAGAATGAAGCAGCATCACTTCCAGGCTCGTAAGAGATGGCAAGTCCTTTTGCTTTTTTAACCCTACGTGTACAACTAGACTCGATTAGGTGGCCAAACAAAAAGAAAGGAAAATTAAGACTGAATTGACTTAATTTTTTCCTTTCTTTTTAAACAACAAGCTAGGGCAAGCGTCTAGCTTAGCTTGAAAAGGAGTGAGAGAGAGACAACCAAGTCCTGGGGCTATTGTAGTAGCTGACCTGGCATTCAAGAGGGACGTTCTTGAGAATTTGAATATCTAACTGATCGATAAATCAGAAAGACTAGGGATAGCATAGGCAAACTTGGAAGAAAACTTGCAAATCTGATACGCAAGCACGACGGGCCTTTTCCGCGTATAAATATTTTGAAAATTTGGCTGAAAATCGACTAAGAACTAAGATTATTCTATTCGTTGGAATGAAAATTCAGTATGTGGGCTTATACATGCATATATGTTAAAACCTGATGACATTATTTAATTAAAATTTAGAGCTTTTTAAACTTAAGGGCGCCATAAATATAATGTCATGGAAATAAAAGAGTAGATACCGAAATTATTTTTACAATTTCATGACGAGGGCAAGCCAAACTAAAAACATTGCAAATTAATTTGACAAAGGATTATAATCCTTAGATGGCACTGAACCATGAAATTAGTTTTTGTTCTCCCCTTTCTAAAGGAAAAAAACCAAGGGATCTGACACTGTATATTTGAAAGATCGATCCGTTGAAGCCTACAATTCTTTTGATTCATGAATTCGTACGTGCTTCCACTTTAATCAGCACTTCTATTCTTCATAATTGATATGTCTGTATATGAATCATTTCCTTCACTGTTTCATTATTCTTTTCCATGTCCCGTCAAAATGGAAGAGCAGAACATAAGCATAGGCATATTATAGAAGTTGGTCCAACCTTATTAGCTTGAGCCCGTGTGCCTCTTAGGTAATACTGGTTAATTATATTGGAGGCTTTACAAACAGCTACCTGTTGCTGCCTTCTTCTACTCAAGGTTCATCAAAATTACCCAGACTACCATAACCTTCTTGTCACTGTCTTTACGTGTAAATCTTAGTTTCATACCATGATCTGGGTCTTTTGGGGATGTGATATAGAGGTGAGCAAAATGGATCCATTTGCTTTATGTTTTCTTAAACAACAATGATGAAACTAAAGTTCAGGTGCTTCCTTTTTAATTGCTCCTGAAACTTTACCATTCAAAAGACGTTCCTTTTTTAGGACTGATCTTTGAGGTCATCCCATAATTATTAGCTCATATGTATGCCTTGAAAAGCAGCGCCATCTTCATTTCACGGGCAGAAGAATGATAATTGGCGCCTATCATTATATTGTTGGTGATACGAGAATACGGGGATTATATTATTCTCGTATAGGTATTAGATCGTTGAAGGGACTTCGGGAAGATCATTGGGTCGGGTCGAAGTTGAATCTGATATATATGGGTCATCTACCATATTTCTTGCAGATTAATGCCATTACAGGAACAAACGAACCAACAATATATATACACGGCCAAATTAAAGTAATGCTCTGATCATATCCTTTTGCATATTTAATTTGGCACATGAATGAAACCAGAAGAAAAGCCTGCTTCATTATATTATGTGTGTCAGGCATGAGTATTCGTACATTGATTCTGATAACCAACTCGATGTCTATCGGTTCATGATAAAAATAAATACCATGCACGAACATAAGTAGTTATGTTATTTAGAAATCAACCATTGTAAGGTAATTAAGATAATCACCTGTTCACTGAAAGCCTGATATATATGGTTTGTTTCGAGAATAGGTGGCTCCCAGTAGAAGCTCTTAGAAAAAGAAGCAAATGCTTGCCTAACACATATTTGAAGAGAAAGGGAAAAAGGCAAAACTGCTTGTTTGTATTTCAAGATTCAACATACCTGAAAGTGATTGACATACAATCGACCGACCATCAGAAAGAAAGATAATACTACTGCTGCGTAACATTTCTCTAATTAACCAAAAGCAGTATATATTAATATGGAACTTGAGAACTAATTAATTCCACATTACAACCTAACATTCCAAAATAAAGATCAAGATTGTACAGAGAGTAGTGGTGACACTAATAATAATGTATTTTATTGTAATAAGGAAGGAAAGGAGAAACTAATTAATAGATGAGAGAGAGTCCAGGAGGCCTTTCCCTTGTGTTTTTAAAAGGGAGCGTATATATGCATCTGACTTAAAATATGCTCGAAGTTGTCCGTTGTCTTCTCAATTGGATGTGTGTGCACTCCTTCATATGTGGTCACCACTACCCCTTCGTCTTTCGTCAGACGTTGCACTTGCTTCTTCACATTGCACCCTTGATGAGTACACCTGTAGTAGCTCCTGTGAAGATTACGCAATACATATTCATCAGACATACATATATCACCCAACAATTCAATATACATATAAATATAAACGATTGTTTTTCTTAATAACTATGTAAGACAACTTCAGTAACTTTGATATTAATGAATGTTTCTAAGTAATTAGTGGCATGATAACATCATTCAAGAAGTGATATGAATCAGTGACTTCGCCCAGAAAAGTACAGAATAGAAAAGGCAAAACCGATGATTTCACACCACTGATCTGACCCTTGACTGATTGACATATATCGATTTGGAACGAGCACGGTACTGATATATATATGTATATGAATATGACATGATGACTTGAACTAATTATCTCAAGATCAATTATGGCTTTGATCGTACGTAGTATCTATCTATTAAGGCAATTCTATTCAGTACGTGATTAACATGTTGATCAATATCTTTATCCAATTGGCGTTTGTTTGGAATTGGCTATTCACAATTGCTAGCTATAGTAGATAAACTGATCGATGGGGTCAATTCGTAAATTGGTATGTGTACTATGGACCGTTTTCTGGATTCTGGATCTCCGCCATTGAATGTGGGGTATCAACTACTAAGATCATACAACTGCGTGCACGGATCGACCATATATGTGTTTTTCTCGTTTTGATTTGACTCATGCAAGTACATATTTCAGCGAGAAGCACACATCAAAGTTAGATATAATTAAGTGCAAATAAAACGAGGGGGAAATTAAGAGCCTGGAAGAAAATCATCAAACCCTAGCCATGATCGAGAAACCATCTCTAAGAGCATGTCCAGTCATAATAATCATCCAAAAGAAAATTGACTCAGAACAACACAGACCCCACCTTTCGAGGTATACTAGCAGGTCACATGCAGTTATATACATGCATATATATATTTATAGATTAGGCGGCCCGTGAAACCAGACAAAAAAGTACATAAAAATGAAAGTAAAAGAAAAGGAGCGATGAAAAGTGAAAAGCAGACCTGGGGAATTTGTTGTTTTTAACAGCTTTCTGGCCATATTTTCTCCACCTGTAGCCATCATCAAGAATGTCAACCTGGCTCCGAGTTTGGAAAGCAAATCGAGGCTTTCTAACCTTCTTCTCTCCTTTCTTTTTACCTGTGCCGCCGGCACCACCGCCTACCTGATCATCCTTCATATTCCCGCTCTGAGATAACAGCCCATCTCTAGCTTCTTCTCTTTTCTGCAGACCACTGCTTTGATCACTAGGCCTCAAACCCAGAAACCCGTTCGAGATTTGACCCTCGAAGTTACTAAATCCATGATGATAAGAGCCACCCATGGCACTCGTTGGCATTTTATAGCTTGAAGAAGAAGTAGGACCAGGGAACAACATGGTATAATTCTCCATTGGAATCAGACCAGATTTTTCCCTTACTGTATATGGTGACAGAGAAAAGGAGTTAGCTGGGAGGAGGAAATCTAAAGGATATATATGTGTATATATATGGTAAAAAAGGCGAGAAGATTATTGCATAGTGGTGGGGGCAGCTAGCTAGCGCTTAGAGGAGTGGCTGGCCAGTGAAAAATGGGAAGGCATACAGCGAATACGAGTTAATATGACTGAGAAGAGGGAATATAAAGATACGATATGCGAAAGGGCAATACGATATATATGGAGACGATAGTGTCGTAAACGGCACGAAAATTGTCTTCTCAGGATATGTTGATGAGAAAAATGAGTTCCATTCCTAAACAGCGCAGCGGAGTTTATTAGAAAAGGATCGAGAAAATTTGAGGCGGCGCCATATCATCATTAGCATTTAGCAGGACAAAGACATCAACGTTATTAATTCGTGGCTGTAATACATGTATAAGCAGGTCGATATTACCCTTTTTTTTTTAAAAAAAAAAAAGAAGATTAAAAATGAAGGATTAATATTACACAGTACTGTCGGCGGGGGCAAGATTAGATTTTTGAATTGCAATTGTCAATGTTATACCCATATAATTGCAAGAGATGGAAATCCAATCGTTGGTAATTTGAAATTGGAACGAGGGCGTGATTTAAATGAGAGATGAGCAGAAGGCACTTTATTGGGGTGAGTGGGTCACCTTCGTGAACATTGTGGTTAATGTGTGGTAATCAGGACGAAGACTAGAAACAGCTGCCTTTGAAGTTTGAACTGATCCTTTCGGGTACATCATCACGCTTCACACGTGTATCCCTTTCATACGTGAATTATCTACGTGCTTTTGACTTTCCTCCCTCTCCTATGTAGGAGTATTCCTCAACATCATTCTTTTCGAGTTATGTTTGCACAGCAACTCTTCCTGTGCAGTAATTCTACGGAGTGGTTGAATTGGTAATAACCACTCTGAAACATGATGTTGCAGTACGAAGGAAAACGCAGTTTTCATCAAAAACTCATTCTCCCACATATATTTCCCATGCCACGGTTGAATCCGAGCAGATTGAAAGACAACAGAATTAGATCAGTAAAGTTTTGCAGCAAAGGAGTAGTTCATGTAAAATCGTTCTTTTTTTTTTGTCACCCGTTTCGCCATCAACATGTCGAGCTATATTTCCCTTTATTTCTTGCTGTGAATATTCTTTAAGCTATTTAAATGTATATACTGCAAAATGGGGGTAGGTGGGTGCGATGTTTTGACAGTGAATGTGGCAGCGGAGGATCACCTTCGCACCTTCCGCGAAGTTGCTGATGATGGGAACTGATATGTAGTGGGCACTAACCCTAATAAGGGATATATAATTATATATATATACACACATACACATATATTAATATTAATACACGCACACTATATGTGATATTGATGGCTTGTTTAAGTGTTATGATGAGTATCATTGGAGCAAAAGGAAAAAAAGGAGTATTAGGAGTGTCGATTTTTAATCTAAAACCTATTGTCTCTGTGATTTCTTTAATTTTGAGCCTAATATATATATTTTGTTTTATTTATAAATACGTGGATTCTTTCTCCTTTTCCATTTCCATATAAAGTCTCTCTTTTGCAAAGAAAATAGTATGTCGTTATAATGGAGGATTGTCATATAGAAATCACTATTATTAAGGTAAACTGACTACATCCCTTGAATATCGTATGCAAAATTCACATTATTTTTACATCAAATAAGTTGGAATGAAGTGGCTGCTCAATTTGTTCCCCCTTTGGATCGAAGTAATAGTTCAGTAGAACAACTTGATTAACTGCGGGGGGTTTTGTTTTCGCCGTAAAATTGATTTATGGACATGAAATAGCGTTTTTTTTGGGGGGGGGGGGGATTGTGGGTACGTGCTTATGTGTCAAAGAGAGAGGAGCTGGTTTTCTTGGGAAGGTCTGAGAGGAAGAAACAGAGGGATTTGAATTCTGAAGGGTATGATGTGGTTGAGAGTGACCAGAAACTGTCATTAATTAAACAACAAAAGGAAAGCATATTCGAGTGGGGTCGTCAAATAAACCGAGAAAACCAAGCAAAAGACTAAAAGCCTCAATTATTTTTTATGTGTCACTTCAATCTCCTCCTCCATTCCCCTGTGTATGTGTTCCACCTATATATGCTGCATTTACAGCAAGTAACTACTCCTTTCATTTCTATACTTTTTATAATTTTTAAATTGACTATTTTACGTAAATTTAAAAAATAGTTAAAATAAATTATTTATTGTAAAAACTAAATATTATTATTAAGTGATTGCATCCATAATTGCAGCATATCCTTCTTCTTTTTCTTCATTGCATCCGCATAAATATTCCTTAATAAGAATCCTATGGTTGTGTCTTTGTGAAGCCATCTCCTTAGAGAGAGAGAGAGAGAGAGAGAGCATTGGTTGTGATAAAGACGGGATATGTAGAGAAGCATGTGGGTTTGAAGTTTGAAAAAAAAAAGGTGAATTAGGTCTGCGCAGCCTCTTTTCTCCACTGCAATAATTATAACATGGAAGGAATAACATAACAACAAGAAAAAGAAAATTTCATTTCTAATCCCTATAGTTTGCACCGGGCCAGTTTTAATTTGAAATCGGTCCTTATTGCAGGTTAATTTTTTCAACATGCTCCCTATGTACTTACTTTGCCAAGACCAAAAGTTACTCACCGCAACATTACATTCGCCACAGTATAATGTCATACATGAACAATTCATGTAAATATTGCTTACGTGGCAGCTGACTAGCTCACAAAAGCAAACCAGTAAGTGCCACGTCTGCCAGCGGAACATGCATGAGAATGCAATGCACCTCTTCGATCTCCTCCTTTGATTTGAAACATCCAGACACGTACTTTCGACACATTTCCGGCAACTGCGTCTGCATGAACCATCCTTATAGTGTCCTACTCCTTTTCAGAGTTTGATTTGGTCAATATCGTACGTCGTCACCATCAGGACCAGATGCAGCCCAAGAAAGCGACGTCGTTTTTTCTTTTTTCCCCTTT
The DNA here is from genome assembly GCF_004799145.2 of Neltuma alba. Taxonomy (NCBI): domain Eukaryota; kingdom Viridiplantae; phylum Streptophyta; class Magnoliopsida; order Fabales; family Fabaceae; genus Neltuma; species Neltuma alba. The sequence goes on along the minus strand of NW_021637018.1, from coordinate 260,606 downwards.
CTCGCAGACGCGGTGGGAAAATGTAAGACGCATAAGCAGTTTTAAAACCATTTGTTCCATATGTAATATTTGGGCTATGGGAAAAGTACAGTAACAAGAGGGAGCGGTTCAAGAGAATTGAGAGTAAAAGAAGTGATTCCAAAAGAGGTGGAAAACCAAAGGTTGGAAAAGCTTGAAGTTGAAGAGGACGGAGGATTAGAGAAAATATTGAAAGTGGGTTTAGTTTGAAACGTCAAATGGCGTCGCGTGACACACTGTATTTGTTTGCAGGTAGCAAATCAACCTCCATGAATCCCAACTTCCCATCAATCCATAATTCTTCACTTTCACATCACATTACCTTAGAATTTTCCAACGCGTTCGCCCTAATTCAGTGTTTTTTGGGTCCACCATTTCCGCATTCAGTGTGCCACCATTCAAGGTGTGGAATAATATACCTCTCTCCCTCCACACTTCCTCCTAAGATGTATCTTGCTTCATTCTCATCATCACTCCTCCTCCTTTCTTTCCTCACATGTGATATTCAATTTATTGTTTTATATATCCTTTTCTTCTCATTCACCACCTTTAAATTTCCCTATTTTGTATTATTCTTGGTTTCATGTATAACTAAACATATACTCCTCCTTTTGACAGGAAAAAAAAAACATATACTCCTCTAGTTCTTATATACTCCTCCGGTCCTATTATAAGACCCCATTTGACTTTTTATTTGGTCTTAATTATAAGACCCCAATCCATTTTGTCTCTTATATTTATGCATTTTTTCCAAGATAATCCTTCTAATAATGATAGTTTTAGCCAATATACCTAATTGCAAGGATATTTTAGGAATGACAACACTTATTTATTAAAATAACCACTTATTACTTCCTTAATCTCTCAAATAAGTCATTGGTCTTATAATTAGGACCGGAGAGTAAGATCTATTTAACTAATTTAATTAGATTAAGAAAGTTAGGTAAGTTAGTTAATTATAAAAAAATATGACAATGTTTTTAGGAAAACACTATATTCATCTTTCTTAATATCATTCCTTCTTCTTCTACTTGATTATAGTTCAGGTAGTATTTATAGGGATAATTTAAAAAAAAAATTAATAAGTATGAGAAATAGGCCTTATATTTGGAACCAAAATCAACTTAATAATTAGATCATATATTAAAGACCAGAAGAGTATATTATATTGTCTCTCTCTCCGCTAACCAACAAACTCTAAGAACTTGTCTCGCTCCCCACATTCTATCTTTGGATTTGTTCAAGTTTATTATTTGTATATGAATAGTGTAATGATTTCTTAATTCCAACATGCATGTATGTGAGCCGACTAACATCCACACGTCAACTAGGTCAAATAATGAATTATACATATTCTAGAGAGTGTGTGTATGTGTCTCATGCAATGCCAGGTCTTACCCACCAAGTCCCTATTTTATATATATATTTTGTGTTCAGCAGAGAAACTTCAAATATATACGGTGCTTGCATGCGTAGACAAACGATGGAAAATTCAATTTGACATCGATCATCCATTTTTAATTATAAATTGCATGCCTGTCTTCTGGATATACTTCATTGGAAACTCTCTCGCCTCGTAATTAATTTGGACGAGAATTCGGTTTTCTCCCCCCCCCCCTCAATCGATTTTACGTACGACAGAGTCTCATTGACCCTACCTTTCATTTGATTATCTAATTACTATCTCCGGTTCTTAATATAAGAGTTAGTTAACTAATTTGAATAAATCAAGAAAGTTTGTTAAATTAATTATTTAATTTGTAATAAATAGATGCTGCCCTTTCTAAAATGTTCTTACTAATCATGTATATATTTGATGAAACTTTTAATATATGCAGCTATTACAAGGACTATCTTGAAATAAATAAATAAATATAAGAGACAAAGTAATTAGGTTCTTACATTTAGGACCAAATTAAAAATCAAACTAATTTTTATATTAAAGATAAGAGGCAGTATTAATTTCTATTATCCTCATCTTATATGTTTACAATAACTTGTGAAAACTGTGCCTTCAGAGTTTTTCCCAACACTTGCATGGGAGCTTAATTATTTGGGAAGAAAAAAGATTAATCAAGTTTAAATGCTTCAGTCTCATTTAAAATTCATGCCGGAGATCATAATACACTTAATGATCCGTAAGATAAGCCACTTTAATTAATTTATCAAGATAAAAAAAGAATAGTTTACTCATTAAGACTGTCTCAAATTGAATTTTTTTTTTCTAAGTTTACCTCTATCAAATAAAGTTGCGAAGAAAGGAAAAAAAAAGTATAAAGAGTTACATTTAAATATTAACCGCGTGCAGGGATAAAATTGATAAATAAACATTAATTACTTTTCAAGTAGCTTATATTTTGGATTAAGTCATTCTTATATAAACGCCTTATATTGTGAACTAGGTGAAGTATATATTTAGGCCGGTTATTATTAATTCTTAATTGCCGGATTAATTCAGTCGCCACATTTATTGTAATCAAAATCTGTGTGCCCTCGCGTGTGTTAGGCCAGATCAATAACATAAGAGTTGACATCATGATTTTATTTCCTTCTTACGGCTTTGAATTTAGACTTTTCTCTAAGGAGAGTATTTCGCAACTTTTACATTCTATAACTGTAATTAACGAAAAGTTACTGTTGGGAAAAAAATTAGCGGTAAGTTGCGAACAATATTAGGAATCGAAATAATACTGTTATAACTTAGAAGTGAATCTGGAGGGCTACACGGCGTAATGAAGAATTAATTAGCTATATAGAGGAGTAGTGAATTAACTTAAAGCAAGGAATGGAAGCGGCTAATAATTAAGGTGCTAGGTTAAGTAGTGGTTAGATTTAATTAGCCTTCTTAATGCATAGATGCAATGTGTTTCTGTTCCACCTAACCTATTGCAGCTAAGGTCCTACGTCTTTGATGTTTCATCCTCAGGTAGCTAGCCAGCCTCAATTAGTTAGCCCTAATCCCCTATTATTTCTTCAATCCATGACTAATCTGTACTTATAATTTGGTTAACACAGTAAACCCCTAATATTATCAAGATCTGGAGATTCTCCTTTTTTTTTTTTGGGGAAAAAAATTAGTTTCGAAAGTTATACATAATTTAGTGTTTCAGCAAAATCTAACAAGGGCCAAGGAAAAAAACTAGAATCTAAAGAAATACTCAGAGATGTAAGTAGATAATACAATTTTAAGAGAATTTCATATGATTTTTCATTTATATATTTTAAAATTAATTAAGAAAATCCAGAGTCATCGCAATAAATTAAGGAGAGCACAGGAAATCACGAGTACACCACCAATCATTCATCTGCTGAAAAAAAAAGAGATTGGATTATTATTGTAATTTGGTTTAGTTTGTTAGTTTAAAAGTCAAATAATTATAAATAAGCGACCTAATTGTTGGCCGACGCCCCCCGTACGATGCCTAAATACGCCCATCCACCTCCTATTCACTTTATCACCCTATCTGTCTTTTTTGGTAAGCCTTCCCTGTCTATCTTGAAACAGTTTTATTTCCAAAATTCAATAATGTAAGTTAGTGTTTGCACACACACTTGACTAATATATCTTTTTTCACGCAATAAATAGAACCAAAATAAATTAACTACTTCAGTTTATAAAACACTACTATCTATTGAGTTCTCAATACCGGATCGATCGGTTTCAAATTTTAATGAAATAATTTGTAGCTTATTTTCAAAATTAAAATGTCCTTGTAATTCTTAACTTGACTAATATAATTTTTCCACCTCCCCCCAAAATAATGAACTGTATCAGCCAAAAGGTAATTTTGAAAAGTTATAAAAAATTTATATTTAACTAACTTATTTAATTTAAGAAAAATAAGCTCCTCCAACCATTAACGAAGTCAGCCATATCTCAAATACTTCATTGTGTAAAATATTCTCCAACCGTGATAACTAATAAAGCCAAATTATGTGTGGATGTAATCTTACACAAGAAGGGTGGTTGGGTTGGGGGGGGGGAGGGTAAGTAATTATCATCCACTTTGGGGCTCTATAGATGTTTTCCCCAAAAAAACTTGAAATTATATATGTAAAGTATTGTTCTCCAGTTAAATCAAGATATGAAGTTTTTCCTTTTGCCTCATCATTTACCTTGTTACATACAACCTCAATTTGTCCTTATCTACCATTTAAGGTTTTATCATAACAATACAACAACACAAGTAATATCATAGATTAAATCTTTTTAGCAATTGATGTTGTTTAAAATTGTTGAATTAATGAAGATGAGAGTACAATTTTAAAGGTTTAACATACAAATTCATTTTGCAAGTTTTCATCCAGGGGTAGTGGACACCCGAAAGTTTTATTAAGTACAAATATTTGCTTTCGAAGTTTAAAATGATATCAATTTTATCTCCTAGTGTAAAAAATATTAACAACTAATATTATTATTTTAATGATCAACGTTAGTTTTTTAACTGTAGAAAAAAATTTGCACCTAAAAAAATTTAGGGGTAGCGAACGTAAGTAAAAACTTTCAATATCCCATTTTAAAAACAAATACTAATATTTAATATTCTCCTAAGTTGTAAGGCCTTAAAATACATATTAAAAGAACCTCAAAAAGGACACTTGAAAAGAATGGAAGCTGTTGCGACTTAGTGTCCCACACAAGTCGACCTCAAAGTCTCTCACACTTTGGTGGGTTAGTGAGATTGTTTTGAATCTCTACTTCACCTCTATAAGGGAACAGTTTCAGGATCAACTCAAATCAAGTCTCATCTCCAATAACGTTAAAAGCTTCACTTGCCTTTTCAGATTTGTGTATATATTTCACCTCAACATAACATTAAATTCACAAATACGAGAGAGTAGTGGGGTTTAATCACAAAAGAAAAGATCGAATACGACTGCTCAACACTGTAAGTGCACAGTGGAGTTTTCTACTTTCGGTGGCGGAGCCCATTGATATGTACTCCATCCACGACACCTCATGTTTTCAGCACTAATACACACGGCTGCTATACTGTTTTTTCTCTGGGAAAATAGCAACAAAAAAAAGCTGAAAATTGCTAAATATCAAATAAAAAAAGTCAATAAAATTTTGTTATTTGCAAATTTAGAATCGTCAACACTAAATAAAGCGTTGTTATCAAACCTAATTTGAGATTTAGTAATTTTCAGTTTTTTTTCTTCTTTTTCCGCTGCGCCTCCTGTATGTCATTGTGTTCATTTGATTCCCATTCGTTCAATTTTTTTTATTAAAATCATCATTCCTTCTGTTTACTTCACCTCTAAAGTGTCTCTCTCTTCTCCAATCTTTTCATGCCATATTCTCAGTCTGAAGTGATAAAGAAGACCACAAAAAAAAAAAAAAGGAAGAGTCCCCATACCAAAGAACTCTTTTCCTTCATTAGTTTGTTCTAAAAGTATGACGATTGACGAACATGGAAGTGTAGATACTTTAGTTGGACAAACCTTCACAATTGTGAAGGTGGGTTAAAGCAGGAGTTCATTCCCAATAGCCCACAAGTGTTGAGCATTCTACTGCTAAGGTTTATAGTATTTTGTTATGTGACTTTTTTGGAAGTTAAGTTCTGTGAATTCGATTCACATGGATACATTAAATTTTAAGTAAAAATTATTCGTTTATGAAGAATATGAGTCAAGATTTCAATAGTAATGGGGTAGGAGTACATAAACTTCACGGGCAAACATACGGAACACGTGGTGCGCACAAATGAAAATGCCATTAAGTCTTCATTTGCTGCTGCTGATTGCATAAATAATAATCAGCTGTATCTCATTACAAGCAGAAAGCTAATTAACATCGCAATCCATTAAGCTTTTTCAGTGACTCACTACATCATTCCAGATGTCACATCTTATCTTTATGATAACACCGACCCATAAAGAAATGTCCTTTTATAGGTAAAAGAATCACACGATGACCCTTTTTTGATTCTTTTGTAACCAATCAGACGGAAATAAAAAACGTTTGCTATATGGTATTGCTGCCATATACATTGTTTCTCACCCCTGTCCTTCCTTCAAAATAGTAATGGTATAAAACTCATGAAATTCCTTTTCAAATAATGCAAGAGGTGAGAAACAAATGTAGATGGCAGGGATTTTGCTGTATCAGTATAAGCCAACCATTCCTCTTTACTTTTATTTTTATTTTTTTTGGGTGGGGAAGCCAACCGTTCCTCTCGCTACCAGGAAGGAATCACATAAAGGAACGCATTCGAGGCCTGGACAGAGACTGTGCCCCATCAACGAAAATGGTGGTTCCTGTCATAAAGCTTGAACCATCACTGATTAGATAGATAATTGTGGAAGCCAAGTCTTTCTCAACATCAAGCCATCTGCCAAGAGGCGCTGCTTCCTTCACCAATATCTCTGTCCTTTCCCTTCCTACATGTAACAGGAATTTATCGAGCATGTGCAAGCCCCGTGCGATAGCATTGATTCTGATCTGATATTTCCCCAGCTCCATAGCTGATGCCTGAGGATAAAACTCGATGTCAACTTCAAAGTAAGAAGTTATATTAATAGACAATAACATCTCAAGAATAACAAGCTCTCATGTTCCCATAAATGAGATGCAGCAGGATGCTTTCCAGTAGTGGAACTGAATTGGTTTTTAGTAGACTGAGGAGCCATAACACATGCCAGAGAAACTTCTCATAAAGCACATTTTGCTTAGTGTAACATAGCAAAAACATCACTTTTCTTGAATTGGACAATGCATTCATCACAGTCTGTTTGCACATCTGATTGATTGACTTTCCTCTCGTATTTTAACTGTTTGCGTACGCCCAGCTCGTGAACCTTAAGGTATAGTAGCCCCTCTACGTTCTGTCTTGTCCAAAATTGACCCAGCACAGAAAAAATGCCAAGACTTTGGTTTCAAATCAGAATTCAAATCAGAAATGCGCACAGTACGAGTAGTTCGAGTAAAACATGAGAAAGGAAAAAAGAAAATAAACAGGAGACAATGGTACCAAATCACTTGCCAGGTAATACAACGTTTCTCTGGATATACAAGAGGAAAAAAAATGTTGACCTTCCATGAGATTAAAAAATATGCCCGATAAACCATGGAAGTTCATCATTAGATCGCAGAGCAAGTGCTCTTATATATCAAATGACTGATGGAACAGAAGAACGACCTACACACCGCAATCATAAAGCAAGAAAATTTTTTCTCCATTTTCCAGAATTCTGTTGCATACTGAATGTTGCAATACATCAAAAGTGACAATTTAATTTTCAAACAGAAAATTTCTATCAAATGAACACGTCACAATCATATGATTTGCGAGACAAAAAACTGCTAACACATATTGCCTTACCCTAACTAACTGCTGCACTCCTGCCAAGGTTGATGCATACGCAGCAGCTCCGGGATAAAGGCCTCTTTCAGCACCAAGTAGAGTTGTTAAGAATATAATGGAGCCCCCTTTCTTGAAGTCTCTCATCCTTAGGCTTACGGCCTTCAGCAAAAACAATGCAGCCATGAAATTTATCTTCACTATTTTCTTGAGTTCATGCTCAGTTAATTCTAGATGCTCTTGCATGTTCCCTGTTTCAATTTGTTAGAAGCCTGACTCAGTTTTTATTCCAAAATATTTATCAATCCCCATACATCCCTACTCAGTACTCAAAAGTTGAGCGCAAGATGAGATTCAAGCATATGCAGCGCTCCTTAGATATTATTGTCCACAGAAGATACCTAGAATACCATCAGTTACTGAGATATATGAAATTCCCTTTATTGCCATAGGCTTCTCTGAAACTTTCAAAACAGGGCCTAAAAAATGTCTTGGGAATTTGAGCTGATTCAAATAAAAGAGAAATTATGCCACGGATACAACCTTTTAATAACAATTTCGTCAGCAAAACTGCACCAAATATGGGATGATGGATCAACTTTTCTGGCTTCACCTAGTCAACACACTGTTTAGTACTAAATTTGGGGACCAAAAAGAGAGTTGCCGGCCTCCCATGCCCAAATACTAATTGTCCGCGGCCAACTAATAGGCTGAGTGACATACCCTAACAAGCCCAAATTTTTTTGAGTAATCAGCTTTTGGCTTAGATATCAATATCATCATCCTGAACATCATAGAAACCCATGTGGATTCCCTGGTTAAATTACTGAAAAACTACTTTCATATGGATAAGATCATGTCTAGAACATAGCAGTAGACCACGTTAGTTTAACATGTTAAAAATTATATCATTATATGGATCTTCATTTTATTGGAAGGTTGTGTTGCCAAAAATGGGAAAACCGAATGCGGATCTACCACAGAAGAACCAATCCCCCAAACCAATACAAAGTAAATGTAATCATATGCACAAAAAATCCATGATATTCTAAACAGCCAGAAGTTAATGAACTGCTTGATGATGGTCTGTAAGAACGCTTTGTCTCTCATTATAGTTCTCAACTCAGGGCACACCGCTAGTGAGGATTACAGCGAACACCAACGCCGAATTTTAGACCAACCTTTTTGACTGAAAATATTAAAAAACGAGACGCGAGCGCTGAGTCAAAGCGCTTTTTATTTTTGGGGGGGTCAAAATACTTTGACCCGAATAGTGGATAAACAAGGATTCCCAACTGAATATATAATCCCAAATATTGCAAAGTAGTGACGTTTACCTTCATAAACAAAACAATTTACAAAAGCATCAAAATATCCCAGGGCATCGCAGGCCTTATGAACGGCATCACGAAAGACGGCCTCCCTCTCTTGTTCGATATCCAGCCCAATCACCTCCACAGGCGCAACACCCTTGAGGGAACCCATGATTTGATCGGCAATACTCCGGAGGCAGGTCTCGTCTCCAACCAGAGCCAACCTGAATCAAGAGTGCATGGCTTTAGCTGATAGGAAATTCCAAACATTTTGTATTCGCAGTGGAATGAAGGCTCACCTGCATCCTCGCTTCGCCAAATGAAAAGCGATGCTCCTGGAAATGTCGTCCCCGCTTGAGGTTAGCAACACGCGCGTCCCCTGCCTCTCCATTCCGATGTCTAGCCCGAAATCGGGAATTCATTTGATTGATAGACCAAATCTTCTTTATATTAAAACACGGATAGATATTTAGAGACGCCGGAGGCGCTTGCATATGGGAGCAGTGAGTATTTATTTAATATTTATAGATATATTCTTTTTTTTTAAAAAATAATGCTCTGCGGGGAAAAGAAAAAACGTATATAATAATGCTGTGGAGAGGATATGGATGAATGGATACTTTTCCCTTTTGATGAGAAACCATCTGACAAAATGCACAGGAAAAGAAACACAAGTAGATAAAACCTCAATTACAAAAGCCTGAGGTGTTGATGACCCGCCTGATCTGTGCTTGAGGAAGATATTGAAAGGGACGAAATTGAGTGTGCCGACCTTCCAATCCTGAGCAGTGAAGCACTGAGGCTCGATCGTGAAACCCCAGGATGCATATGATGGAACAAGCCAGCCTAGCATCATGCACTCCCATAATTTACAACCACGTCTTGAGAAGCATTGTGGGTCCCCCCAATCTTTTAACTTGTCTCGTCCTACGCATAATCCTACCTAGAGATAGTTGGCTAATTTATATTTATAATACTGCCTAATAATATGTATTAATTAGAATTATTATTTAATAAAATAATTAAAATATGAAATTATTATAAAAATATTTTTAAAATAAATAAATATAACAAATAAAATAAATTAGAATTTTATATTTAAAATTAAATTCAACGTCAAATTAACCTTTATACATAATCGATATCTAAAGAAGACGTGAAAGAAGTGAACAAAAAGGCAGGCAAGTGCCGGGCCAATTTAAAAGGAACAGATTACACGTGTCTAAGTAAAGATGAAAAGGTTACACGTGGCTAAGATTTAGAAGGGTCCGCACCAAATAATATGAAGAGAAATTTATGGTGCATGCCATAAACAAAACTCTCATGATTAGACACGGTAGAGGGTCCATATATTTCATATTTATTACTAAGAAGGTGTTTGGATGAAATTAAAATTATGATTTTAAAAATATTTTTGCAGTATACAAAGTAAATATATAGAGGAGTTTGTCTTGTTTTGCGGAAAAGTATTTCTAAAAAACAATTTTGAGTATTTCCAAACACCCCTTAAGATTTATCTTTTGTTTTTTTTTTTTAATTTTATCCTTCTTTCTCTCCTTATTAATGAATATATACTTTCTCTTTGACTTTTTTTATTTCAATTGCTCTGATGAGCGGAACTTTATAATAAATATGAGTAATTAATCTCTTATATCTGGGATCAAGAATAGATCCTGAAGTCTATCGGGTGGGGACGGGAGAGAATATGCATCTTTATTTAGGATGTGTTTGGTTCAACTGTAAAAAAGAAAAATGAAGAATTTTAATAGAAGGAGAAAGAGTTAAAGGGATAGGAAAGATTTTAATAGAGGAGAGAAAATAGGAAGGATTTTAACGTTATCTTATTTTTGGTTCAGAAGGGGAGGAAAAGAGAACAATTTTTACGCGGACAAGTTTTATCTTTATCTTGTCTACGTTGTTTTTTTTTTTCAAATTTTGTAAAATACTTAAGAAAATATAATTATAAATTAACACTTAATATATATACTTTATCTTATATTTATAATCATGCTCCGTGTTTGTATATACAATTACAAAGAAGGAGAGTCGAAGAATGGGGGGAGTGTAGATTGTGAATGTGAGTATACACTATACACACAAACAACATCACTTTTCACATATATATATATATATATATATTTATATATATAACAGCGGCACACTAAATAACAGACCAAGAGAGAAGAGAAGCGATTCAGAGGCACGCAGAAGATCAAAAAAAGAAGAAAAACAGCAACTGGACGAGAGATTGTATTTTATAAGCATCTGATATCCTCCTCAAAACAGCTCCAGCTCATGTCATTGCCTATCAGATTAAATGCACAATGAAGTTGCGATAGAACGTGCGAAGAAGAGGTTGAAATTTCGATGGGTAGACTTGAAATATTCAAAAAGATGGTGTGGACAAAATTGTCAGAACGAGGGTAATTGTTTTTCTCCCTTCCAACAAACCCCTGTTTCGGAGGAAAGGGTGAGCAAAACCGAACCGTAACCGAAAACCGAACCAAACCGAATTTAATTCGGTTTTTTCGGTTCGGTTAATTCGGTTTTTATTTTTTTTTCGGTTAATTTTTTCGGTTATTTTGGTGTTCGGTGTTCGGTTCGGTGTCCATAAAAAAATTTCGGTTATAACCGAATAACCAAATATACTATTTTTTTAAAAAAAATTTCTATCTTTCTTAATTTTAGAATATCACGGTCCAATCATGCCTAGACCCAATATTTGGTCTGCCTGACTCCTGACTCCTGAGCCCAAAGTTAAGCTCTAGCCTAGTGCCCTCTCCATTAGTTAGTACTCTCTTCTCTCGGTCTCTCCGACTCTCCCTCTCACAGACTGAAACACCCACCTGCCAAGCTCCTGCCCTAGATCCCGCCAGCCCAGCTCTTCCCTGCTACCAGTGTGCCCCTCAAGCTCTTGCCCTAGATCCCACCGGCCGCACGCGGCATGCCACAGCCTCTGACTTCGCCCTCCTTCGTCCTCCCCTTCTCAGTGGGAGAAGATTCGAAATTGCAGCGTCGACCTCCCCTCCTTAGCAGGAGATGATCTAAAATCGACCATCGTTGCCTCTGCCTCCTTCATCCTTCCCTTCTCAGCTTCTCAGCTTCTCATTGTTCGTCTATGAGAGCTTCAGGTTTGTGGGTTGTGGCTTTCGATATCCTCTCCTCCATCATCTTCATTCGGACTTCGGCGACTCTGCTTCGTCTCTCAATGTCTATGCGCCTCCAAATCGGTCGATCATGGCCTCCCTCCTCAACTCCATTGCTCGGATTCTAAGCTTTATTGAAGCCTTCTGGCACCTCTCTAGTCGAAAGGGGTAACTTCAAGTCCTCTTCCCTGTCTTTCAACTCCGCTGCTTCTATTGCCCCTTCATTTGGTTTTCAACCATCGTCGCCTTCTTCTGAAGTACAAGGTATGTGCGCTGGTTCGTCCCTATTTTGCATCTTGCCATGCTGCTGTTGCTTGCTTGCAGAGCTGAATTAAATATGGTTAGAATCATTTCTTTGATTGCAGTGTTCTTAGCTAGATAGAATATTAACTAACTGATTGAGTTAATTGATTTGGCATGTAATTCAATTTTTTTCTCTCCACGGAACATGAAGCTAAACAACTAGATCCCCTGTAAATTTGATTTGGCATGTAAAAGCATCATTAAGAAAATTCAGCCCGAACCCTTGTCCCTTTCTGTTGTTTTGCACTGCATGCACAAATACCTCTCCGGTCAGAAAATGTAAATTAAAAAGAAGAGAGATTGATTACAGATGAGAGTTATCTATTCATTATAAATTGTCCTCATTTAGTTTCTTATATAATTTGATTGATTATAGGTGTCTTCTCATGGTGAAATCACGGGTGATACTCGAGTCGGCGATAATAGGGCTACTCAAACAATAAAGCCTTCAATGCCGGTTGCAAGTGGGACTACAAGAAGAAAAAGCATGAAGCCAAATTATATAAGAATTTGGGGATAAGGATTGTATGGAATTTGTTGAAATTTTGTTAGTTTGTTTGGATTTTAATTAAGTTTGGATTGATGCAGGAAAGATGAAGCTGATTATTAGTAATATATGTATGGAATCTAGAACTTTTGTTACACCTTTCAAATATTTAAATTCATTGTCCAAACGAAGCCTAAAAAGTTCATAATCTTACTATTTACTCTTTTTTTGGCATTCCAAATTAGTATAATACGTTTTTAAAAAAAAGCCCAAAAAACCCAAAAAAGGGCCCACTAACCGAACAAGCCCACTAACCGAACCGAATATATTTCGGTTATTTTGGTTCGGTTAGTTCATTACATTCGGTTTCGGTTCGGTTTCAAAATTATGATATGTTCGGTTTTCGGTTATTTCGGTTACCTTCATTAACCGAACCGAATAACCGTTTGCTCAGGCCTATTCGGAGGGGAGGAGAGCAAAGAAGACGAAAAATTTTGCTTCCCTTCCCTTCCCTGCAACCAAACACACTCGTCATTCTCTCTTTTCTCCATACCTTAGACGTGTTGGCCTGTGAATAAGCAAGAATTTCTGTCTGTTCATCAATGTCTCTTTGAAAAAGAGAGCGCGCAAAGCCAGTAGCTTTCCTCTTGGTAATGGCGAGCTCACCCCCCTTTCTCTCCCCACCTCCCGTATCATTCTCCAGGCAAGTTTTTTGCTTTTCTTATTTCTGCCATTTTATTGTTTATTATGACACTCGAAAGCCCTGATGATACTGTATCATTCATCAATTTATATTTTCTTCCTGGTTGAGTTCCCAAGAATTCACACAGATGTCATTTGTTTGATCACTCAGTTTCTCTCATGTTTCGGTTGGCGAGCCCCTGCTTCTCTGCCTCTTAGTTTTGGTTATCCTTTCTTCATTTTACCTTTCCTTCGGAATCTCTAGGCAACTGTTTCGGCTAAGAATTTTGTGGACACCGTGCAGTCGTGCACGACTTGTGTCTATTTGATTTTAGGGATATAAATCATTTAATTTATTCTTTCAAATAATTCTAGCACATTTCTTTCTTTGCTTTTGCCAATGCTGCTACATTGATCAGATTGGGAAGCACGTGAAAGTAGGCATTGATTCACACAATAAGTTAATTATTTATAATTTAAAAACATGTGTCTTTTTCTAAAAATTTTTTAGGACGCGTTTGGCTGAACTAAAAAACATTTTTTAAAAGTGTTTTTTGCATAAATTAAAATGAAACTTTTCTCACATATGTTGTAAATTTTTTTTTAAAATTATTGTTTGCCTTTCGTCCTAACATTCCTTTAATCAATTATTTTAAACATAGCTTACACATCATACAATGACAACATATTTCTAACTAGCTCTTACAGAAAAATTGGAGTAGGCTAATAGAACGATGGTGGGGTTGGGGTGGTGGAATGTTAAGGACGAGTTGCTAATCTTTGAAAAATCTGAAAATATTCATATTGCTTATTCAGCATCCTATGGTTGTGCATGTCTTCCGCTTCACCTTCTATGCTTTATGCTCCTGCTGGAATCTCTTAAAGAAAGCTGAAGGTAATAAATTTTTAGCATCGACTTTAAAACTATTTATTGGAGTGACAGACAATCTTTTTCGCTGGCTTATATTAACTAGTCCCCTCTACAAGGGGGAGAGTTTGCTCCCACTTCTTGGGTATGACATTACACTTCTGAGCAGTGAAGTCAATTAATGATCTTATGTGAAGTCGGTTATTTTTAATTTTGAGCTCGGGCGACTTACTGCTTAAAGTGAGAACGTCTAGCTTGATGAAGGTGGTGGTAGCAAAATCAGACATGCTTATTGATCACCTTCTTTATCATAACAATATTATCATGCAAAGCATTATTATAATCCACCACTCTTTCATTTTGATTTGCAATTCCGTGACAGTTAAAAAGAGTGATAATGGGGTTACCATTGCAGATTTATGATGTTAAAGTCTTTGTCAAGTAGATTGAGGAAATAACTGGCGGGTGTGTGTGTGTCAGGATTTATAAATGCAAGAATGATTTTTAGTAGTCCATGGCAAACTTGCAAAAGTAGCCAAATCTAGTTTACTTATTACAAAGCTTTAATGAAACTCAAGCCTTTGTTTCCATACAGCAAAGGATATTACACAGAATATATCATATCGAGCACAATACGCAAAAGCACTTTCCCACTCAAACTTAGATGCATAACACTACCATATTATGAGATACTAGCTTGAAGATTCTCTCTTATTCAGTATAGATGCGTGATTATTTTCTTGAAGCTTCAGTTTCTACAACTCCAGCACCAAGTCTGCAATACCAACAATTACAAATGGGCCAAAATACAAAGATGTCATCTTCTTATCTGGCAATCCTACAGATATTATCATGCTCCAGAATGTATTAGTTCATATAAGGATTGTGGAAAATTCGTTGAGGATTTGGTTTGAGATATGGAGGATCATAGATCTCAAATTACATTCAGAGTTTAGCGTGTCATGTTGACTATTATATAGAGGGGAAATTATTTTCCTCGAAATCGATAAGGTGTTTGGTTTTCTTGACAATGCTTTGGGAGGTTAGGGTAAACATGATGGAAAACAGAAATGATTTCAAAACACGGTTGTCTGAGATAACTATTAAGTAAAAGAATTTGTATCAGCGCGGCATTCCTTTAAGATTTTGACGTTCTATGTAGTCAAGGTGGTGATTTCGGGACTACTCACAATAATGCTGAAATAAAGAGGAAAAGGAAGACTATTATTGAGTGTTTGAGTAAGTGAGGTGCATGCCAGAAACACTTACACTCGTCATCTGTCTTGATCCAGCACTCCCTCTTTCTACTTGAGCCGCCGTTAGTCAGCCCACGTTTTGGTGGGATCCTTTTCTTACCGTGTTGGGACCACTTTTCTGATTTGCACTCAGATGGAAAATTTCTGCCTTTGCCTGGGTGAATGGGGTCGCCAGTATCATATCCGTGAAAGCAATCATTTAGGACATTCTTGATTTTACCTTTTTGAGACCCTGTAGTTTTTGCATTCATGGAACTCTCAGAATGTACTTTTCTGTGGAAAATACGTAAAACCTGCATATCCGAGATCAATGAACAAAATACTTTAGCGAAACTGTAAATTTGATTTGGTATACATTGAATATACTACCTCTGGTCTTAAAAATAAGAGCTAGTTGACTAATTTAAGTAGAATAAAAAAATAAATAAAGTTAGTTATTTGTAATAAACAGGTGTTATTTTTTCTAAAATATATTTGCTAATCAAGTTGATTTGCTAGAATTATTATTATTAGAATGACTATACTGGAAAAAAATGAATAAATATAAAAGACAAAGTGGATTGGAGTCTTATATTTAGGACCAAAATAAAAGTCAAATAAGATCTTATATTAAAAACCAGAGATAGTAAAAATGTTCATATTGAATTTGTCATTGATTTCAAGATTAAAAGGTTTTTGCTGCAATTGCCAGCTACTAGGACTTTCCTGACCTGGAAGATCAATTGGCACCAGACCATTCTCTGCACAGTGCATATTATTTAAAGTCTGACCGGTTGATGTTCTATAAATTTGGAATTTCTTTTTGTTGAAATATAAATTTGGAAGTTTGATGATCTTATTTTGATGTTCCTTTATGTCCAGCGCAGCACTTGATTCTCAACCAAAACGAGCAACCTATTAATTTGTCATTATTGGCAACTTATGACTGATAATTTGAGGATAAGACAATTCGCATTAACTGGTTTGGATATATTGTGTCTTATATTCTTAAACTCATGTACCTTTCTGTGTGACTAACTAAACTGGCAATGATAAAGAGATGAACATGCAGTTCTATGTTCTTTTGTTTGTTTGTTCTTAAGATGCAAAGCAAATTGTCAAGGGATGATTGCGACAACCATTGAATCTGTGGTAAAAGGCAGTCCAGAAGATTTAGTATTGGTGACCAACCTTTGAGAGTTTCTTGTTGGTTGAAGCAGATTTCGCATCATTCTCAGAAGTATTCCAGCTTTTTGAAGAAGTGTTGACTTTTTTCAACAGTTTGCTCATAATATGCTTGGAAGACCGATGTGTTTGCTTGAGTTGTGTTTCTCCGGTTTCTCCTGTCTCTATAATGCCCTGATTTGTTATCTTGGTTCTATGAAATAGCTCCGCAAGTGATGCCCTCTCTTTTTTTACTTCTGTTACTGTCTCTGGAAGTTCAATTGATGATCTAAGTAAATATCCTTGGAGTGGACATACAGATGTGTTTCCGTAATCTTCATCTTCAGCTGCATCAATTTGCTTTCCACCAAGTGTAATAGCGCTGACATGGCTGTTTCTTCCCGATGATTCATAGAACTCCTCTTTTTCAGCCTCAAGAAACCTCCCTAGCTCATAATTAATGAGTTTCAGGTCACTCTCTGTCACCTCAGCATTTCTCTCAAACGTGTTTTCTCGAGGTATGGTAAATGTCGGTGTTGCTGGCTCATTGGTGACTGTTTCTGCACCAAGAGTTCCTATTGTGAGAAAGCCTTGGAACAGCTCAGGGATGACAGTAGATGCTTCTTCTTGGGACTTCTCTTCATCTCTGTTGTCTTCAAATTCAGAATGAGATGTCTGACTTTCCTGTCGGTTTGGCTTTAAGGATCTGGATTGGCTTGTGAATTTGAAGCCTGGATTTGTATAGTGGTGTAGCTCATCAAGTGTTGGCTGCACTGTAAGGCAACAAGGGTTTCCTGAAATTAGAGTTGCAAAAGAAATAAAGATATTGGTGAGAACCAGAAGATTAGCAATTTAAAACATGCATACACAATCTTTTGACTTGCCAAATCAAAGCACGCTGGTTTCTTTCTTATTGCTTTTGTACGTTGGAAAGAGGAACACTGCCATTGTATCACTCGTGCAGTTCAGAATTAAAACTACTGTAACATGGGGAAATGTGGACAGCAAGCCTGTTTTTATCTAACACACGAGTGTATCTGAATACGAAGCAGCTCAAAATGCCTATTCTTGAACCACCTAATTTCAACTTCATCATCTTGAAGCTGGAAATTTGTAGTTTGATTATTATTACAGATGGTGACACCGCTTAGTAAAGCCAATTTAGTAGGTGCTATGGTGCAATTGTATTAATCAATGATTGCAAGTCAGACGGATATCATAATTGTGCTGAAGTGAACTGGTGTTAATTTACTCTAAAATTAAATAAATGCATTCCCTAAAGATCCTTTTACATGTTCACCCCCCCCCCCCAATTCCTCTTGGGGAAAGAACAGGAGAACCATCGGAGAGACAGAGAAGTGGAAATACCAAATGTGAAATCCTTGAAAGGTTCGATACTATTCTGCCGAAACTTTCGGTGCACCCACTGAAATAACTGCAAGAAGGAAAGGAAGTGATAAAGTTGAAGGATTAAAGAAATGTTCCATTCTAAACTGTCAAGGTTAAGACTTACCTTCATTTTTGGTTGCTTTTCGTGGTGTTTGATGAGTGAGGTTTTCTTAGCAGACAGGTTGTGCTAGTAGATATGATGTGCAAGGGAAGAAATGATCTCAAGGATTTTTTTTTGGGTTGTTGGCATTGACAAAAGCAAAAAAGCACAATGCTTCTTCATTGTGACTCTCAATGAGTTGGAAGTAGGTAGTTGCCAGAAGGGTCTGGATAGATGTGCGTATAGAGAAAAACATTTAGATGAATACAACATTATGGTTAGCTCTTCTTTTCAAAATCTAATCAAGTGGACAAATGGTGAGTGTTTACCACTAAATTGCTATTTGTAAATATCTTGGCCTGTGTTCAATCATTCTTGTGGTGGACTGCATGTATTTGGACATAAGACCTTTGATCTTGAGAGCCTCTGAATAGTAAATTCAATACTTTCGGACGCGGAAAGTCAAACCAATATAGATGTAGCCATATCAATTACAATATTCAGACTGGATCAGAGACGGCCACCCTCACTGATGAACAATAAAATTTTAATCTGATGTTGCAAAAGCTCTTGCATATTTCACTCATTAGGGATCAGTTATTCAATTGCTGAAATTTTAACTTTCTAGTGGGGTATGCTCCTGAATATATATGCATTTTTCAAGGAAAAATTCTGCTTTATATAAAATCCCCACTTCTACTAACTATTTTTGTCCTTTGTGTGTGATTGCAAATAATTTTGTTACGTGCTAGTCTTATTTGTGATCTATAAACCCCCCCCCCAAAAAAAAAACCCCTAGGAAAAAGTTTTTCTTGTAACATTTCAGAAGTGTTCCATAATCTTCATACTCGAATTGTCATTTGAACATTGTAAACTTGGCCAAGTGTGTTTGTTATTTCTTTGCTTTGCTGAGCCAAGTTGCAAAAATCTCGATTGCTGGAAAGGAATTCATAAAATCTTTGTCACGGCGGATGTGTATGAAGGTTCTCTGTCAATATATGATATACTTGTCTTAATTTAGGTTCATCTCTGCTATGCAAAAATGGTGACTATAACTTTGAAAACCACCCCTACTTTTGTACAGCTTCGTGAGGGGCTACCATATGCATGCATCAACTCTTTGTTCTCCATACGTGTGAGGTAAATGATGACCGAGTCAGATATTGCTGTTATAAGACCAACAAGTATGCACGGGCATATTTGATAAGCTCTTTGTGTACTCCATAATAATAAACATATTTTGGTTGAAGTCAGTCACGTCACTTCTTGTCAATACAGCCTGCTAATAATTTTGAAGGAAAGAAGCAGAGCGGGTGGTACAATGATGAGTTGAATTATTAAGAGTCTCGTACTATCTTCTTACTGTGGATGGCCTGTATTAGGAGTCTCGTACCATCTTCTTACTGTGGATGGTCTATAAGCTACCTTGGACTGGTTGATAAATAGTAGGCGGCGAGAGCCCCCTCCGTCTCACAGAGATCAGCTACATTTGCTTGTCATTTGCTTGCATTCTGCAGAAGAAATATACTGCACGGTCTGCAGGATTCTTTTTCTTTTTAAGGCTTTTTTCTTCATTGAGCACTTGGCTAGCTTCTTTCTTATTCTTGCACGATCAGTAATCTCAAAACATTGACCCTGATGTTGCAGGGCATAGCGACATGAATGATACATTGTTCCCACGGGAATGTGTCCCTAGTCCCTACTACGTACCAGCTAGTCTAACCCCTACATGATCTCAAGATGAGATAGGCTTATCAAGTATTGGGAATGAAGAAAAGACATGCAGAATGATTCATCAGTACTTTAATTAGTTGTTTATCTAATCCATGCCCACGAAGCGTGAATATGTGCAGGAGGCATCTTTAATCTTAGCAAACGAGGTGAGTATAAGAAAACAAAGGTAAGTTGCCTGCTTTGAAGGATTGGAGAGAGAAGGGGGGGGAGGGAGCAGGCAGAAGAAAACCGAGTGAGGCTGAGGAGGTGTTTGGTAAACTATAAAAATACTTTTAAAAAGTATTTTTTTACAAATTAAAATAAATTTCTCTGTATATTTATTTCGTGTACTGTAAAATTATTTTTAAAATAATAGTTTGATTTTTATCCAAACATTCTCGAGACGTATACTATAAGCAGTAATGAGAACAAATGCCAAGTCTGCGTAGGTGTGGGCCATAAGAGAGATCCGGGGATTTTTGAGAGTGACCCATGACTATGATAGATGGAGACCATGTGAAATCCACGTGGGCACCAACAAAATCCGATTCGGTCGGCCTTAATCTCATTGGCCTCACCATCCCCATCAATCCTTTCTTACTTCCTTTTTAGAAGTGAATCATTCTGTGAATTTGATGAATGGGTGAATTATTTTCCCTTTGATTTCCGTAATATCAGTTCCCTGCTATTGCTGAGATTATTAAAGGCGTGATTAAGGGAACGCAAATGTAAGAGATGTTCAAGTGGTCATGGGTTGTGCTCAGGCAATAATCAGCTCTCACTATGGAAGCTGAGAGAGATCACTTTGACGCAATAGAGGAAGCTAGGCTCTTGTTTAATAGGGAATGGAATAGTTCGATATTTTTTTTGACCATAGAAAACAGTTTTGGAAGGTTGATCGTTTGTCTAAACTAGCTTACGGCTCAGATAATTTTTTGCGTACTTCTGATCATGCTTGGTCTTGCTTTACTGATGAATGACGAGGATTTAGAATAGATTATTTTCTGGGTTTCTTTCCGCAAAGTGTTTCAGTGCTGCTTCAGTTTTCATTCCAAAAAACGAGAATAATATTGCACAAGTGAAAATCTTAAGAAGTGCATTTTATTAGGGCCGTTTTCCCACTCACATTGGATGGATTAATGTAGATGTATTAGCGGATGGACAGTGCTGGTTGGATAAAGGAATAATCCACGTACTCAGAAGTGGCAGATGGATAGGAATTGTTCTAGCCCACTAATCAAACCTATTTGAGTTCCCATACAAACTCATCCATGACAGTCCGAATGAAAAGGAATGCAACTGTCCTGATCTATTAAAAGCTATGGTTGGCCCATTATTTACACTTAGGCTGTTTGGCAAACTTGCTAAAACTGTTTTTTGGACCCAAACCAAGTTTTGGATAAGATATTTGCCAAACAGCTGGAAAAATGCCAAACCGTGATTTGGCCGAAACCAGGATTTCCAAAAAAGCAAAATGAATTTGTTTTTGGACAAAATTTTGAGAACCGTTGTGTGATGATTACAGCTGTCGGAGAATATATAAACAAAAACATCCCATATTTAATTATTTAATTGTAAGCTTCCTTTTGCCTTTGGTGCTTCGGTTCTTCACAAGTGTTTTAATAATATATTATTCAATTAATGATATGAAAAAATAATTATTTTTCTATAAACATATTTAATCTTATCTTTTATAAATATATATACACATATTAATTATTTCTTAATTATATTTTCTTATATATTATTAATTATGTTGGTAAAAAATTATATTATTAACAAATTTATTTCTTCAAATTAAAATATATTATAAAATCTATTTTTTATGTAATCATTATATTAACTTATGCCTTTTTTAATAATTTGTACATATAAAAAGTATTTCTGATAATAACTATCCAAACATTCTTACTTTATCAAAATCACTTTCTCACAAAATTTATTTTTATAAATAACTTTTTTTTCAGAAGTTATTTTTTAAATTATAGTTTGGTTTTATCTTAACATTTCTCTTGGTATTGTTCGGCACGCTCGCAAATAGGGGCTTTTCTGATTTGACGGAGTTTTGCAGGAGCAGCACTGCAGCAGACATAATCCAAATTGGTGGGGCTCTGAAGAACACCGGGTTTTAAAACATGTCCAAGTGATCTTTCCCGTATCCATGCAGCCCCCCAATCTGCATGCCCTCCGGCCCTTCTACAAGCAGCTGAATATGAAACTTCACACCATATCGGCACTTCCCTGCATTAACTTGGAAACTCAAATGATTTAGACTGAGATCAGGTTGGGCTGGTAGTTCGTGAAGAGGACTGCACAATCACCAAGACTGGCCTCGTATCATCGATTACTTTCTCTAAAAGAATCCGCTGTTTTGAGATTTGAAATGAAAGCATGAAATCCGCTATTGTTGCCAAGATGCTATGAAGCCGTATTAGGTACCAAGACTTTAGGATCAAGCTTACGATGCTGTGGAAGCCCTTTGG
Organism: Neltuma alba; assembly: GCF_004799145.2. NCBI lineage: Eukaryota > Viridiplantae > Streptophyta > Magnoliopsida > Fabales > Fabaceae > Neltuma > Neltuma alba. The sequence goes on along the minus strand of NW_021637018.1, from coordinate 238,402 downwards.
CCCATTTTAAGATTTCCGGCATTGAAGGAGACTGTTTCATTGGTCATTATCTCACATTTCATCGTTGGACTCTTGAGTTCTCTCCTCAAAACCTAGAGATCACTCAAGTCATTGGGTGGATCAGATTACCTGCAGGCCCCGCATGCTCAATGTTACAAGAAAAACGTGTCAGAACAATCCAGAAAGTGCTAGGAGACGTGATCCGAATCGATTACAGCACTACCGACCCTGGAGATAGAGGTAAGTTCGCTACGCTAGAGCGGCTGTGGTCATTGATTTGCTTGGACCTGATATTGATGGAAGAACCTTATGCATTGAATAAGAGGGCTTCCCAACAATTTGCTATCACTATGGGCGTTATAGCCACACTGAAGAAGCATGTGGCCGCAAGCATTCCGATCATCACCCAGAATCCTACTGTTACAACGGCGCTTGAGTAGCAATCCTCCATGGCGAGTGAACCAGAGCAAGATACTAAAGCCCAAAAAAAAATCTTACTCGCTCGGTCCTTGGAAGCTGAACCCTAGCCCCCTACTTGTGGCAGATTCTATGAAGAAATCCGTGCCTGCTCCTTCTCCCGATTCCATTTCCATCTTCCGGAACAAGGCGATCCCTTCATAAGTCATAACTAGGCCCCCCTGGCCCAACTCCTAACCAAGCCCAGGAACTTTCGCTCGTCAAAGAAAACCTCTGTTAAAAATTTAAAATCTCGGCCCAAAGAACAGCCCCATTCTCTCTCTTTTTTTTTTTTTTGAGGTTAAAAGTGGAATCCAACCCGACCGTCTTCTAAGAAGGCATCCTGACAGTAGTCCCTCTCACATGAAATAGTTAAACATATGCTCTAACCTGTGAGTAAGCAAGATGATGCTTTTGAAACTGTTAGGAGGAGACGGATTCTGATGGCTCCAACATGGAGTTCTAATCCCTTTTCGTTCTTTTTCCAAGTCAATTCTCGGTTGGAATTGTCAAGGGGCGGCAGACCCCAAATTTCCCCCTGTTTCGAAATCCATTGTTAAAGCCTAAAAACCTGACATTATTGTGCTTGTAGAGCCACGGATTTCTGGGCTCAAAGTGTACAAGGTAATTTGTAAGTTCGGTTTTCACCACTCTCGGATACGAATCTCAAGGTTTAGCCTGTGTGCATGAAAAATTCACACATTCTTTGACCTGCTATAATGTGACTATATTAGTCTATTGAGTAAAAGTTGCATTAATTTCTAGTACATGCAAAATTGGTTCTGGATTTTTCTTCTTTTCAGGTGTCCCTGGTTTTCTCGTACTCATGCATCTTCTGGCAGTGGATTTTGCAGTCAGATTTTCACTTGCATTCATTCCAGGGTCCATTATTTTTGCCTACAGTGAATTTCTTTTGCGACTGCCTGTTCAACAACGTGCTATCCCTATAGCACTAGGCTTATTCCTGAAAGTGGAAAAGGGGGTGAATGTGTTCCATTTTCTATGCCGGGTGAAACAGTTCATCCTCAGGGCGAAGGGCAATTTGTTTGCATGTGGTAAAAAGCAAGTGCAGCACATGTAACTGACTAGATGCATCATACTTTATAATTGCTTTATTTCTTTTTTCTCCTGAAGAGTTAAGTATGTGCTAATTTTCTAATAGAAAGAAGGCAAGCATTCTAAAACATATCAGCAGCCTTGATATTTGAATTATGAGGTAACGTTTACAAATTCAGAAAGTAAAATGAATTTTAAGGTATGAGTGATGACTCCAGATAGCTTTTTTCTGTTCTTAGAATACACGGAACACATATGGGAAAAGTAAAACAGCATAATCTTGCGTGGGAATCAAGAGGTCAAAGTGGAGCTAAAAATAATTGGAATAAGACCCAGCCACCGAAGTACAAACAATAAATGAAGCTAGCTATGGGACCCCCGATACTATTATATGACATTATTTGCTGGGCTCAAAATGACATGTACGAACATCAGTACCACGAAATATGAGCCGCTAACGCAAATTTTTCTTGCTAGTTTTGCCATAAGCACCGGCACGTTACGAAGCCTTTTCCTTTTCCCCAAGAATCCAGCAATAATTTCTTGCATGACCTGCTCCTCCCAAACTGGTATAATCAGAAGCCTCCCTCCTCAGGAAATTATGCAGCTTGTTTTCACCATTTGGCTGAAAAAGACTTCGAGTTTCTTAGAGGGAAAATGGTTAAAAAGAACAAAAGAAAGAAAGGGAGGTGGGAGAGGCAATGCATATAATAATGCAGCAGAATAGTGACATTTTGTTGTTATTTAATCAGATCAGAGAATCCAGTTCTTGAGGTTTTTTTGTTTTTGAAATGGCATTACAAAGTTGGATTCTGTGTGTGAATGGAAAACCCAATAGCCTCGAGCCAATCTAAAGTCGCAGTTGGGGAGAATTTGGCAATCAGGCACATGGCACAGATTGTGACATCTTGGATTGTAAATTCACAGACATCCATTGGAATCTTTTTTTTTTTTTTTTTTGGCCCCAACAAGATCGTGAAAGTTGGGTTGAATCTCAACCAACCAATTTAGTGGCATATCTCTAACCACGAATGGCCATTATTCAATTGCACAACCACATACATATGTTCCATATCAAAACTTTCCCCTTTGTTTACGTTATTATATATATATATATATATTTTTATATATGACTATTATTGTCCAACTTAATTAAAAGTAAATTTCTGACTTTATTGGAATTCTTTTAATCACATGGCGTCATAGAGGATGCCGTTAATCAAGCCAAAGCTCTCAATCAAATACAACTTTCCTACGTGAATATTTTTTAAGTTGCGATATCTACTTTTAAGCGTTTTGGTTCCCCCAACTTCGAGTAAATATTTTGTACGCAAGTTCAAATTAAAAATATGATCATCATACTTATATATTTATTTATTAATTATAATTTAAGTGAATGTTTATATATATACACACACAAACCAAAGAAAAAGAGAGCCACTACTAGAATAGAATAGGACTTTATTTTATCTTTTCTTCTAATGCTTACCTATCAGTCTTTTTGGCAACACTAGTTCTATTATTTTCTTGTCAACGTCAATAGTTAGCTACAAAGGACAACTTCGCTCACAAATTTCTCACAAGTTGAAATTATCTACGTGTGTGTGTATATATATATATATACACACTATTTTTAGTCATTAATATAAAACCTCATTTAATTTTTATTTTAGTCCTAAATATAAGATCCTAATCTATTTTGTCTCTTATATATATATTTTTAAGATAGTCATTTTAATAATAGTAGTTATAGCAAAGATATTTTAAAAAATACAACATCTATTTATAACAAATAACTAACTTAAGTAATTTTTTTAATATATTCAAATTAGTAAACTAACTATTATATTTAGGATATATTACCAGAAGTCCGAAAAATGAATCAAATCAAAACTCGGTTAATGACTATAGCTCCCTATTTTAACGAGGGGGTGAAAGCCTTTTTCATGACAGCAACGCCCATATTATTTCTTCAAAATATAAGAGATAGTGACATCAAGGGCTAAATTAATTTAGTTAGGACGATAGGATACCAAAATTTACGGCAAAAGTGTATAATTAATTGCCCGCCACATTAAACACTAAGATTTACTAGAATATGAAAATAAAATGTAAAGCTCTCTTAACTGGTGGATCTACTCTGCAAGATTTACTCACTTACTTAATATTAAAAAAGTTCCATTTCTTTAATAACTTGGATCCAAAAAACACAGTTTTTTGTTTTTGGAGGAAAAAAGGGCTGGGGCTGTGGAGCAGAAACGATATAATTGAAGGTTGATTACGTACACTGTTTTCCATTTGAAAGCAAAGGGCACATTGATTAAAAAAAAGGACAGCAGAGATATGAAGTGTGATGATTAAGACAGACTTATTAGGCAGATAAAGATTCAAGCTTATCCCTTTTGTGGAAGTGAACCTTCCTGACTTAATTAATTAATTAATTAATCAATAATTAAGGTATCAAATTAAAGGAAAGAAATAAGGGTAATCTGGGCGCTGGCATTGGAGAATATATTATTTGAACACTTAATTAGCTTTTTCAATGAGTGGCCCTTTCTTGTCTGCATGGTGGGAAGCACTTGATGACTCACCATGCAATCACCAACACCCACATACTCTTACCTACCGTCTATAATTTACCCACAAGAATAGCGAGACATGATAAGAATTAATTAATAGATGTTGGAGTTTAGTATAGCTCAGAGCAATATTAAAACTCACTTAAATTTTATACGTGATAAATTTGATACTTTTAATTAATTGTTTTTATCATATGTATGAATTAGTCAGCAGTAAATTATATATTTAGCTTGAATGGAATATAAGTTTGATTTTGATGTTTTGTTTGGTTCAGCTTGTTAAGTGCGCCTTGATGTTTCAATGATAATTCCTCTTTATATTAATTAATCTTAGACATAAGATTAACGATCATGGTTTAAACATTTGAAAAGCAATACTCCATCCGGTTCAAAATATAAACTAAGCTTTATCCATTTATGTTTATCAAGAAACTAGTTAAAATCAGTTTAAAATAATAAATATATAAGGCATATTTTTTTTAATTATGTCTTTATTAAGAAGAGAATAAGTAAAAGATGCAATAAATGAATCAAAAACGAAAGAGAATAAATAAGGGTAAAATTAGAGAAAAAAAACTCATTAAATGCTTAGACAAAAGTACATGTTATCTTATTAAAAAAAAAAAAAAACCAAACTCATCCAACAAAGTTTATCTTATATTTTGAACAGAAGGCAGTAATATGAACGCATCAGTGCATAATTGATTGTTTTAGCCTCTGCCATTCTCGTATCATTAAGTAAATCATGACAAATGATGAGAAATTTGATTAACGTTGTTAAAATGGATTTTTTAAAAAAAATAAAAGAATTAGACGATGAACACATGAATTGATTATAAATTGAGTAGTGTTGCTCTCGATATAGACTGAAGGAGAGAGGGGTGGGGCAATCATATCAATGCGTATATGAACTTTTGAATTTGGAGGCAAAGAAAATTTGGACCAATCATCCAACTAACCCATTCTTATTAATAATCATGAATCTTTGATTGGACACCAAACTTGCACGCTACTTCTGAGCATTGGACAAACACTACTATTATTGAGTTTGAATTTGAAATTTCCAGCTCTATTGTCCTACAAAAATTATTCATTTACAAAAACAAACTCGTTTATTTGTGGAGAAATTGCCTGCCGTCATGGTTAAAACATTAACTTGTTGCCAGAATCACGAAGCCAGCTTACCTTAAAAAGTACGTAAAAATATTTAATTAACATGTGTGTGTGTTTGTATTGTATGCACTCGAGGAAACTCAACCAAAAAAGGGGCAGAAAAGAGGGACATCATATATTTGCATATATATGCGTGTGTGCACAACACACAAAACAAGAAGACGACAAAAGGGCATCGATCTTCGCTTCAATGGTTCAACATTGGAGTCATCAAATGCTGATCCACAAACGAAGTTTGTAAAAACAGACTTGCCTTAGATGTTATAACACTCCAAATCCAATTATCCCATTATCCCACCGAACAGTTCACGTTCATGATTATTAATAACGAAAAATTAATGAATAAGTATTTAATTCTTTTGTTGTAAAAAAGGCCAAGATACGAATACAGGTATTAAAAAAAATTTTAAATCTACGGCAACAATAAAAATGGCTCCGGATTTTCAGTGTTATCATTAAATTTTATTTTATTTAAAAATATAACACCATTTGTTCAAGTGGACATAAGTCAAGATAAGGAGAAAACACTGAGCCTATCACCTCACATGGCAAACAAGGACTTCATATATCATTTTCTCTCACATTTTCTTGTTGCCGAATAGCCTTTTCTTTCCACTGCAGATAACATGTTGTGCTATATGTTTTTATTTATTTTTGTTCCCCCCCCCCCCCCCGCCCCCTTTTCGCCCTCTTTCCACTCACATAAACAAGTGGCAGCATTTTTTTTTTTTACCGAAAAAGGTTAACGGAATAGTTACATTGCTTGACATTAAGATTATACATGCATGTATGTGGCAAAAAAAATTTCTTTTATTCTCTCTATGAATGTTTTATTGAGATTTATATTCTTAATAAAACTTAAATATTTAAAAATAAATATAATACTTACTGCACATTATATGACAAACCAAATATATCTAAGGCCATAAAAAGAAGACCAACACAAACAAGTTAAAATAAACAAGATACTCCATAGTTAACTAAAACTGGCAAAAATGATAGCTATGGGGAAAATGTGGGATTAGAGGTGGAAATAGGCCAAACGACTTGTCAAGAGTCCGTCCTGTAAATGGCATGGCCTATTTAAATATAAGAGCAAGCTCAAGCCTATTAAAGGGCTTGTTTACCTTATCAGACCAGGTTCAGACTTGATAATAAGCCTATTAGGTCTGCCAAGCGGCCTGGGCCTGTTATTATTTTTTTGGGTTAAAATTGTAAATTTACAAGTGCTGAAATTTAACCTAAGTCTATGAAGCTATTCTCATTCGGCTATTCCTCTTCCTAATTATATCTTTTATTTTTGTATTTTAGATAATTTGAGTCGAGTTATTGTTATTTTCAATTGATTTATATATGTTTAAAATTTGTTAAAAATATAGGCTTCTCAGTAGGCTACAGGCCAAGCCTAGGCTGAATAAAAAGTTTTTTACAGGCCGCAAGTCAGGTTCAAGCCAACAAGCGTTACCACAAATCTAGCCTATTATTCAAAGTAAGGACTGGTCTATTTACACCCCAATATCCCCAATATGAGACGAGGATATCCTAATATTACAAAAAGGAAAAAAAAAAAAGATAAGTCTATTAAAAGCTGAACACTTTTTTTTTTTTGGGGTTTAACTGAAAAAGAGAGTGGGTATAGTTCTCCAAGGTGAGTGGAGTGTAGGCATGCGAGTGGGCAACCGAGGAGATGAATGAAAATAAGAACAGAGTGACACAATACTCCAATTTAATAGTGATCATTGGAAGTGGTGTTCTGTTGTGTTGTGTTTTGTGAGCAAGCCCTCTGCTCTGCTCTTTTCTCTTGTTTTGTTTAGGTCGCAGAGGGGGCCCACCATTTCCTCCTTCATAGCTCATACTTCTCACTCATGGCCTCCTCTGTTTCTTAATGCTGAGCGACCACCATCGTCCATCCCCATTACTTCAAAATCTCTCCTTTTTTCGTCCTGTTTTTATAATTATACCCTCTAATCTCATCTTCTTTGAATGGTAAGAAGTATCGCTGCCGTCCTATCACAATCCACCACGTGGCCTCATACTCTGGTGTTGCAATTATGGGATGCATGAGATTTAAGAAATTGAAGGCGGAATGTGGTGGCAAAGCATCGGGCTTAATTACTATGTCCGTACAGTGTTGGTGTGCAGTGAAGAAAGAGAGAGTGTGAAAGGTGAAAGATGAAGAGGCCGTTAAAGTTGCTTTCACATCGCACTGGTCAAAACCCACTGACTACTCCTCCGTAACAAAGGTCGCACTACCCATGAATTCACCAGAGATAAACACTGTCCCCTCCGTAAATTTAAGTATAGAGAGAGAGAAGTTAAAATTCTAGTCATGTTGAAATAAAAAGAGGGAATGATGCAATTTTTGAACTTAGTCCCAAAAGAAATACTTGCCATGGGGGCACATTGGGATTTTAATATTTAATAATGGTTTGTCTGTCCCTCAATCTTTGCCAAAAACGGTGAAAAACTCATGAAAGCTTAGGACTTTTCAGGTCGCCTTCTTCTATCAAAGAGGACCCAGCTATAATTATTTTTATTATTATTTTCTCCCTTACCCTGCTTTGCTCATGGATCCCAAGGGCTCAAAGAAGCCGGATGAGGCATCCAACAAGAAGTTCTTGAGTCTCCCACGGCCACAATCCAACATGGGGGAGAACAATAAAGGAGCAGCCGAAGTGAGGGATTTCCAGATTTCGATCGCAGAAAAAGAAGAAAACAGCAAGAACAAGCAGTTGGCCCCAAAGAGAGCTTCCAACAAAGATAGACACACCAAGGTGGAAGGCAGAGGAAGAAGAATAAGGATGCCTGCTCTATGTGCGGCCAGAATCTTTCAGTTGACCAGAGAATTGGGTCACAAATCTGATGGAGAAACCATACAGTGGCTCCTCCAGCAGGCGGAGCCGTCCATAATCGCGGCCACTGGAACCGGGACAATACCGGCATCTGCTTTAGCCGCAGCAGGAGGCTCTGTTTCACAAGAGGGGACCTCTCTATCTGCAGGATTACACCAAAAAATGGATGAATTAGGGGGGTCCAATATAGGGCCAGGAAGTAGGACCAGCTGGGCAATGGTTGGTGGGAATTTGGGGAGACCCCATGTGACCACAGGTCTATGGCCTTCTTCTGTCAGTGGATTTGGGTTTCAGTCATCATCATCTTCTGGTCCATCTGCACCAAGCTTAGCAACTGAGAGTTCAAACTACCTCCAAAAGATTGGGTTCCCTGGCTTTGACTTGCCTGCAGCAGCAGCCACTAACATGGGTCCTATGAGTTTTGCCTCAATTTTGGGTGGGACTAGTAACCAGCAGATTCCTGGTTTGGAGCTGGGGCTGTCTCAAGATGGTCATATAGGGATTTTGAACCCACAAGCCTTGAGCCAGATTTACCAGCAGATGGGTCAAGCTAGAGTACACCTACAACAGCATCAGCAGCAGCAGCAGCATCATCCTCCTCCTTCTAAGGATGACTCTCAAGGTTCTGCAGGGCAATAGATTTTTCTGAATTGAGTTTGGGTAAAAAATGTAGCATTGTCCAGAGGCAGAGGTTTCAACGATGGCTTCTGTGTTGTTGTATATATGGAAGACGTCAGGACATAGATGCCTCAGATTCAGAGCTTTCAATAGGACCTGGATTTTGTTTCACCCTTCTTTTTTCTGCACTGCAGTGCTCAAGTCTCCTGGAACAGGTGCTTCACTTCGAGTTCAAAGTTTCTACTATTTACTCTTTTGGTATATTCACGTGTGTTATAATATTGTTGTTTATGATGTTAACTTGCTTGCAGATGGAATTGCGCTGCCAGCTAGCTTGGTTTTGGGCTTAAAACTCTTGTTTAATTCAGAGAGGTTTTTTAAGTATCACTATGTGAAGCAATCAATTATTTTGTTCTTCTCGAGTTCAAGGGGTGCTGATCTTTTTGTGAGATTGATGCTATAGATTTCATAATCATATTTTCCAAAATTTGTGATGGAATTCTTGCTGTAGTTCCTTAATCGTCTGAAAGATTCTAATCAATGCATGGAACAACACTTGCAAGTTACATCCGGCTGCCTGGCACCCTTGATTAACTTGCAACAGCCTGGATGCTTTACTTCCATGTTCATCACCTGAAATCTTTCCTTTTGTTAAATTAGTAAACTGTTTTTATTCCCTTTACAATGCTACTGTTAAGAAGCTAAAATATTGAAAAGGGTATCAGTGCCTAGCATTTACAGCTCTGCTTCTTTGAAAAGGGTATTTGTATTCAAGCGTTTCTCATTCTTTACTCTCTGGAAAAGTCTTGTGATGTACTTATTGACATGACTAAATTAATATTGTTAAGTCGCCTGCTAGCATCAATAAAATGCCTGAAGCCAGGGTATTGTAGCAGAGGTGGAGGTAAACTGAGAAGTCCACCACATACACCAAAGTACTTTGCTTTATTCTTTCTTGCTTTGTAGCAGGGAGAAAGACCCAAAGAAGTGAGACAAGTGAACTTTCTAAAACTGCTCACTTTGACTCCCGTGAACTGTTTTGAGCTTGAGCATCAGCAAATTCTCCCAGTTTAACCCGATGCTCCTGAAGCTAAAATCCTTGTAATAGTGAAAAAGGTAATTCCTGTGTCTCATGTTTACTAAAATAACACTTCCTAGTTATATTCAGCAGTTAGTTCCCATGTTGAACTGATTGCATGTAAGTGATTATCTTGGGGAACATGAAACAAACTTGTAGAGAAGAGAGAAATTGCTAAAATACAAGACTTTCTGTGTTTGGACTTCGCAACTCCATCTATGAAGCCCTTATTGTGAGTTCCCATGAGATTAAACCGGTCAACTTTAAATTGTGAGTCCTCTGACTGCTTTGGTGCTATATTTAACGCACTTTTACAGCAGCACCTATACAGAAAAGAGATAAAATTCGAGTAGTGGATGTATCACATGCTTGATCCGAAGCCATTATCTGCATAATTAATTACATGATAATGAGACTTATCTGTAGCAATATATGCGCAGCTTCATGTCTTATCTAGATTCGTGACAGCACATGAAAGGGATTAAATTCCATTTATTCAACCAAGTCCATCATTTGTTTTCTTGTGCTTTCACATAAAATTAGTGTGAAAGGCGACGCATTTTCTTCGTTGATTTTGTCAAGCAACCAATCACTGCCATGATTTCTTCAGCACCCACCAACTCAGGCTATCATTACGGACAGCCTCTTTAATTGAATAAAAATTGCATGCACATATAAAATCACCCGATTTCGATTGACCCACCTAATGGAAAAGCACCAGAGAGAGAGAAAAATTGGGAAATCAGGTTGTAATCTAGAAGCACTGACTTTTTGTACAAGAATTTCACTAATGAGTTTGAAAGTGTCATTTGACATGCCGAGATATGCGTTCCTCTGGGCTCCTTTCAGAAACTTTTGGTTTGGTCAAGACTTTCAGAACTAAAGTGGCACCACCAGCCAAACGCACATGGGTTAGTGGTATCGTGAAGTTTGAATTGTAATTTGAGAATGGTTACGAATCTGATATGAGGAGTCTGTGAAAAGTCACGACAAGATCAATGCCATTATAGACGACAGCGCAAAAGGGTACTCGGGGAGCTTATTTGCAAATTGCAATATTTAGCTCCGACTCAACATGTTTGCCAAATCTCAACCTGAAGCTTTGATGTGTGGTTATTTATTTATTTGAGCGTGCTGTCCTTTCCAGTTGATTTTCTTCTCCACGAACGAATCAAATTTGAGGTCTCATTTTAATATTGCGGTGGTTTCTTACCCTCGATGACCACAATTACTTTCTTATACTTCCTCTGATGCACACCCTGCACTGCATGTGCCTCTTCTTCAACTATTTTTCACATTTAACTTATCTTTTGTCCATTTGTATTCAATTTCACTGAATAACATATGCGTTTCGCTGTGAATCAGCAGAGTTTCATCAGACATCTGTTTTGACAGTGGCCCAGAATTTTACAAAGGTATCGCAAATGGTATTTGATTTCATTTATTTTGAGATCGCTATCTTTATCCTTTATTTCAATTAAAACAAAAGCATTCCATTCTGGAGCGGGAAAAGAACTTTACCAGATTCTCTAATCCATTTAACCATCGTTGTGGGGTAAAAACATGGGAAAGATAGCTTTAAGAATAAGGAAATAGAGCACTAGCTAGTGACCATTTTTATCATTAGAGTCTTGTTCCTTTTTTAGCCCATGTGTAATTTTCAAATGATTACACTTCCAAGAGCAATTATGTTGCTTTTTTTTTTTTTTAAAACCAAGTGAATGATTATATTTAAACACATCTTTTTCACAAGTTAACAATGCACGACATGATACGCTCATAAAAGTATAAATGTCAGGAAAAAACGAAGATTTTTGCTTCAACTCATGATGATCATTTGACACGCTTAAAAAGCAAAAACTAGGTAACAATATGAGAAAGGAAAAAGGAAAAGAAATCCCTAGTATTGTTACCTTTGAACCGAGTAGACGTTTAAATAATACCAATTGCTGCTCATGGTTGAGGTAGGAGGAACGAGTCATGACTCATGCTGCTGGCAACGAAAACCAACCTCTTCTCGATCTCTCCGTCTGACACTGTATATGCATACCCTGAAACGGTCCAACAATTTCCCATGAAGCGTGTCTTACACTTTACAGACTAAGCTTTATTTATTCATTCTATCAAATATTATCAACTCATGGAATACTTTATTGGGATTAGAACAGTGGATGGAAACAACTGAACACCTCACCCAGTATTTATTTTTCCATTTGGGCCGGTCATTACTGAAATCTAGTTTGGGAAAGACTTGGACTCGAACCCAAATGAGCCCTCAATACTGAAATGCCCGATACGATCTAGCCCTGCTAAACTTTTAAGTGGCAGGACTTTCCCCAGGAACAGGGACGGGCAGGGCAGAATCGGAGATGGAAAGCAATGGGCGTTTTCGGCCATGAGGCTCCGGAAGAAGGGGTGACAAGATTTACAGTCCCTAAGTATCAGATTATATAATAGGCATTGTACGAGTCTGTTGCGTAAACCTGGGAAATTAAGTTTATCTATGGCGCTGCTAATGGCCGTGAAATTTAGGTTACAGAAATGGGAAAGCAGAGAGAGCAAGAGTTCTAAGACTAAAAACACGGGAGAAAGAGAGCTAGCTGGGGGCTTGTACAGCTGTCCAATAGTATTTCACCGTCAATCTAATAATTTATTCTTCCTTAGGTTCGGCATCCCGATAAATCTGGCTCTGTTTTTTTTTTTTTTTAATAATTTTCAACTAACGCGCTTGTTCAATTCATCCCGTCCAGTTAAAAATTCAGAAAACCAAATCGGAAGTTGGACGTTACTCTTTTCGTCCCCAATATAAATCACTTCTAATCATCCCGCTAGAATTAAGAGAAGTGAGTTAAATCATCAACTTTATCTAAAAACAGAACAAGTTTCCAATCTCAGTTATGTTTATATTATAAATTTTTAAATTTGCATTACGTTCTCTTTTAATAGTTAATGGCTTTAAACAAAAGAAATATTGAAAACTTTAATTAATATCATATCCAGTGATTGATAATTATTAATCTCTTGTAATACAATTGTCTTCCGAAATTGAAATGAACCGTTGCAGAGTTACCATCAGGTGAACTAAAGACAGTTTTTCCCCTGCTTTGGGGCCAATTCGTTCATACAAAAGCTAAAAAATGATAATTTTGAGAATTATGGATTATTTTTTCCCTTATGAACGAACAACCCCAAAGCATCTCCTAAATGCTTAAACAACGCCGCAGGACTAACTGTTATTAAAGAGTCAAGCTGCATGCCAACAAGCTTATATTGAACTTTGGAACGCAAAATAACTTAAGCGAGGAGAGCAGAGAGAGGTGAGGAGTAACCGTAACTAGTTTAAAAATGAAATACTATGGTCACTTCATCAATGGTCATAAATGAAAAAGGTCGTTTGTTAATAATGAGATTAGTAACGCAGTCAAATCAAAAGGCATATCCTAAGATCGTATCCTCAGCGTTTCAAAGTCTTCTTGCTACACTGTTAAAGCAAACATAAGGATAGCGTTGGCCCAGAGGTGAGCCGTAGAAAGGTCTTATAACTCTTTACAGCAGGTGAACCATCGAGCTACTAACAAAAATTTGTGCAACAAAGGTAAGGCATTATCGGAGAGCAATGCTGAACTACTCGAGTTTTGCGCATTTTTCAGCTTAACGATAATTCTTAAAAAGGCTGCAAAAGTAAGATGCTGAATATGCTCTGATTGCTATTTTCATTCTATGCTTCTATCCTCGAAAAAATTGTTGAACTATCCATCACGATGACTATGGCTTCCGCCTATATACACTCTCATCACTGTACACAGTGGAAAAAGCCATGAAGAGGGAATATGAAGAAAACTATAGCTATTGTGCTCTACTGGACTATACAGTAATATTTCAAGCCCCCTTTTTCCCAAGTGTGTGTGTGTACGCTTTGGGGGGCGATGGCGAGAATTTAACAACTAATCTAGAAGAAGCTATCAGTCTTCAGGGCGTTGAATCTCACCCATCATGATGCGGTTGCTGGATACCACGAAACCAAGGAGTGACGGATCAAGCTGTTTCTTCCCTTTCTTGCCCTTCTTTTTACCACTCCGCCCTGCCTGTGTTCCCCCATCAAAAGACTCAGCGCCAACTCCACCGGCCGCATCTGCCTCTGGAAAAACAGGCTTTTTAAGCATGTCTATAAAAGACGTCTCTGACGCAGAACCTTCACTACACGACGAAGCCCTCCTAAATCGCACTTCCTTTTTCCCAGAAGCCTGAGCATCCGTCAGATTGCTGATTGACGGGTTTCCTGAAGGTTCCCGTCTCCCTAAAACAGAACACATTTTACTTCGAAAGATCCAATAGGTGAAAAATAAAACAGCAGTGAACAGAGAACAGAACACATTTACTTCGAAAGACTGAAAAGATAGAGTAGCCATGATAAGAGAACATACCATCGCTGGCTATAAGATTTATCACGCTGTTCTGATTGGCATTAATTCCAGATGGTTGGTCTGACTGAACATCAGGAGAAGATAAAACTCGAGATACAGGTGTGCGCTTATAGATAGCATTATCAAACCCTTTAGTTGGAAGTGTCCTGTCAGTACAAGACAATCAAACTTCTGGGGCAAGAAGAAAATAAACAATATTGATGCATGAGAATTAAGTCGCTGTTTATGCCAATTTATCCTTGGCTAGAACAGTATTGATGCATAAGAATTAAGCGACTGTTTATGCCAATTGATCCTTGGCTAGATTATTCAAAGCTCCTCTAACTCCTCTAAAATATAAGCAGATAACTTTCCTGATCATTTGACAATGAAATTCCCCTAAACATTTAAATTTATGCGAATAACTTAATTTGTCTGTAATTGACAAAGGGTTTATCTCACAATAACTTAAAATTTAAGGGAGTTATTAGAATATAACCCAAAATTCAAGGCCATCTGCTTAAAAAATAGAAGTTAAGAGATACGATTAAGGACGTATGATATTCTATCAGTAAAATAACGAACTATTAAATGGTAAGGGATAGCACTGGTTCAACAGTAAAATTGTCAACGTCTGACTAGGCGGTCGCAACTTTGAGTTGTGAAAGCAATCGTCTGCAAAAATGCAAGGCAAGGCTGCGCATAACAGACCCAAAGTAGGTCTACCCTCCCCATACCTTGTGTGTAGCGGAAGCTTCACGCACTGAGCTGCCCTTTAATGAACATTAATGGCAGGGGAGTTATCCGCACAAAGTTGGAAGTCTAGAAGAATTCCATGTCAAACTTCAAATAAAAGGCAGATTATTTGCACATGACTCAAAATCACGGAAAGTTTTGTCTACTGTAGCTATCATCCCCTATATTTGAAGCCCTCCCCCCCCCCCCCCAAAAAAAAAAAAAACACCCATACCCACTTTCCCCCTCTTTCTTCCCTTTTTGTTGGCCTCTAATACACCTATGCAACCAAATTGAGATAAGGAATGGCACCGTTACGAGGCTTGAACTCAAATAATCTAATACAATTCTTGCCCATCAACCAGCAAACAGATCAAAATATTTTCTAGAATGACCCAAACAATTAAACAGCCAGATTGGATTGAACAAAATAAAAATGCAAAATATGCAGAAAGAGTATTACCTGTCACTAGAACTTTCATCCCCATGTGAATTATTTAAAACTAACTCACGACCATATGAACCCCCATCACCACCTGCAGTTTCATGTTCAAAATTATATCTAAGAGTTATGTCTACTAAAGCAAGCAGTATGGGGAACATTACCTGCACTGCTCAGTGAGCTACGTCTACTATGGGCAATAACAGGAAGTTCCATTGGATGCATGGTGCCTTCTATTCGTTCAGAGAAGTCTGAGACACCTGAAAGTGACTTGCTCATTGAGCTTAAAAATTCATGCCTCTGCCCCTTATTTGTCTCCGACTCCAGCAAGTCATTGTCCATAGCTGACTTATTAATTAGGAGAGGATTTCCGTACACAGGATTTAAAGTATCTCTGTTGGCAGAGAAGAGTGATGGTTCTTCCACTAACGATCCAGACCTAGACCAGAAAGGCATTCTTTCATTGGTCCCTAAATTACTGTATTGCTCAGCCATTTTCATGCTTTTAAAATGGTCTTGCATTACAGCATTTGGATTGGAACTTGGAGACCCGTCTATAAACGAATCATCCAGATGCTGCTGATCTTGTGGAAGATCAAAGGGCTGAATTAATGAATTAGCCCCAGGAACTTGCCAGGACTGATCATGATTTCTTGATGAAAGAGGATGCCATTTATCAACATGTGATTGTTGTGTTGACCGAAGACCAAGTTTTTGATGAATCAGATCCGCTAAACCTTGGGCTGGAATCTGTTCATGAGTTCCAGAAGATGCAGACACGTCTAGATCTGCTGATGGAACAGTAACTCCAAATTCTCTTCTGTGTCTCCCACCTTCAACGTGTTGCAGTTCCATCCGTGGGTCAGTCCAGTTATTTTCCAAATCTCCATTATTCACAGAGAAACCCTTGAACGCATCTGTGTTATGAGCAAAAAGCTCATCAGACGCTTGTAAATGATGAGAGGCTAAAGAACCAAGGTGACTGGGGATGCGCATGTAGCGATTTTGTTCTTGCAATTCCCTTCCTTGTACAGAATTACCTACACTATCAAAATTCATTGCCAGAGCACCAGCAGAAGCAGCTGTAGACCTCTCAAACATAGAAATGGGGTCATAGAACCCTCTCTGCTTCTGCTCAGCAAGGTTCCTGCCCAGATAGCTCAATTGCTCCTCTTGTGGCAAAAACCTCTGCTGCTGTTTTGGGAAATCTGAAGCATTATATCCGGCTGTGTGAGTCAATTGATGAGTTGCAGGATTTCTTAATAATTGTGCCGTTTCATTCATTGCCCAAGACCTACCAAAATGCCCTTCTCCTTCCAAACCCAACTGCTGTCCAAGTGCAAAAGCTAACTGCTGTGCCCGCACCTGTTCTTGCTGGAGATGAAGCTGCTGTTCTGAAGGCAGGATATTCCCGTGTCTTGATTGCATCAAAAGGTCTGAAAAATCAGCTTGCCTTCCTTGGACAGCATGGGCCATATTTGCTTGGATAATCTGCTCCATTGACGGATCCAGATGCCTTGAATAAGAATTCTGCTGTGAGTCATGCAACATGTGTTTCCTCATCTGAAGCTGATCAAACAAGTTCTCTCTAGCAAGATCAAGTTTTGACTGCCCCAAATTTGAATCTGGTATTGGGGGATGTCTCAACTGTTCAAGATACAACTGCTTAGCTTGAGATTCTTGCTGTTGTTGCAATTCCATTTGTTGAAGAAGTTGTTGATGGTGCATCTCTTGCTGTTGTTGAAACTCAAGCTGGCGTCTGAGTCCCATAAGCTGCTCCAAATCTGACCCTGAATTATGGATCATTTGCTGAATGCCAGAGTTATTGTTCTGTGAATGAGAGAAACTTGAAAATCGCTCTAAATTTGACCCGGTAAGATGTTCAGGGAAATGATTAGATAGACTAGCTTGCTGCTGAAGCCGTTCCTCCTGCAGATTTTGCAACAAAAGATTCTCTGGCACATCAAAGTTATTATATTTTTGTCCCATGTGGGACAAGTAGCGCTCATCTAATGAACCCACAAATTGATCATGATTAAAATGCCTGTTTAACCCATGATCATCTGACCATGTCTCCCTGTTAGAAGGCTGACCAACCATACCACCAAAAGAACTTTGATCAGCAAAAGGGGCATCTCTATCTATTAATGAATCTAGAAAATGACCCTGATCACCAATTCTTGAAGATGTATTGTAGGACTGTGCACGTCTTAAGTGAGAGGCATCTCTGAGCTCAGACATCAATAGACCAAAGGGATGCAGCTTATCAGCCTCGTGCATATCACTCCTTGAAACTTCATTTGCAATGGGTTGATGAGAAAGACTGTTATAAGATGAGGTTATCTCAGAAGGCCTCATCAAAGGGTTACAACTGCTGCTTCTGGCCATTTTTGATAAAGCAATGTCTACACAAATAGAATTGGATAGAGATTAGAAATGAATAAGTACAAATGACATGGAAAATAAATCGATTGAAGATATAACAGAGGACAACTATGACGACAACAAAATGAGTAAGCAATCCCTCACCACCATCTTGTGTGACAAAACTATTAAAGCTCTGATCACCAGAAAATTTACTTGGATAACTTTGATCGGGTATTTGGGACCGAAAGCCCGCACTTGACGTAGTCTCAGGTTGGGATGAAGCCCAAGTTTGATCATCTATAATGATAGACCCATCATAGTCAAGAGAATGAACATTAGCCTTCAGGTTCCTTCCAGTGGCATCAGATACTTCTGATTGAGTAGTAAGGTCACTGCCAGTAACTGAACCAGACTTTGCTCTAAGGTGAGGCATGATACGACCAAGTTCTTGAAAGGGAGAACCTTCAGGGGCATCTGACCAGCGAACTGGTAAGTCTGTGCTGAAAAAGCCTTGTTCAAACCATGAAATAATGTCAATCCCAAGAAAGGGGCCTTGAACTACCCCTTGCGGGTCAAGATAGCACAAACTCAAGTCCTCGGGTGCAACAACACTTTCAAGCAGATGCAACTTCTCATTCATCTTCAAGTCTTGTTGAATAATACTTGGAGTTTGGTGCAGAGGTGAAAAATCAAAAAGATTGCCAGAGTCGTCAGGTAGATCACTACTGATTTCTGATGCGGCAGATGATTTGAAAGCATCCCCATTAGCTTGGGTCTGAAAGGCAGAGGCCAGTACCCGTTGGCTATCATAAGTTTCTGGTTCAGCAACATAATTGCTGTGAACACTTCCCACCTGATAGCTGCTGGCATAATTCTCATCTTTGTCAGGTACACCATGGCTAAGCATGTCTTTCTTCTTTCCTTCTCTAATAGGTACAACTCCTGAATAGACAAATTAATTTCTATCCATTACTTGTGATGAAATGAGAAGATTTTACTTTCACTTAATTAGAATAAAGCCAGAGAGGAAAATAGTAATATCTCACCATCGACTATATCTTTCAATGGACCATCAGCATTTGATGCTGCTGCAATCAAAATTGCATCAGAATCACTCAAGACATTACCTCCGGAATCAACTATTCCTCTCAGGCCAGTTGACAAAGTTTGTTTTCCTTTAGCTAAATCAGCACCTGAATGGAATCAGGGAGGAATTCCATCAAAAGAACGGAAGATAAAAATTTTACAGAACGAACTGAAAAAAGCATACAATTTATCACCTGAAATATCATTATTTGATCCTCCACCCTTTTCTCCCAAGAAGTAGCTTGAGACTTCACTGTTAGAAATTTTTCCACCCCATATATCGCTAAGTACAGCCTACAATCAACATACAAAACTTAAGAATGTGAATGAAAAACACGCCAATGACCACTCAGGTGGTCTGACCATCAGACGCACCACAAGCTAAAAAGATTGCATAAAAGATCAAAAACAAATTCTTTTTGGATGCAAAACAGATGAGGGACCCCGTACATTTTGAATGTGGTTTAAAGAATGAGCTATACTACTTTTTTTATTGATAGCATACGAATCATGTGGCTTGCTATAGATTTTATATTGAATATTGATATTGATTCATCACAGGAACAGGAATCAAATATGCCACGTCCACATACCTTTTCCTCAGCATTAGGAGCAACAAATGCCAATGGTTCATCAAATCCAGGTTGCGTTATTGGTGAACAATCCTCAATCCCACTGGGCATGGTTTTAAAAGCTGGATCAAGCTTTCGCCTACGATATATGTCAAGAAGCTTACCCCTAGGGTAGCAATATGAATTGACAGGAAGACAAGATTTCCCCAGCACAGCTTTACTATTATCCAAAGGAGCAGACACCAAGTTAGAGCCCAAGAATGGTTTTCCAATTTGTTGGTTTGCATTGAAATTGGCCCTTCCTCGTCCAGGAGAAAATCTCACGTTGGAACCTTCAATACGCGCTTTCTCCAGCCCGAATCCAGGGGCAGCACGATATGTGGCCACACCAGTTGCTTGAGCTTCCATCCGATGTCGAGGCCTCCATTTGTCACGAGAATCTGTGTCACGTTCAGAACCTAAGCGACTGCTAACACCAGAAGCCTGTTTTTCAACCTGAGCATCTTCCTTTTCAGCATCACTCCTTTTGTCACTCCGAGAATCCTTTTCTTTTTCTTCAGGACCCCATCTTGATGACCACTTATTCTCTCTCCGAGAATCATGACCTAAGCCACGACCATCATGCCAGCGATCAGAGGAAGGCAGGGCTCTGTTCTCCGAAGTTGAGGTAACCTCTGGACGACGATCCTCTTTTCTGCGATCCCTTCTCCCTAGTAAGCTTGTCTCTCTCTCCTCTTCACGCCAACGACGACTAGTGTCAACATCTGTGGCAGTTCTCCTCCAATCTTTCTTATCTTGGGACCCATCCATACGCCAACTATCTTTCAGTATGGGGTCAGTAGAGTTAGCCTGATGAAAATAACCAAGCAGAAAAATATAATATTGATTCCCCTTAATTAGGCAAACTAATGAGTTAAAAGCTCACTAGATACATAATATGGAGCAGAAATATCATTGCAAGTGCAATAATAATTCTTCAATCCAACAAAAAAAAATAGAAACTAAACATTGTGTATTTAAAAGAACAAATCCAGTGTTTAATCAGAAGATATGAAGAAGACAACCAAAAGAGATTGGAATCATCCCCATTCCTCCAGCCTGTCACTTTTTCTTAATAGAAAGTACATCTTAGAGCGCACAATGCTGATGAAGCGCCTAATTCAACATCAATAGAGTTGACTGCAAATACGTAACTTCATATTGCCCTGTTAAGGGAAAATAAAATCTGTTCTTGGGAAAGTTTCCAGGCTAAATGCCATAAACTAAGGTCAAAAGAGCACCCTTTATAACATACTGATACGCTGGAAAACTGCAAACAAAATTATTAGTTTGCACTGTCACAATTCAATGAGGGACAGTGATCCAGGGCAATAAATTACATCTTAAAGTCTTATAAAAATTCTAAAATCTAATTGTTATCCATTAGCTTCTCTCATACTCCACATATAGTCTTAAGTAAGTAATCGGCTGCATGTTCCCTTCCCCACACTACACCACTAAGCCTACATGCGGAGAAGAAAGAAACTATCAAGATAAAATGATAGCATCTTTAGATTAAGAAGACAGCGCCAGTAAGCAAGCATTAGACCATCAATCAGCTGTCCCATCTCAAGGATAAAATAATAATAAAAGAGAGGCCTAACAGACAGAGATTTAGTAAAAATGAAAAAGTTTGATAATCCACAACAAATGAAAAGCGAGTGTTTCCCACCCCCATTGAGTTGTTAGCTGATGTCTTTGTTTCGATGGGTTTAGAATAAAGCCACTGTGGAGATAAGGGTATGCTGCTGTCCGATGGCACTTGATCTGAAAGTAAAAGCAGTCTTTATCAACCAACAGTCACTATATGGGCAAAATTTACAGAAAAATACGAAACTTTAATGTTATGTTTCACTTATACCATGATTAACAAGTACCTTTTGAATAATCTGGTATCAATACGGTCCCTTTCTGCCCACCATCTCCTCCCGATGCTTCAACTACCACAACCCAGAACACAAAGAGTTAGCCATGCATTCAATTCAGTTTGTACATAAAAACACTGATGGGATACATAATCAGAATAAAAGAAACGAACAAATCAAAAAATCAAGAGATTTATCAAAATTTGCGACCATATAACCAGGGCAATCATAAAATGAAAGATAAAACAAATTAAAGCGTGCAAATAACAATATGCAAGCCTTACCCGATGAAGAAATAACACCAACATGACAACTGAGGAAAGAGGAGAACAATACCATTCTTCATGATTTATATTTATAGCTAAAAAAGAACAAAGTTAACTAGACTCCTTGACAAGAAGGGGGGAGGAACGAAACATCACTTACGGGCAAATCAGCCCATTAAAGCACTGGTGCTTACAATCCAGGTCGAAAGATTACGGTATTAAATAAATATAGTGAGACAGGAACGCTCGCTCAGAAGAGTCAAACCGAGATAAGGTAGACAGCATAACTTTAATCCTCAATTGTAAGTGAAGTCAACCCCAAAAATACAAGGAAATAGCCATACAAAATAAAAAATGCCCACGAAGGAAGATATAGGAATGTCGGGCATCCGATTCACTCGCACAAAGCACCACAGATTGAAATTCAACGGATCCAGACGAAGTAGGAAACAATGCTACACAATAAAATAAAACAGCAAAGATGCCAATAAATAGAAATTAAGAGGAAAGCCCTAACAAGAAAATCACCTTTGAGAGAGGAATGCCCCTCGGCAATCCTGGAGGAGAAGAGATCATCAGGCAGATTAACCTTTCCGTCAGCCATCGCGGTTGAGTTGCAGATGGTCCAATTCAGAGACAGGGAGGTCAAATTAGGGGAGAAGGCAGCGGATGAATGCAAAGCAGGGAATATAGCTCCGATTGGTGGCAAGTGAAATGTGTCAAGTCAGCAAGGAATCAGAAGAAGAGAGGGGTAGGGTTTGCGAATTGCAGAGAGTAGAACATAGATAGAAGAAGGAAGAAGAAGAGAGAGGAGCAGAAGGAGGGTAAGGGTTTGGGGCCAGGGGCTGATCAACGGAAGAATAACCAAAGAGCGAGCAGTGTGATTCAGATGAATTATTAATTTCACACATTACAAGTCACCCAGATGCTTAATAAATACGTCTCATTAGTTGTGCAAAATTTTACTATTTAAAAACAAATATTGTGAAATTTATTTTTAAATTTTTTTTACTATTTTTAAGTCATCAATAAAACTGCTCATTTTTGTGCTCCATGCAAAACATGATTCAAACAATGGTATCCAATTTTTATGCCAGCAGAAAATCAAATCATTTTGATGTAAAACAATGCCGCCACGTTTCAGTACCATCCATGATAGAAGATTTATCATCTATATTTCCGAACACATTGTTCTTTTATGTTTTAAAATTTAAATTTTATCTATCTAAAAAAAACAATCTTTCACCCACTTCAAAACGAAGGTGATGTAGGAGGTTAAGCTTCTTTGCTTTGTTTTGTATATTGACTTACTGATCTAGCTCTGTATCCAGTTTTTTACTCAAAAAAAAAAAACGATCGTTTATTATTCGTATTAGGCTCCCTTGCTCCATCTCCTATACAGAAGCTGCGAAGGTGAAAACTAAACGTCGTGTTTAACTTATTGATTTGAAAATCGACACCACGTTACTGTAAAAAGGAAATTGTCTTTTTGGGACCAAAGTGGACGTGTGTGTGTCACGGATAGAGAGAGAGAGAGAGAGCGTTCTGGCATCCTTTACAGCAAAGTAATTGAAAAGGGTCATCTTTCAGTCAGCAAATGATATAGTATTTTACATCATTGTTAAAGCACAAGTGATGGAGGGGAAATTAAAATGATGAACCTTTTTCTTCACATGTTAGAACGTTCAGCCCGCTAACCAATGAGAGACCAGTGGAAGAAATTCAATGAATAAACTAAGTAAATCTCATCGGAGAAGATAAGGTTATATGGCATATGTAGAAAGATGGTGTTCTTAATTATCTAAATCCGAAATCTTAATATCCATTACCGTTCCCACTCGTCAAGACATCTGCAACATCCCTGCCTGAAGGCCTACGAAGTTGGACGACACTACAAATAATAAATCTGCAAAGTCATACATCAATATGGCAAAATGGTTCATGGAGAGGCCTTGAGCATTAAACGAGAGACAGAGAACATTCTTAATAATTTAAAAGCATTAAACGCTAAATGAAGCATTCCTAATGCACTTGCATAGTGAAAAAGTTCGCTGGCACAAGCAGATGGAAATGAACAGGGGTTTCTTTCTCGTGGTAACAGAATCATTTGCTCAAAGCCGATAATCTGGTCACATGATGATATAAGTAGCAATGGAGTGCATACCATGCTTGGTCCATTGAGTGTTAATGGATGGAGCGTTAGCAACAGGAAAGAATAAGAGAAGATCACATGATGCAAAATCTCGTTGCAAAATGTGGTACCCAATAATTTCTGCTGCACCTTTCCCTGCATTATTGGCAGTAATATTAGCATAAATTTGACTCGGCGCAGAGGAACTTCTGTTCATCGCACTAATCACATATTATCTGCCCGTGTTCCTTTCACCCACTGTAAAAATCAACACAGACATTTAACTACACAGGTACGTATGAGATTCCTCATCACTCCCGAGTTGTAATAACCAAGAGGACGGACCGGTCGTAATCAAGCATCATGCACAAGAAAGTGGCCACAGAATATTCCCGTTTCAGCCCAAGTTAAAAGGTCACTTTAATGGACCCACTATCATTAGTGTGGCACCTGCTGCAAATACATTGGCTGCAACCATTGACATCCAGAATTAGATGCCAACTAGTATTAAGAAGTATTTAGAGGAACAAAATCATGATTTTAAATTTTTTTTATTATATACAAAATAAATATATGAAAAAATTTATTTTGATTTACAAAAAAATATTCCTAAAAAAAAGTGCTTTTGAGATTATCCAAATACTTTTTTAATACTGTTATCAAATCACAAGACGGCCTGATTGATGGATCCCAGGTGATTAAATTAGATCAAGCAGAAACCAAAGCTATCTTCGGAACTGAAGCGGCTAACAAAGTACTTTTGTTTCGGATGTTTCACGGTCTCGAAATCGTTCCTCTATTTTTCAGATTGAGGGAGGAAAATTATTTATGATTTTGAATGAAGATGCTAGCTAGAAGAGGTGTCAGTTAGTTCCACCGCTACCCATCAAACGCAAGCGAACTAGAATTCCCATCTATTTCCAATAACCACCTCACGCAACCATGGCATCAAAAGAAATTTGGCCCACTCCATAATTCCTTCATGGCATCAAAGGCGGGAGACCAGGAAAAATAACCTAAGGGGTGATTAGGAATACATGCTAAATTTAACTTTATAAAACTTTTAGAACCATAATTTAACACCCTTTACACAGTTGTCGCTTACCTGTTCATTCATCAAGGCCTCAATATTGAAGGCGACCACAAACCGACTCAGACACTTCAAAGTCAGCCGCATCAGTTAGCCAGACTCAACCAATTTAGGTAGCCTCACCGCATGGCTCATCATTGTGTTATGTGCCATATGGGCTAACGGTACGAGTACCCGAAGCGAAGCGAAAACTCGCAAGTAGATTGCACTAAAAAGTACGTCGACAACAAGCCAAACAATGCAAGAGACAAAAATCTAAATGGCATGCGGCTTTTAGGTTAGTTCTGAAACAAAAATTTAAACTCATAAATAACTATTACAGTATGGAAGCTCCAAGATCAAACTCAAGTACTCGTTAAATTTTAGTCCGCAAGCTTCCGCAACAGAAAGGAAACCTCTCGTTTAACTGATATGAATTCGACAGCGAAATATTGAAATTGAAAATTATCATCAAATTTCCTAAGCTCAAAAACATGAAACTTAAGTCATTCTCTGTGCCGCTTCCTTGGCAAGGAGCCTTTCCTTGGCCTTGGTTTTGGCTTGGGATTTAGAGCCCATAATCCCACCACCCCATTTCTTCCTGTATTCATCATACTTGTCATTGAAGTTGGCCTGCACAAAGAATACACAAAACAATAAAAGCCCATTAATTCTCCAACAAGCAAAATGAGGGAGCAAAACAACTAAAAGAACCCATAAATTACCTTGATCGCCTCTAGAATCTTAGAGAATTCTAATTTATCTTCATTCTTGACTGTTGTCAAGCACAAAACTGATGCAGTTTTTTTATGGACGATCTGCCAAAGGAAGCAAAATTTCAATTAGATCCAATCACAAAATATAATCAATCAATATGCCAAGAGAAAACTACTTTATGACAAAGGAAAATATTACCGATCCCAAGCGTGCCTTGCCCTTGACAATGCAGTAGGGAATTTCCATCTTCCTGCACAATGCTGGCAGCCAGACAACCAGCTCAATTGGGTCTACATCATGCGCAATCACAACCAGCTGTGCCTTATTCTGCGAAGCAAGAAAAAACAGTTAGTCAAATGCCCGGGATGTAAAGGACAATGTCATGCATCGACAGAAAGGAGCAGACCTGCTCAATAAGGTAAGTCACGTGATTGAGACCATATTTTACAACAATAGGCTTCTTAGCTTCAGTAGATTTTCCTTCCGCTTCTGCCTGAGCCCTCTTCAAGAGTCGCTCTTTCTTTTCAGCTTTATCCTCAGGCCTGTACTTAAGGAGCATCTTGAACAGGCTAGTTGCTGCAAATGACGTCAATAGAAGGTAATCAGTAAAGATTTTTGCACGAGAGCTGGTTGATATATTTTTGCACGAGAAAAAAATCTAACACGGTCAGGGAAAATTAATGACAAAGAAAGATAACTAATATTTTCGTAGATATTCACGAAGCAATTACTCAACACTATCAAATGATAAGTCTTCATTACCAAAAATTCCAGACCAATACAACATGAACGAGCCCAAAACATTAATCAAGAAGCTGCAAATTAGCTTCCAGTTAGACGCATGCAGGCACCATATTCCGGAACAATGTGCAGTAAGATGCCATCAAATATGAATTACACCATATTGCACATGCCGCCAAAGTCTTAGGGGTGATTCAAGTTAGTATCCATCAAGATGACTATTCGACCTTGACTTCCAAAGATAAAGTAATAGTTTAAAGCTTGGACCAAAGCACGGTTAACCTTAGAGTTCAAATTTGCTGGTGGGCATGAATTACTCTATTACTTAATTTTTTTCTTAGAAATTTAGATGCCTTTATTAAGTAAATTATCTAAATAAGAAATGTGCAGCAATCCGTTCGTTTGATAAAACTATCAAAATCATACTCTAGATTACAATAGGCACCCGAACAAGAACTGAAGAAAGTTTCGAACGACATGACAGAAGAAAAACCAGAGTTAGGAATTGGGGGGGAAAAAACGAATCCTGGGGTTCAATCAGTTTTCATACCAAGGTTCTTGTCCAGTGTTTTGGTGAACTGGTTCAATGCTGGCGGGACCTTCAACCTTTGCTTGAGGATCCTCTTTTTCCTCTGGATTTGAACAGTCTTGGGCCACTTTACGAATCGAGTAAGGTCCCTCTTAGGAGGCAATGCACCTCCGATCCCGAATTGCTTCGGACGCTTCTCGAAAAGTGGGTTGACGACCTACTCCAAGAATCAAACAAAGAAAATGGAAGCCAAATCATTTCACGATTTCAATATAATGCCCAAAAATGAAACCGTTCATTTAATCGAAAGAATGACAATTGAGACACAGACCTGCTGCTTCTTCTTAGCAGCCGCAACAGGAGCTTTCACACCTCTTTTGGGGGCCTGATGATAAGTGGATAAAAAGCACCGAATTTATTAGCACGTTGATGACACAAGCTCCATAACAATTCTCTTGAACTTAAACCACACCAAGCCTAATATCGTAACATGTAGGCATGCTAACAACTCTTCCTATGAATAAATATTCTAACTCCGAGAACTGAGAAATTTTTTGCATGGCAGATCACTGGCTACTAAAACCACAATCTCGTCGAAACATGAATCAGAACACGTCTCGAGAAGATGTAAGAACACAAGACTCAGTTAAACAAACGCAAAGAAATGAAGCATTACTCACCATTGCCGCTGATCCCGCTGCTGCTGGCGACGAGGTAGTAAGAACGAAAACCCTAATCCCTTACTAGGTTTATATGGTTTCGGCTTGGATGGGCCGAGCTAGATGAGTCCACGATGAAAACCCTAAAAAGGACGCAATGTCTCGCTGTGCAAAGCCCACCCATTAGGGAATCGAACGGTCACCACACTTCAGATGATCTGACGGTTACAGTTATACGGTGGGACCCACTATTGTCCTTTTCCAAATTTTTCCCCCCAAAAAAACTCTAAAATTAAAATGGTGTGGTGTAAAATCCACTTGGTTTGGAGGCTTGGTTGGACGAAAATAATAAAGCCAAGAGGGGAGAGCACTTAGACAATTCACTTGAGTACAGGGAAGTCTGCTGGTAGGAATTCTTCAGGGCGTATTATACTACCTTCTGTCCTCATTTGATTTTTTTTTTTGCCATAAAAATAAAATCACAATTTACTTTATCTTTCATATTTATTTTTTTTAAAATAGTTTTTTTAATAATGATAATTTTGACTAATAAACTAGTAAGGACATTTTAAAAAAATAATACATATTTATTATAAATAATTAATTTAACTTATTTTTTTAATCTATTCAAATTAATCAACTAACTCTTATATTTAGAACTAGAGATAATATAAAAATAAAAAAGCAATGATGATCAAGGACTCTAACACTCCAACTGTAAAAAAAATGTGTATTTAAATTATTTAATAATTTATTAAAAAATACATATTTTAATTAGAAAATGCAGAATAAAAAATTATAATTACAAAATTATTTTAAAATTTTTTTTGCCAGCAAATTATCAAAACAGAAGAATGAGGCTATTAGTTTTTTTTTTGTAAGAAATTTTTAGAAAATGAGTTGGGTTCACCCATGATCCAAAGACAGGATACTTAACGCTTGATCTACCGAAACCTGTCCCTACAAACATGGGAGCATGATAAACAAGTTTTTCCCCCCCAATAGGTAGGAATCTCCCAATTTTACTATGCTGTGGTGATACCTTTCCCAATACTACGACTGGAGTCACAACAAAATGACACTTCTCAGAATCGAACCCCTTCTTTTCAGTGAGATAGCCTGACCTGTTCGCCAGCTGATCCACCTCTCGTCCCTATCAACTTTTAACCACCGAGTATGAATTGTCAATGTGGGGTCCAAAACATACTAAGCTGTCCATCCATCCGTTGGTATTTTTGGGCCTTCTTCATGTGGTCACTTGGGCAAGGGATGGGCTGAGTTAGGTGAGATCCACATCAAATGTTTGACCTTCAAGCTGGTATTTTTAGTTGTCACTTAAAAAAATAAAAAATGTTAAAGCTGTCAATGAGAGGCTAGCCCTAAAGGGTCAAGACCTAAAAATACTAACCTTTTAAAGCCCAATTTTGAAATGTGTGGGCTCAGGGCTTAAAAAAACAGGCCTTTTTATATTATTTTTTAAAATTTAAATTTTTTTAAATATTCTGAAATAAAAAATAAAATAATAAAACTTCTAAATTTTTTTATTCAAATTATAATATTAGTAAAATAAATTAATAATGTATAGAGAAAAACATCAAACACTAATGAATTATTATCCAGACTATAAAAAAAACTAAATAAAACATGGAAAGCAAAAAGATAAATTCTTAGCAATTAAAAATTAACAACATCAACATGATTATTATCTTCATTTTTATTACCATCATCAAGATCAATAGTATTTGATCGTTCTTTACTAGATATGGGCTCTTCTTTAGTGATAAAGATATCAAAGTTTTTGTTTTCATTACATTTATCTAAAGTAAAACTATATAGTAGTTACGAGTATAAGTGAGAGCCTAAACATTTGTTAGAATAAGAGAATTTCTGTACTTTGCTAAGACAAGTGAATTGATAGTGAAGAAAGATTCACTAGCTACTATAGTAATTGAAATGTTAAGAATCTCAACTGATATTCTTGAAAGAATTGGAGATTGATTTTAATTGTCATTCTACCTGTTCAAGAGATCTAATTGCTTTCAATTACATGGATTAAGTATTGGTTCTTCTAAATAATTTCCTAATTTAGACTTATCTATAAAAAGACTAATCTACAATCATATAAATTATATATCGTAATAGCAAAAAAAAAAAAAAGCGGGCTTAAAAGGATTGGCGCAGGGCCCTAATGGGTTGGCATTTTTATTTTTAAGTCCTACAGAGCTAACTCTTTGAAATCCAATTTCCTTTTAAGCCCCTTAAAATACAAGTCTGGCCCTTCACTTAAAAAGGCTTACATGAGCTAGCTTGATGGGCTGAGCCGTTTTGACAGCTCTAAAAAATTAGTTATTCACAGTGTAGGAAATCAAAGTTTGAATTTATGCTAAGAGATGTACTTATATTTAATGCTTGATTATATCTCATACAAGATTGCTTTCACTAAAAGGATACCTACTAGTAATTTTCTAGATGACCCATTTCTTGTTTGATCTCTACTGCAAGACATTTTCAAGTGGTTTATATTATAAAAGTCATTAAGCAGGGTGTTAATTACATTTTTTTTAACACTGCCTCATACGACATTTGATGCAATTCTTCTTTTCCGCTTCTCAATATATATTTTGTGATTTTAAATACGGGAATTTTTTTAAAAAAAAAAGTTATTTGTGAACAAATTTAATAACTCAGCCGTCTGTCCGCTGACTCTAGTGTAGGTGGGGATTCCTCATAACAGGGATGAAAGTGATATCAGGGATCCAGGTAGTAATGGGATAATGCGAGCATCAAGTTACTAGTCGAGTAATAGTTTCATGGCATCTGCAAGATCAATCAGAATGATATACTCCATGGTATTAGGCATTAACCAATCGCAACTTTTATGACTTTAAGGCTTGATTATTTCATGATCAAAGCACATTATTGCCACTACTGCGTTTTCAACACCAAGCCTTCTATTCATCGATCTCTTACGTGCGTTCGGTTCTACACCTCTACTGTTTATTACTATTTTCTTTTTCTTATGAAGAGTAGTTTTACACGACTGTTCTATAATTTGACCAGGATGATCATAGTTCCGTCCCTTTAGTATTATAGCTGTACCATGTTCACGCCTTTGACTTGTGAGATAAAGTAGAATATTTAATTTGCTTTGTCCACTCTCAGTATCATTAATACCATACACAAGGAGGCAAGCTTTTGCGTTCTCTCTCTGTTTTCTTTATGTTTTACCACATGGACATATCAGTCATACTCGGAGGCACGTTTTCACTTTTTTCCCCCCCCCCCATATATAGCGATCAAACTTACAATTACATATTATTAATTTGAACTTGAAGAACTTGGCTCTTATCTTCAAAAGAATAGCTAGAGTACACCTGCTCCTCGTTAATTCCTACTCTATATAGTTACACACACAGATATATATATATATATATATATCAGTTTCTTCTTCTCCATATATAGCTCACAGAGAAGGCTTCATCAAGACACAAGAGGAAGATGATATCCCGAGGCTGCAATTGTGTTGATGGCATAAGCTGTGTGCTATTTTAATTGCTGTTCCTCTCATCTTTCTTCTTGTCCTCGCAGCTATAACATCAGTGTCATTATGTTTATTTTCCTGTTCCTGAGTTCGGTTAAGTTATTACAGGCTTTCAAGAATCAGATGGCTTTACGTATATGTGCATGCATTTATGGATTATGTGTAAGCGAAAAGTTTCACATTCTTTGTTGTTTAATAGTAAGCATCATGGCATCATGTTATAAATTCTATGTTACGGTTTTAAAAACGAAGGACTAACGAATCTAGCTGCAGGATCTCAAACGACCCAATAAAAAATTTTTAAAAAAAAACTCAGGGACCTCATTAAAAATTGAGGCAAACTATAAATACATCCGAATTAGCTTTTTTTTCTTTTTAATATATGTCGTAGGTTTCACACTCACTTTTTCTTATTGCAACCCCTATTATTTTTTTATTCTCTTTTAGTATGTCAAAATTTTCCCCAAAAAAAAGAAAACATGGGATGGTAGAGCCCAGGTTTAATACACAAGATTATACTACCTCCCATCCTTAATATAAAGGTTTCTTTGACTTTTAATTTGGTTCTAAATATAATGCACCAATCCACCTTATCTCTCATGTTTATCTATTTTTTAAAAATAATTCCTGTAGTAGTTACACACATTAAATATTTTATCAAATGACACTTGATTAGTAAGGGCATTTTAGTGAAGATAACACATATTTACTATTATAAACAAATAACTTATTTAATTTTTTTAATTTACTCAAATTAATTAACTAATTTTTATATTAAGTATCGGAGATAGTATTTATAAAGACGCCAGGCATTAAAGTTTGTTTAATGCGTAGTGTATTGTTTCAGCGTTGAAGTAAAAAGGAAGCATGAAATTCAATTCAACCTGCATCATTAATATGACTTTTGAATAATGAATTTTATATAGGAGCATTTTAACCGGAAAATTTACGATATAGTGTAGCAACTGTATGTTATTTAATATTTATAGTTAATTTATTATTTACAAGAAATTTTATTTGTACAGAAAATTCACAGGGCAAATCATATCAAAGTGTTGGGCAGTGAATTGATCTGCGCGCATCTTTTAAAGGTGAATGATTAAGGGCTTGTTTGGATTGATTTATAAGTAACTTTTCAAATGTGATTTACGGAATATGAAGTAAATATTTACGAAAAATTTTATCTCAACTTACGTGAATTTATTTAAAAGTCTGTTTTGAACAAGCTCCAAACAAACTCTAAGACTCTAAACACAATTTTGATTGTCTTGTCCTACTCCTACACGATTACTACTATTTTTTTTTTTATAAAAGAGTTTTGTCAGGAAAAAACTCTTTATACTGTATATTTATTGGAATAATTTTTATCCTAATTAAAAAGGAAGAGCGTGATCTATTTCTAATTAAATAAGAGTATTTTAAAAAGAAGTTTAAAGCCATAACAAAAATATTATATCTATTGCCTCTAACATGCTTTAACTGCACCTTTTGTTTTGATAAATTTACCATTTTTTTTTTATAGTAAAGACGGGAAATAATATATCGGATATATTAAGATAGAAAGCGAAACTAAATTTATAAATAAGTCTTTACATCTTTCTTGGTTTTGAAAAAAAAAATTCATATCTTTGACATGATATGATAACGAATTGTAAACACACAAGCACTATCATGTTCTTATTCAAAAATTATACTACCTCCGGTCCTTAATATAAGATCTGGTTTGACTTTTATTTTGATCCTAAATATAAGACCCCATCTACTTTATCTCTCATATTTATGCATTTTTTTCAAGGGAAAACCATATCATAAGTACCTCTACTTTCTCTCAATTTTTAATTTGGTACCTATGTGTTTTTTCCTCTTGATTAAACATTTAATTTTATTTTTTTAGCAACATTAGCTCTTATAACTTTGTTCTATTGGCATTTTTAGTCTCTATATAAGGATTAATGATGTTAATTGAGCAAAATTAAAGATTTAGTTAAGAACAAAAAACACATAGGTACCAAATTGAAAATTTAAAAAATACAGGTACCTCCAATATGGTTTTCCCTTTTTTTCAAAGTAGTCGTTTTAACAATAGTAACTCTAACTAATACACTTGATTAGCAAGGATATTTTAGGAAAGACAACACATATTTATTACAAATAACTAACTTAACTTCTTTTCTTAATCTCTTCAAATCAGTCAACTAGCTCTTATAATTAGAACCGGAGATAGTACTTTAATATTGGATTTGGATGGTTATGAAAAGGTCCAAATTTACAAGCTTAGTATTACGTGCTCTTCTAACCCTAATTAGCTGCTACCTCTTAACCAAATTCATGGGGAAGATGACGGATTAGGGCATGATATTTTCACTTGCTGCTAACCCTAGCATAAGTTTATATTCTGCGGTGGTTACTGATGGATTAGGGCATGATATTAAATTAAACAGCAAGCATGCAAGGTTTAACTTCCAGAACCCTAGGAGTTAATTCACAGACCAGGCCAGCCCCACCGTATGAGCCGATTATATTTTCACTTGCTCCTTCTGACTACGTTGATTATTAACGTCTAATAGGTCTCTGGACCAAGTGATCCGCTCTTTTTACCACCGACAAGCCAAAACCTCCTTCTTTAAAACTGCACTAGTAATCCCAAGAAAAGAAACACGCAGAAGCAAACAAATATCTTTCCTCTAAAGCCTCTTCTGACCTCTTACATCCATCTCCTGCAACATTACCCATGAACAAGTCACCTTTCACCTCCGCATTGTATTCGTTCTCCCACATTTCTACATTGTTGACCATTTAATTAATATCTTATATATGTACGAGAGAAACATAACTGGAAAATGCTCTTGGAACTTGTCACATGTCATAACTGCGTGAGAGACATCGGGGATGAGAAATGAGACCCTTTTGTTGTGTCCGAGAATCTAATTATGTTTTCCCTCTGGGCGTATTGAAACTGGTTTCTTTTCCACTCCTCTCCATAGTTGATATGGCTCTATATAGAACTAGTCCTTGCTATGATCTTATCAGTTTCTTTTCACACAGTTAACATGGAGAAGTGTAATGGGAACGGTTTCCAACTTGGAGTGAGGATTGGGAAGCTCGCTCTAGTTGCCCCAGCAGAGGAAACAGAGAAAGGCATATATTTCCTGTCTAATCTTGACCAGAATATTGCAGAGCTTGTCCGAACTGTTTATTTCTTCAAAATGGCAGAAAAAGGAAATAACAAGGCAGGGGAAGTTTTGAAGAATGCATTGAGCAAGGTTCATGTGCAGTATTACCCTCTTGCTGGGAGGCTGAACGTCAGTTCAGAGGGTAAACTCATGGTGGAGTGCACAGGGGAAGGTGCCATGTTTGTGGAAGCTGAAGCTAACTGTTCAATGGAAGAGATTAGCGGGATTACAAAGCCAGATCCTAGTTTCCTTGGGAGCTTGTTTATGACATTCCTGGAGTGAAACACATACTTCAGCCGCCTCTTTTGGTTGCCGAGGTATCTCTTACTCCTGCATTTTACTTCATTTGGACTCTTTAAATCGAGGAATTTACATACGAAGGCCTCTCCTTGGAATGTGCATGGACTACTGTAGAGTGACATGCAACGGAAGACTAGCTCATTTAGTTGTTTTTTTCCTTTTTAGTGCAAATTCTCTGTTGTGTATTAGTGAAGACCAGAATAGTAGTTGAAGAGATGGCCTCAACCTGAATTGGGAATTTGCAGTTTTGATGTTTTGAGTTTCAACTCTGCATTATAGGTGACTAAGTTAAAATGTGGTGGATTTGCTGTTGGGCTTTGCATGAATCACTGTATGTGCGATGGGATTGCTGCTATGGAGTTTGTGAACTCTTGGGGTGAAGCAGCTAGGGGCCTACCACTCTCTGTCCCACCATTCCTAGACAGCAGCATACTCAAGGCACGTGACCCACCTCAGATACAGTATCAGCACCTTGAATTTGCAGAAATTGAAGAGAAGTCTACCACCAATGGCTTGTATGAAGAAGACATGATCCACAGCTCCTTCTGTTTTGATCCTGAGAAGCTAAATTTATTGAAGATGAAGGCTATGCAAGATGGGGTTCTTGAATCTTGCACTGCTTTTGAAGCCCTCTCAGTGTTCGTTTGGATTGCTAGAACCAAAGCATTAAAAATGCTGCCAGAGCAGAAGACAAAGCTGCTTTTTGCAGTTGATGGGAGGCATAAATTTAAACCTCCTCTACCAAAAGGGTACTTTGGAAATGGGATTGTATTAACAAACTGTGTGTGTGAAGCAGGTGAACTATCAGAGACACCCTTCTCATTTGCCGTGAGGCGGATTCAGGATGCAATCAAGCTGGTTACAGACAGCTACATGAGATCAGCAATAGACTATTTTCAAGCGACAAGAGCTAAGCCATCTCTCGCTTGTACCCTTTTGATCACTACTTGGGCTAGGCTTTCCTTCCATACCACTGATTTTGTGTGGGGAGAGCCTGTTCTATCCGGGCCAGTTTCATTGCCTGAAAAAGAAGTGACCTTGTTCCCATCTCATGGGAAAGAAAGGAAGGACATCAATGTACTTCTAGGTTTATCAGCTCCTGCCATGAAGGTTTTCCAAGGATTGATG
Source organism: Neltuma alba (assembly GCF_004799145.2). Classification (NCBI taxonomy): domain Eukaryota; kingdom Viridiplantae; phylum Streptophyta; class Magnoliopsida; order Fabales; family Fabaceae; genus Neltuma; species Neltuma alba. Next base: position 202,827 of record NW_021637018.1, on the reverse strand, counting down.
CAGATATAGGGCTTTGTTATGTTTTAAAGAAAAGAAGAGTACTTATTCTGCTTACCCATTATTCTGTTTACCTGCTCCTGACGCGAGGCTACATTTAGGTTCCATGTATAAGGTGAGACAAGTGATCAACTTTGAGTTAAGAAAATCTATTACCAGAAGAGAGGAATGTCCACTTTGACAGTAAAAGAAATATCCCACCAGCATCTTGAACTAAACTATGCTGGACTTCTAAGATGAAGTTGCTGATTTACAGATTTAGTGCCTATTTGAGTATTTTAAAGCATGAGTTCTACACGAGCCATTTTCTCCATTCATGCAAGATGCATTAGAATATTCGTTACTCTAGCGACAGTAGAAAATGGTGTTATCTTCTCCGGTATTTTAGATTGTTAGGATCAAAATGATCCATAAAAATTGTTCACCAAATTTTGAGACGAACTTTCACAAACATACATATATTTGTGTGTATGAACGTCACGTTCTAATGTTTCAATTTTCAACAATAGATGTAATACTTCTAAAAGGCTATATGAGATACCTTTTTTTTTTTTTCTTTTTTTGGTTTGCAAAAGGCTGTATGGAATATTAGTTGTGCCGTAAACAAGTAGCCATAAATACTCTGCTTAAAAGTGTGACAAGAAGTTACTATGGATTGCATCACTGTAATTTCATAGGAAATTGTTATTCATACATGTTATGATTCTAACGGGTCCAAAGGTTGTGTAATTGATGTTATAATAGTCACCTGTGTATCCTCTGTTGGAAAACTTTAAATAGCAGCCTTCTCCGTGGATCTGATAAAAGGACGCCAGGAGACAATAAGTGATCAAAACCTGCCAGTTTCGCTTTTGAATTACTCTGTAAAACTAGTTCAGCAATGGCAAGTGCCATCAGTCTGAATCTAGGATTGGCAAAGAACAAACTTGAATGTTGGAGGGGGGTGAAATGTTACAAAACCAGTGTCATTTATCTTACACATGTTACAATTGTAGTTATGGGCGGTCCAAATATTATGTGGTCTTTTTCAATTAAAAGTCATAAAAAATTTGCTCCTCATCAATTGTCAACTTGCAGTTGGATAATAATAATTGGTTGGATCACAGCATACTGCTTATTGGTGTTTGATAGAATCACGAGGAAAGACAACAATTGAAAAATTTCTCTCTCATCTGTAACCGCAACCTCCACCGAGAAACATAAGCCAGAGTTTATTACAAGTTACTTGTTCTTTACAGTTTCATGAGGGGGAAAGAGAGAGATATGTTATATACATCTGATGCATTTAAACAAGGACCTAAATCAACTTCCCTTTAATTTGCACACAAACTCCAGAGCCAAACAAGTAAACACTAATGCAGGAAAACAATCAAGACAGAAGAGGAGAGGAGAGAAGTGTATGCCCTTATGATGGGCTGAAAAGAAAGAAAAGAAAGACCAGCATATCTGAGTTTTAGGCTTCTTGGAAAGCGCATACAAGTCACCAAGTATGCCAGTACTCTGGCTACTTGTGCAAGCTGTTCCACAGTTTCAATTACCGCACAAAGTGATGTCCCTTTTAGTTGGTCTGAAATTCAAAGCATTTAGACTGTATATGCAGAGATTGGCTCGTCTTACTTTGATTGCTATCTCATCAGAAGTGGTTCTGTGTCCAGGAACATTGCATGCAGAGGTCGAACTACCAATTAGATTTGCCTGGCAGGAAGAAACTAGTTCAGAATCTTCTGCACATCTCACTCCATCCACTGATGGTATTTCCAGCTTGTACATCCCATACTTATTTGTTGTTCTATTCACAGAAACTGATATCTGTTCTTCAGTTTTCGCTGACAGAGCCTTAAAAACACAATCTATTCTGACTTCAGCACCTGCGGATAAAGAACCAAAAAAATGATTTAACATTGATCTATTTTTCTTCCAGCAAGTTAGAAAACTCAAGTTCTAGACCTAAAGGTTATATTTATATTACCAGGCAAGAAGTAGCTGTGTCTGGAGAAGCTGTTGTTGGAGCAGATATCGCAATAAACAAAGCCCATAACAGTGATTTCGGGGTTGGGATGCGCCAGCTTCCCCGGCAATTTGGGTTGGGGTCTTGCAGGCTCAACTTGCGAAAATTGTGTAAACAGCGATATAAGAAGAAAGAGAATCATAGGATTCATGACGGCGGGAGGTTTGGAAATAAGAGGGAAGCTTCCGAATGAACTATTTATGAGGAGCTGCAAAAAGCTAGCTTTGATTTCAGAGCATTAGCACAGTAAAAGATTAGTTTGGCGTGTGGATGATGATGATTGGCAAATTTTAGTGGAGAAGCAACCTCTACCAAAAAGTTGCAACTAGTGTATCCTTTTCCACTAGAAACAAAGACATGTGAATGTTGTTTGGCAAGACATGGAACTAATGAGTAGGAGAGAGAAGAGAAGAGAAGAGAAGAGAAGAGATAGAATAAGTAGATATACTCTTCGTGGGGGAGAGGCAAACAGCTTCAATTTAAGCGATTGATTGATATGGAAAGCCTGTTTATATAGAAATCCCAGTCAGTGCATCCCAAAAAAGAAGGGGGAAAAAAGCCTACAGCAAGTGTATCAGAAAGGGTATAGAGCTGTTGGGATCTTCTCTACTGTTGATGTGATTTTAATTGCAAAGTACTGATTACATATTTAGACTACGTAGTTTCATTAAGTCTCAAAGTTAACTTGTACTACTCAAAATATTCATTGAGTTCATTTCTCATCCGTGCTTCTGCCGCTGCATTGAAGAAATGCATGAGGCTGGTGAGAGCATTCATGTCATTCACATGCAGTTCAGAGCAGAGCCATTGCGATTGAGAACAGTCTCTGAACGAAGCATTAATTGGAAAATTTACTCAACCTCCATGCCCAACGTTGCTGCTTTCAAAAAGCCAACCAGTCCTGCAATCGAGGTTAACAGGACGTATAACAATATCGATATGAATCATAAAGAAGGCTCTTTTGAAGCCTCTCCACATTTCCAGGGTCACCATCTTTCTTATCACCATCAAGTCCTTTGGGCGAGCCAATTGCAGTAAATGACACAGCAAATGAATACCGGTTTGACTATTGGAACGAGCATGGGCCATGGACATTAATCATGAATTCATTACTATTCAATAAAAATATTTTGATTGCGTTGTATGAGTCCAAAAATTATTAGGATTACAATGTTGATTCTTTTTTCATTTTAGAAACAAGAAATGCGGGCTCCAAAGTAATGAAGCTGTGGAACTCGATAGCAGGTCTATCCAGAAAAGTCCAAAAAGGGACATTATCAAACGGAGAATAGGGACCAAATATGGATAATGTGGGAAAGTTTCGTCCTTTTGTGTGTGGTTCCCAGCCATTTTACTGGACCGCCATTAAAGATGAACAAGCCCCACTATAAATTGTCTTGCCAACTTCTGCACATAAGTGGAGCAGCCAATGGTTTTAACAGATTGGAGCAGTAGACAACTATAAATGACCCAGATTTTTCTAATTTTAATTTTAAGTGTAGCAATTCACGATGAAGTATCTTAGCCTCCATCCCATATTTCAAGCCAATGAAGTTAGGCTGAAAGTTTAGAACTTCGTAGATGAAAATATTAGACTGAGAATTTTGGATTTAGCATACCAAATGCTGTGATTGTTAAGAAAGAAGGCTTTGGTTTGAGAGAGGAGCAGGCTATTGTGGGGGAAAGCTAGTGGTACAGGCAAGTCAGATTAAGTAAATGAAGACATGCGTGGTTGATATGATTCTACAGAAAATACTTGACAGGAAAAGTACAAAAGAAAAGAATTTGATTAATGGACAAAGCAATAATACATGGGAGACAGAGAATATGTTTACAGGTATCCCTCCAGCGTAACAGAACAACAGCGAAGCTAAATAATTAAGTGACTGTTTGGTTAAGGAGTGAGAGATCAAATAAGCCTATTCGAATCCAAAGAAGTGATTGTGAAATATGTTTATCCTGTTTGGATAATTTGTATAAAATCTCAATAAATCATGATTTTACTATTTCACAGTATTTTTAGGATGAGTATCGAGAAGTAGCATATGTATTTAAAGAATCCCGATCAATTTTTATCAACTGAATTTTCTCTAATCTTTCCTCTCATGCTCTCCTCAAATGACTATATTTCATAATATTTATTAAATTCATGCCTCTTTGGTAATTATATATGCATAGGTGATTTTAATAAATAAAAACAAACATAATTACAATTCTCTAAGTCACTTATTAAAAAAAAATCTAAATAGAAATTATGATTAACTAATATTATTTATAACCAGTGTCATTTATAAAATTTATAATTATCTAATATCATAATTATTTACTGCTAATCCAAATGGGCACTAATTCTCTATAATCCATCGGGTTTTTACTGTGTGTTTTCTTTTGGGCGATAGATCCCACTCTAACGGTAACAACGAATGTTGGGGGTCAAAATCGACCACTGAACAAATTGTTGAGGCAATGTGTGAGTAGCTGAAGCAATATTATAATTAGAGCACTCGCAATAACTGTTACGAGTTTAAAGACGACAAATAGCAGCGGTCACAGCAAGAAAGGCCAAATTTCCAAACTTAAGTATGGGTTTTTCCATTATTGGCAAGGAAGATTTTCAAAATTTTATACTCAACTTGTGTTACTTCAAATATTTTGTCACCGACAACATTACTATTGCCAGTTTGAATGTTTGTTTTTCGAAAAAACAATTGTTGCCCCATATATACTTGCGAGTGCATCGTGCGTGTGCGTGTGTATGCATTATAATTAAATTAAACATTCTATTTGATTCTTTTTATAAGCTGTAATTAATAGCTTTATGTAGATTAAAAAAGTTAGTTAAAATTAATTAATTATTTCTTGTAAAATCTCAAAATCAGTCTCAATAAAGGTAATTAATGAATGGAATGTAGTTAGTTAGTTAAGAAATTTTATAGTTAAGCAAATGCAGAAGTAGTACTTATAATAAGAATGCGAGGGAGTAGAATCGTGGTTACTGTTAGATTAAATATGGGTAACAAGATATGATAATGATGGGTCGCGTTCTTCACTTTAAGCAGCCTAACTTTCATGGTTTACGTGTGTGTGTGTGTGTGTGGGGTTGTAAACTTGCTGCCGCGCTGCAATTAGTTTACAAGAACGGAAGGCAACCCCCCAAAAAGGGGGAGCAAGGAGCAAAATTAACGTGGAAACTAAACTCAGAACAGCGTAACATTATATACTCCTCTGGTCGTTAATATAAAACTCAATTGTTGAATTAGTTTTGGTTTTAAATATAAGACCTATTTATTATATTTATCAATTTTTTTTAAGTTACCCCTATGGATATTCCCTCAACTATAATTAAATAGAAGAGGAAGATGAGGTATTAAAAAAGATGATTATGATATTTTAGAAAAAACGTGTCACATTTTTTATAATTAACTAACTTACCTAACTTTCTTAATCTAATCAAATTAGTTAAATAGATATTATATTAAGGAGTGGAGGAGTATAAAATAATCACACGCGCATGTCCAAATGTCTGGAAATGAATGAATTGCTATTACATAATGTTACAAGGAAGAACGGTGTTGTATTATAACAAAGCACAAACACTCATTATCGATCATCATTTAATAATTTCCATTATCAATGAATTTATTTGCACATAATATTATTATTAAAGATCAATGGAGCTCCGCTACTTTCTGGACGGTGGCCTCCAAGACAGATGACACCCAGCTGAATCCAAGAACCAACAAGGTCATTTCCCTAAAATAACAGAAATATTATGCTGTTGAAGAATAAAGAAAGGACAAAAACTAAGCAATTATTAATAGTGGCACCTGGTAGAGCGAGATGAAGCTGAAGACGATGGAGATGAAGAAGGAGGCGCAGCAAATGTGATAGTTTCACAGTCAAAGAGCGTAACCGCGTCGTCTTTCACACACAGACGAATCTCTGCCACAGCTTTACCGCCAGAGGTAAGGCTCAGTAAGGGAACAGCACCGGTGGCTTCCTCGACGGCGTTAAGTACGTCCAACATCCGATATTCAGCTCCATCTGGTTTCACCCCTAAATTAACAATATGTACATCAAGTCATCGGCTCACTGTACTATCAATCGCCACAACACACACACACACACACACACACACATTACGTCTCTTTTCTAGAGCCTGAGAGATTTTGTCTGAGTACTTTCTGGCAAGATCAATTCTTCTTTGGAAGTACTGCAATGCGGTGAACTTGTTTGAAGAACAGGTTCCGTGCTTATTCCACTCCTACCTCCAAAAGTTCTTGCTGCTTTCAAAGTCTTCTGCATTCTTTAGATCAGGCCAGTATCTGAGCAGATCGTACTCATCCTTTAAAAGTTCAAGCTGCATCATGCAAATCAAAAGCCAGAAATTAATAAAAGGAGAAAACATACCCACACACGTGAACACATAGTGAATGAATAGTGATGATATATGTATATATATTACGATATCGTCAGTGAGCTTTTGGGTTGTTGTGCAGTGCTGTGGATATTTGGTAGCATTAAACTGGGGCCAAAGTCCATGGATGGTGAAATATTGCTTGGGGAAGGAGGGATCGCAGGTTTTGGAGAGGCAAAACTGGTTAGGCCATGTCAAGCCAAGCAAGAAATAGTTAAAGCCTGGTTGGACTGATGCTCGCAATGTCTCTGCTGCGTCTGTGTCGCCCCAACACGACCCAAATGCCACACTTATTATCAAAACCACAAACACCAACTCTGTCATCACTTTCATTTGCTGATAATTCCTAATCATCAAATCTCAATGACCCAACTCTAGAAGTTGATGGCCTTTTATAATGCCTGGGGCCAACATTTTCGTTGTCCTGTTGTTGAGGCCCAACGCGTATGGCGAAAGAATTGAGATATTATTTGAAGGCCTCGCGTGATTCTTCTTTTTTTTTTTTTTAATATTCCCTCCCCTATTTTTTATAGGGAGACAAATTGAACCTCTTATAGTTACTTATTAAAACTAGAAGTTGGACAGCTTATTTAGGTTAAGATCTGAATTATCTGTTCGCCATGTGATGTTTTATTTTTCTGCTCAAAAACAAAAACTGAAGGCCCATGCATCGAGTATTATGTGTAATCAAAGATTTATATCATATACACCCACGTTTCCTTTACACTAATATACTTCCTCCGGTCCTAATTATAAGACCCCGTTGACTAATTTGAGGAGATTAAGAAAAGAAGTTAAGTTAGTTATTTGTAATAAATAGGTATTTCCTTTCCTAAAATATCCTTACTAATCAACTATATTGGCTAGGACTACAATTATTAGAAGGATTATCTTGGAAAAAGATGCATAAATATGAGAGACAAAATAGATTGGGATCTTACATTTATGACCAAAATAAAAGCCAAACAAGATCTTATATTAAGGACCGGAGGTAGTATTACAGAGTCGGCCATGGGGGTCAAAATGTGTCTGCCTAGATCAGCATCTCAAAAATTTCCGATAGGATATTGTTTATAATCATGAAACATGATCGGCTGATGATTATTCGCTCAAATCAAAGCAAAGGAAGAAATGGAGAGTACATTATTTTTAGCCAATCGTCATTTTTTTTTCCTTAAAACAAGAAGTTCATGATTCAATGTAACATCGTAGACTTGTTAATGTTTCAAATCTTGTCTACATCTCATATATTTATCAGAGATTTAACTTGATGATAAACTAATAGTAACGCAAACTTTGATATCCATGCATCTAATACTTTGTTAAGAGATGTGATTTTATTAATCTAATAATTGAATTAAAAAAATTGGCATGGACATGTTTAGTTCGTCAATAGAAAATTTAAGAGAAAATAAAAAAAATTATGTTTTTATATGGACAAAGTTTTATTTCCATTATGTAAGTTTTATTTCCATTATGTATTGTGTTAAATAGGACTTGTTAATATCAAAAAACCATGAACATAAAAACAAATAATGATTTTTTTAAAATTTAAGATCTTTATCACACGTTAATTTTTAGATTAAGTAATGGAATAAAAAGAAAATGATCTAAATATCAAACTTATGACGAACTTAGGTTTTTTTTTTTTTGGTTTTGTAAAAATCAATAATCCAATGGCGCTCATAAATAAGGATACTTTTAGAAGAGAAAATAAATTTCATAAACTTTGTTGTGAGTCAACTATATTCTTGAAAACTTGTAATACCCAATTCATTTCAAAACGAGTCAGGTATGATATTATGATATCCAAATATATTCAATTAATTATATTTGAATAATATTTTGATTGGGATTTGGGTATATTGAATAAAATGGGGAGTGTAGTTATTAAATGAGATTTCAATTGGAGGCTCAAACGAAGAAATTAATAATTAATTTTGAATTTGAATAATATCTTAATTAGAATTTAAATATATTGAATTAAATGAGAAGCATCATTATTAAATAGTATATCAATTGAGGACTCAAATAGATAAATAAATAATTAATTTTGAATTTTTACATGTTCACCTTAAATTCCTCACCTTTAATCCAAATCTCATTTAAATGAATTTAAAAAAAAATCATATTCCGATAGAAATGATATTGAGCTACCTTAGATAATATAATTTATTAAAATTTAAAATCTAATTAAATATTCTAGTCCAGGCATCACACGGGGAGAAAAATTTTTAGTTTATTTCTTATGGATTGTCGTTAGATTAAATATGTGTAACAAAGTATGATAATGATCAGCGGCTCTCTTGCTCGAAGCAGCCAACTTTCATGGTTTTATACTTGTAACCTTGGTACAGTATATCTTACTGTAATTAATTGAGTCGCAAAAAGAATAAAAGTCAAAACGCCCGAGGAAAAAAATTGACGATGCCACTTTGAAACAACATCACAAAAGCACACAAATTAGATAATGTACCAGTGTACGTTTGGAAATGAAATGCTATTGCATTTATTGATATTGTAATACAGCACATGATTGAGGGTAAAGTTAGAAGGAGGAGAGGTAGGGACCACGGACGATGTTGTATTATACCAGAACACAAACCCTTATTGTCATTTCATTTCCCTTTATTCATTAACTTTTATTTATTATTAATGATGACATGGCACCATTGCAGGAGCGCTGCTGCTCTGTGGAGGGTCTACTGCTCCAAGGCATGAGACACCCACCTGAATCCAAGAAAGAATATACATATCATCATCATCAACAAGGTGGTCATTTCATTAAAATATATAACAGAACTATATGAGATGACATGCATGTTACTGTATATAATTAAATAAGGAAGTAAGGGGGAATATTATTGTGATACCTGGTAGCTACAGAGCGAGGCTGGGGGGGAGGTGAAACACGAGGAGGACCAGCAAATGTGATAAAGTCAACATCGTCGCAATTAAAGAGTGTAACGGCGTCGTCTTTCACACACAGAAGAATCTCAGCCAGAGATTTAGTGCGAGAATCGGTGAGGCTTAGTGAGGGAACAGAACCGGTAGCTTCTACGACGGCGCGAAGTATGTCCAACTTCAGATATTTACCTCCATTTGCTTTCACACCTATATATAAATGAACAACCTCCATCAAGTCAAGTCACTCTCTACCAATCATCATCCTCATATTCAATTATTTACCCACAGAGAAAAACACACATATTGCCTTTCTTTTTCAGGGCCTGGGAGATTTTGTCCGAGTACGCTTTGGCCAGATCAATACTTCTTTGGAAATACTGTGATGCGTTGAACTTGTTTGCAGAACAGGTTCCGTGCTTTGTCCACTGGTATTGCCAAAACCGCTTGCTTTTTCCAAAGTCGTTTGCGTTGTTTAGATCAGGCCAGTATGTGAGCAGCTCGTAATTATCCCTCAACTCTTCAAGCTGCATCACCGTGCAAATATCAAAGGCCACAAAAGAATAGGAAGTTAGTTAATAAAAGGAAAACACACACTCTCACGCACAGAGACGTATGAATAATAACAAAAGCAGGCAGGAATATGTATATTAATTACGGTTTCGTCGGTGAGCACTTCTTTTGTTTTGCAGTTCACTGCACCATCTTTGGCCTGGGGCCAAAGTCCATGGATGGTGAAATCTTGGGTGGGGATGGGGGGGTTGCAGCGTGTGGTGCTGCAATATTGGTTAGGCCATTGCAAGGCAAGCAAGAAATACTTAAAGCCTGGCTGACGTTTTGGTGGTGCTCGCAATAATAATGCCTCTGATGATGGGTTCGTGTCGCCCAAACACGCCACAAATGATGATAAGCATATCACAACCACAAACACCAACTCTTTCATCTCCATCTTATATAATTCCTAATCAATGATCAATCGCAATGACTCAACTCAATCAGTTACTGGCGTTTTATAATACCTGCCGTGAACATTGTCGTTGTTCTACGCCGGCCACGCGCACATGGCGAGAGATCTCTCGTATCCAAACTATTGTCTTCATATGTTAGAGATTTTTCCATATGGCTAGATTCTGCTTGCATGGGGGATGAACTGGATTATTCTCTTCATATTGTAACGTGAAACACGTCACCACGTCAAACATGTACCATACCACTTTATTTCTTTCCGATGTATTCTGTCTATCTACTAAATACTCCTCTAATCCTAGTTATTTGGTAGAGAGAGAGAAAACTTTTTTGATCTATTTATAAGACACTGAGAACTTTTTTATATGGATGTATAATTTTATTTATTATTTATTATCGTGTTGACTTTGTTTACATGAGGTATCATATATTTCTATGTTTTTTTCCTCAAAATTTTACGTGCATTATACGTATTATACTCCTCCGGTCTATAAGATCTATTTTGTATTGTAAATTACACTACAAAGTAGGTTTTATATTTACGATTAGAGGAATATATGTAGATTTATACTACTTCTGGTCCTAATTAAAAAGCTAGTTGACTAATTTAAGAGTTAAAGAAAATAAGTTAAGTTAGTTATTTGTAATAAATAAGTATTGTCTTTCCTAAAATATTCTTGCTAATCAAGTATATTATATTGGTTAGAACTACTATTATTAGAAGGATTATCTTGGAAAAACAAATAGATATGAGAGACAAAGTGGATTAAGATCTTATATTTAGGATCAAAATAGAAGTCAAATGAGGTATTATATTAAGGACTAGAGGTAGTATCATATATTTCCACGTTTTTTCCCAAATTCTTGCGTGCGTTGTGCGTATTATATATGTTAATTTATATCATGTATTACCACGTTTTTTTTGGGTCAAATTCTTGCGTGCATTATACGTATTATATATAGATTTTTTTTCAGAATAAATAAATAAATACTACCCCCAATCCTTAATATAAAGCAGTGGCCCCTCCCATCCAGAAATCTGTTCATAAACAAGAGGTGAATACATAAGATCTCACCCCGTGGAAGAACCTCACACGCAGATTCCTAGGCCCAATATTTCTCCTTGCCTTTGTCTTCCCAATGCCTACTGTCCTTATGGGAAGTAGAGAACTAAGAGGGCAGGGAAGATAGAGTGGCCAGTTCTCTGTAACATGTGGGATTGACCAAGCTGAAAGAGAAAACATATCTTGTTTATCCATCCCCCCCCCCCGGGGGGGTGGGGGCGCTTGATAAAATATGGAGAGTCTAAATCATCATTGTTATTGTGTATGGACTGAACGATAGATGTTTGGAAGCTAATTCTAACTCTCCAGGCAAATACTCTCTCTTCTCTTATTATCAAGAGATGAACACGCCTGAATTCCTATGTCACCATTGTCGCATTTATCCATATATGTATGTTGATCTTGTACGTGTTTTAAACATTGGCCTTCTAGGATTAAATAAGAATCAGTGGGACCACAAGAATCGTACTTTCAAATTAGACATTCAATTAGGCGGTGCATTAGAATCTTTCAAGAGTCCAGAATGTCTTTATTTTGGAATTCTCAGAGCAAGATGGAGTTTCTAATTTCAAATTTTGCATGGAGAAAGTTTAACATGGCCAATTCACCCTTCTTCCCTATTTCAGCATAGCCTAGGCAACAGGCAGCTGCTTGAACTTGTTGATGAAACAAATATTGATTGGGGCATCAGGAGTCTATGAGCACTATATTCTTCTCTGTCAATACCAAATGATGCATTCGAAAGAAAATTAAGACACATATGACTATGTCAAGTCCATTTACTACAGATATGAAAATTAGGAACGTGGTGGCAGCATCTTCAAGAAGTATAAGAAACATTCACAAGCTTTGTGAAGAGACCTTGGTAAGAGAACGAGCTTCTAAAAGCTGGTCATGGTAAGGGCAACGGTGAAAAGGATAGAGAGAAGAACAGAATCTAATATGGTAATCAATGCATCTTATATAGCTATGGCTTCATACGCAACTGGTTGGAACTAAAACCTCATTCCCTGCCCTCGTACGCTGAAATAATTCCAGAAGACAACTTGGTATCTCAATGTCCAACTTCAGAGGTACGATTATGTAGCATTTTCAGTATCAGCAAACAATTTTGGTCATCTGATTCCCACAAGTTGACACGGCCGTCTTGACTGATGAAGCATATGAGAAACTATTAAGTTGAGGTTTGCGGAGAAACGCCCGTGGAGGCGTTCGAAATCAATAACGGATATTAGTGGCGGAACAAAAAATGAAAAAAAAAAGGGGGTTGCAAACAAGGAGCTTAATAACAACATTGGTATGAATCATAAAGAAGGCTCTTTTGAAGCCTCTCTACATTTCCAGGGTTATCATCTTTCTTATCACCATCAAGTCCTTTGGGCGAGCCAAATGCGGTAAATGACACAGCAAATGAATACCGGTTTAACAATTGGAACAAGCATGGGCCATGGACGTTAATCATGAATCCATCACCATTTTAATAATAATATTTTGATTGCATTGTATGTGTCCAAAAATTATTAGGATTACAATGTTGATTCTTTTTTCATTTTAGAAACAAGAAATGCATGCTCTAAATTAATGAAGCTGTGGGACTCAATAGCAGGTCTATCCAGAAAAGCCCAAAAAGGGACATTATCAAACAGAGAATAGGGACCAAATATGGATAAGGTGGGAAAGTTTCGTCCTTTTGTGTGTGGCTCCCAGCCATTTTACAGGACCGCCACTGAAGATGAAGAAGCCCCACTATCAATTGTCTAGCCAACTTCAGCACGTAAGTGGAGCAGCCAATGGTTTAACAGCTTGGAGCAGCAGACAACTATAAATGATCCAAATTTTCCTAATTTTGATGTCCTTTTGTGTGTGGCTCCCAGCCATTTTACAGGACCGCCATTGAAGATGAACAAGCCCCACTATAAATTGTCTAGCCAACTTCTGCACATAAGTGGAGCAGCCAATGGTTTAACAGCTTGGAGCAGACAACTATAAATGGCCCAAATTTTACTAATTTTGATTTAAAGTGTAGCGATTTACAATGAAGTATCTTAGCCTTCATGCCATATTTCAAGTCAGTGAAGCTAGGCTCAAAGTTTAGAACTTTGTAGATGAAAAAATTAGGCTGGGAATTTTAGGTTTAGCGTCCCAAATGCTACAAGTGTGAAGAAAGAAGGCTTTGGTTTGAGACAGGGGCAGGTTACTTTTGGGGGAAGCTAGTTGCACAGGCAACTCTGACACGGTTGATATGATTCAAAAGAAAATACCTGAAAGGAAAAGTGCAAAAGAAAAGAATTTGATTAATGGACAAAGCAATAATACATGGGAGACAGAGAATATGTTTACAGGAATCACTCTCTGGAACAGAACAACAGCGAAGCTAAACAACTAATTCTCTATAATCCTTTTTTTTTCTGGGTGATAGATTCCACTCTAACGGTAACAACGAATGTTAATGGTCAAAATCTACCATTCAACAAATTGTTGAGGCAATGTGTGAGTAGCAGAAGCAATATTATAGTTAGAGCACTCGTAATAACTGTTACCAGTTTAAAGACTACGAATAGCAGCGGTTAAAGAAAGGCCAAATTTCCAAACTTAAGCATGATTTTTTTTTTTTAGGGAAAATTTTCAAAATTTGATACCCTACTTGTGTTACTCTAATGCTTTGTTTGGATTGAGAAAAAAATAAGAGAAGAAGGAAAGGTGGAGTAGAAAATGAGAGAAGAATGGAGTTTTTCCCTGCTTAGATGAAAAAGAGAGAGAGAGAGGAAGGAAAAATGGAAGAAAAAATATAGTGGGCTCCATATCTTATTTTCATCTCAAAATTTCTCTCCACAAATAGAGAGATTTTCACCCAAAACAATTCATTCCCCTCACTGTCCTCTAACGCCAAGCCCCCATCAGTCCTTAGCCTTTCCCGCGCCAAACCAGACTTTCGTTGCTCCAGGGAAAGCTGAGCGCATAAGCCATTAAAAAACTCAACTTCACAACTCAACTCCCTAACCTCGGATCTATCTCTTTTTTCACGTCACTTGATTGCCCGCAAGATGATTATTGACTTCAAATTAGTATACTAAAATGTGTTGTGATGCTTTGCTGAAATTTGATGCTACTAATTCAAAACATTTGTGTTTTTAGTAGATAATAATATATGTTTTGTTTTTTGTTTTCTTCTTCTGGGTGCAATATTTATAAAGATACTGAAACTAGAAATATTATTAGTGACTATATCAATTTCTCATGTTATTATAATCTTTAATTTTATTCAAATTTTATCATTTTATTAAAATATTAGATAATGTATAAGTTATTTATTTCTTTTTATTTTAATTAAGTTCGAAAATTATTCTCTTTTTATTTTTACATAGAAAAATGATTTTTTTCTAAATTATTTAGTTTCTTTATCAATTGATTATAATAAGGGTATTTTAGTCATTCTGATATTTTTACATTTTCTTTCTTTCCTGTTTTCTCTCACTCATCCAAACAAGATGAGTGATAATATTTTTTTTTTTAGTTTTCTCTTCTTTCCATTTTTTTCCTCTTATTTTCTTTTTTCCCAACTTTTCTTCTCATCTTGCGACCAACATCATTGTTATTGCTAGTTTGAATTTTTGTTTTTCAAAAACAATTGTTGCCCTATATATGTGTGTATGTATGTCTGGTTATTTTTGTTTTTGACAAATTAAAGTTTGAATATAAAATGATTGTATAGAATTTGCATCCAAGTTATTAATAAAACAAATTAATAGAACAAAATAAATTATAACTAATTATAAATAGGATTTAATGTTATGATAAAATAGATAAAATGAATAAAGATTATCTAATCATACAATATATCAGATTTGTAAAATAAAAATGTCATATATACTACCTCCGGTCCTTAATATAACACCCTGTTTGACTTTTATGTTGGTCCTAAATATAAGACTCCAATCCATTTTGTCTCTCACATTTACTCAATTTTTTTTAAGATAGTCCTTCTAATAGTTATAGTTTTAGCCAATATACTTGATTAGTAAGGATATTTTAGAAAAGACAACACCTATTTATTACAAATAACTAACTTAACTTCTTTCCTTAATTTTCCTAAATTAGTCAACTAGCTCTTATAATTAGGACCGGAGGTCGTATAATCCAGTACATCATCATCATGTTTATCAGTTGAATCTTATCCTTGAAGGCCTGCTTAGCGTTAGGATTTGGTATGGTCTAAATCTTTGAAGTTAATTAATGATGAGCTTAGAAAATGCATTTGGAGCGGGGGAGAGAGAAAAATAGTAAGCTCATGACTAATTGTAAGATATTAGTCTCATACATGACATTATTATCTCATGTTACTCTCTGCCATTTGGTACATATATCCATCTCCTGGTCCTATATGATTTTTATTTGGGGTGGGGGGATGGCTACAATCCATTGTTTATCTCTTTTCTTACTTTTCGTTATTTTAATATTTTCTTTTTTATCTATAGTTTGACGAGAGGCATGCATACACTACAAAAAATTTGACTTTCAGCGGCGACTTCAAAAAGTCACCGCTGCAAAGTTTTAGCGGCGACATTTTGTCGCTGCCAGGTCGTTGCTATAGCGGCCGTCGTTGAAACTTATCAGCGGCGACAAAATAAAGTCGCCGTTGAAAGATCATGAGTTTGCCATATAGCGATGTCGCCACGGAAACACAGGAATTAGAGGTGGTAATGCGGGTTGGCGGTGCGGATACGGACCAGCCCGCGGCGGTGCGGGCCCAAAGCGATGCGGGCTGAAGTAGCCCGCACCTAAATGCCAGCTCGAGCCCGCCAAGGCGGGTTGGCGGGCCAGCCCGCCTACATATTTTTTTTTTTAAAAATAAAAACTATTATTATTAATATAAGTTAAGCTTAATTTGAAATGCTAAAATTAGGCTTCAAATCTTGAATTTGAGTAGTGAGTTATGATAAAATAAAGTGAAGATTAATTTATAATTTAAGAATATATTTTTAAAAACTAATATATTTTTTATAAATAATTAATTTAACTAGTTTTTTTATTCAAAGTAATTTAGTTTTCTTATCCAAATTAATTAACTAGATATTTTATGCATAAATATATAAGTATCACATGTTTATTTAATTTTATAAAGGCTTTTATAGTGACACAACAAATAAATGAAAAATAAAAGATGGATGATGATCTTTGTATAACTACACACAGAATCATAAATATATAAAGTGTTTAATTACTTATGTAATGATATGAAAGAAGCAATGTTTAATTGTTCATGTGGAATTTGAGAGTTAAAATATTTTAATTATATTAGATATTATATGAAAAATTAAAAAAAAAAAAGCGGGCCAGCTCGCAGGCGGCGGAGTGGGCTCAAAACGGTGCGGGCTGGAATAGCCCGCACCTTGGCGGGCTGGCATATTGCCAACCCAAGCCCGCCTTTTTGGCGGGCTGGCGGGTTGGGCCCGCAGGCCCAGCCCGTATTACCGGCTTTAACAGGAATTGGCGGCGACTAAAGTCACCGCTGAAACATGAATCGGCAGCGACTTTATGTGTCGCCGTGGAAACCTCAACCAGTGGCGACTGTATATGTCGCCACCTATTACCTTTTCAGCGGTGACAAAATGTCGCTGCCGATTACCGTTTTCAGCGGCGACATAATGTCGCCGCTGAAAGTTTAATTATTTTTATAATATATTTATTGTACAATTTTTCTATTTAAACTTCTGATAAATATGATTATAAATTTTAACAAAAATAAAGTAATTAACTGACAAATATAATATATTAAATAATAAGATTTATAACCATCAAAGTGTTCTTATATCCTTAACAAAAATAAAAACTGTTCAATTAAAAGATACATTATATAAGGTAGAAGAAAAATTACTTAGAGGGATCAATACTAGGGACGCTAGAAGCAGGAGTATCCGCAGGAGCATTTAATTGCATCTTTTGCATAAAAGCAGTGAACTGAGCTTATATTCTCTGTTCCATCAATTGCTCCATCCTTTGTTCAAGTTGTGTGCGCTCTGCTTCCATCTGTGCTCGCTCTGCTGCACGTTCTGCTTCCATCTTTTCTCTCTCTGCTACAAGATTTGCTTCCATTTTCTCTCGCTCCTCTTGAAATCTTCTTTCAAACTCTTCATACAATTGGGTGCACACATTCTCAAGCGAATCACTAGAGTGAGTGTGAGGTCTTTTCCTTCGAGGCTCTGCTCCATAACCTTTTCCCCTAACATATCTTGACCTCTCACCAAGAACAGCTGTCAATATCTCATCAGAGGTCATTCGAGCATCACTCTCTAAGGATTGCTGCTGAATGAGCTCATGCATGCGATCCTATAATTTCAAATTACAAATAAAATTAATGAAAAAAATAAATTTATTTAATTAAACATAA
The DNA here is from genome assembly GCF_004799145.2 of Neltuma alba. NCBI lineage: Eukaryota > Viridiplantae > Streptophyta > Magnoliopsida > Fabales > Fabaceae > Neltuma > Neltuma alba. The sequence continues at coordinate 185,083 of NW_021637018.1, read as the reverse complement.
AAGATAAATATAACATATACACGAATCTCTTCAGACTGTGGATCCGCCCACTCTAACTGGCCATCTGCAGTCTTCCTAGTATGTGTTATCTCCCAAACCTGATCTGGGGGCGCAGGTTGTCCAGTGGTGGGGTCTCTCTATAAAACATAATATACAAAAGTAACAAATCTTGGAAAATGAAAAAATTGATAAGAAAAACAAAGTCAAGTGTTCGGCAACTTACCACAGAGAACTCAACCTCTGCAAATGATCGGGGACCACATGTATGCTTTGTCACCTACTTTCCTTGGTTTTGTGTGTTTCTAACACTTTTATTCTATATCAAATTTGAGTAACAACTAAGTATATTGAATGATATAATTGTATTATCTATCTAAATAGTGAGGATTTAGTAAGATACCTTAAATGGATCTGACTGAAAATATGTCAATAACCACTCCCAATCCTCAAAACTTATAGTTTGAGGTGGATTTGCCAACCTTTCTTCATCAGTATCAAATTTCTTATAGTGGGTATGCAAGTTGGTCTTCCAATTTCTGAAAGTATTTTGCAATGTAGTCACTATCATTTTTTGAAACTTTTCTTCATTTGTTGCAACAGTAGGTTGAAATTTTTCCTAAAATAAAAATCAACATCAACATCAGTACTTGTCTTAAAAGCATAAATAAACTAAGATATATATTTACTAAACATAAATTGTACCTTTACTTTTAGAATCATGACATCAATATAATTTGTGTAAATATTCTTCCATTCAGCACAATCCTTCAAAGATATTGTGGTTCTAACAACATAACCACAATAATTAGCTAACTCTCTTGCTCCTGGCCCTACTGCTCTTGTCATGTCATCAGTAAAAGTAAACTGAATCTTTGCTCCAAATTTAGTCATTAAGTCCACATTGAGTGACTTATAAACTCCTCTACCTTTCTTAATTATATTAGAAGAGCCTATCATTCAAGGACATAAATTATACAGTAAAAAACATGTGATGTTGATTAGTTACTTATATTATATAAAAGTAAAAAAAAAAATTTACCTACACTACTGTTTTGAGTAGGGGGAGAGTCGGCAGGCAATTCCTCAAGTTGTGCTTGTAGTGATTGAGGTGAAATGATATGTCTAATTGCAGGGGTAGAGTTAGTACCTCCACTACTTGTGCTACCATGTCGTGTGAAGGAAGAGCTTCTCCCACCTCATCCTCTCTTTAGCCCTAACATATTCTGCGATAATGAACAAAATGATTATTTTCTATGATAATACAAACTACTCTTTAAGAAAATAGTACATATTAACAAAAATTACAAAATCTAACTTGTTAAGAATATATTACTAAAAACTACCATTTATAAGGATTGGAGTTTCATTCTGTTGAGTCCTCCATAGTACTGTCACTTGTATCATTATCTTCTATTTCATCTTCTATGTCCGTAGTACTGTCACTTGTAAAATAAATGGTTCGTTGGTTTGTAATGAACATTGAGTGTTGATACTTGTGAACCCATACTTATCCACCTTGTATCCTTTGCCATAGTTAGCAACATCCCACCAGTGACACTTAAACAGGTATACTTTTTTGTTCTCTATGTAAGATAACTCATAAATATGCTCTAACACACCATAATATTCATTGGTTGCAAGTAAACATCTATTTCATTACCTGGACACTTTGGACCAGGAATAAGAAGTGTCATCATAAAGTATGGGCTTTTCATGCAAAGCCAAGGTGGCAAGTTATATGGTACCAAAACTACAGGCCAAATGCTATGATTAGCACTCATATTCTCAAAAGGTTGAAATCCGTCACTTGCCAAACCTAATCTAACACTTCTTGGATCAATAGAAAAGCTAGGGTATTGTTGGTCAAAGTGTTTCCAAGCAAGGGAGTCAGCTGGATGTCTCAATACACCATCATTTGTGTGCTTTTCCTTATGCCACCTCATTTCTTTAGCTGTATCTCTTGCCATATAAAGCCTTTGTAGCCTAGGTGTCATCGGAAAGTGCCTTAAGACTTTCTGGGAAATTTTTTTTCCCTTTTGCTTGTTCAACTTCCATCTAGGCATCTTGCACTTAGGACATGATTCTTCATTTGCATGTTCCCCCCAATATAATATGCAATCATTTCCACAAGAATCAATTTTATTGTAATCTAAACCCAAATCACGAATTATCTTCTTAGCTTCATAGAATGAGTTTGGCACTAAAGCCTCTTCTGGGAGAACATCTTTCAATAGGGCCAATAGTGCATCCATGGATTTATTGCTCCAATGGTTAAGGCACTTCAATTGAAGCAATTTTACAATAAAAGACAATTTTGATATCTTACGACAACCTGGATAATGTTCTGTTTCTGCATCCTTTAATAAGTCGTAGAACCTTTTGGCATGCACATTAGGCTCTTCACTCTCATTTAATTCATTGTTCATATCATTCATAGAAGGGACATTATACGCATCACATACCATCCTTATAAGGTTCTCCTTCTCATGAGTATCATGTTCTACTACTGTACCTGAAGTCTCACAATCACTTTGACATCTAATGATTTCCCCATGCAAGTCCCACACCTTATAACTATCCCAGAAACCCTTACTCAATAAGTCAACCCCGACATCTCTTCTTGCTTTGAATATAACATTCATACATTTTTTACAAGGACAATGTATTTCGCTTGTCGCTTCCTTATGAGTAAAAGCCCATTCGAGAAAACCATCTACTCCTTTAATGTATGTCAGATTGCCTCTATCTTTAATATCTAACCAACTTTTATCCATTTCTATTGCCACTCCCTATCGATTATCATCCCTATATTCGATTATTTACCCACAGAGAGAAACACACATATATTACCTCTCTCTTTCAGAGCCTGGGAGATTTCGCCCGAGTACTTTTTGGCCAGAGCAATACTTTTTTGGGAGTACTCTAATGCCTTGAACTTGTCTGCAGAACAGGTTCCGTGCTTTGTCCACTCGTGTTGCCAAAACCCCTTGCTTTTTTTATTGTTTGCGTTCTTTAGATCAAGCCAGTATTTTAGCAGTTCATAGTTATCCTTCAAGTCTTGAAGCTGCATCACCATGCAAATATCAAAGGCCACAAAAGAAGAAGAAGTTAATAAAAGGAAAACACACACTCTCACGCACAGAGACGTATGAATAATAACAAAAGCAGGCAGGAATAAGTATATTAATTACGGTTTCGGCGGTGAGCTTTTCGGTTGTTTTGCAGTTCAATGCAGGATCATCGTCCTGGGGCCAAAGTCCATGGATGGTGAAATCTTGGGTGGGGGGGGGGGTTGCAGCGTTGGGTGCTGCAATATTGGTTAGGCCATGTCAGGGCAAGCAAGAAATACTTAAAGCCTGGCGGACGTGTTGGTGGTAGTGGTGCTCGCAGTAATAATGCCTCTGATGATGGGTTCGTGTCGCCCAGACACGCCACAAATGATGATAAGCATATCACAACCACAAACACCAACTCTTTCATCTCCATCTTATGTAATTCCTAATTAATAATCAATCGCAGTGACTCTAACTCAATAAGTTGGTGGCCTTTTATAATACCTGGCGTGAACATTGTCGTTGTTCCACGCCGGCCACGCGCATGGCGAGAGATCTGTCTTATCAAAACCATTGTCTTCATTTTATTATTGTTACGTGAAACACGCACCATACCACTTTATTTTTTTGGATGTATTCTATCTATCTACTAATATTACTCTAATCCTATTTATAAGATAGAGAGAAAAAAAATTTTTGGACCTATTTATAGAATATTGAGAAAAACTTTTTATATGGATATACAATTTTATTTTTTATTTTTTATTGTGTTTTATTTTATTTACATGATATATCTTAAATAGGAATAAAAATAAAAAGTCGTTAAATTTTAAATGAGATATAATAAAATCTAAAGTTTTTCTTGGTTTATGTGAAAGATATTGAAAGTGACTTATAAGTAGAACCCGTTGTGTAAATCCTAAGTATTGTATTATTCTATCTATCCTACAAATTATTGTCTTTCCATCTACGCATTTTCATGACCTCGCCACCTGAGAGATCCCGGCAATTGCAACTCTGAGGCAATCTCAGCAGAATAACTCGGGACGACCATGTATTCTCAGTAATCAGTAATCAAGTTATCGAACATGAACATATGTGTTTTTAAGGAGCCTCCTCTACCTTAGCTTTTTCTCTGTTCAAACCAACAGAACAAAATTTTGGCTTGTCAACTTCTGCATACGAGTGGAGCAGCCATTTTTGGTCTTTAACAGCTTGGAGAAGGAGAAAACTACGAATGACCTCCATCAATTTTCTCACTTTTATTTTAACCGTAGTAGCAATTCACAGTCAAGTATAGATCTTAGCTTTCATCCCATATGATCCAATAATGCGTTTCTCAAGTCAGTGAAGTTGGGGTAGAAGCTTAGAACTTTGTAGATGAAAATATTAGGAACAATTACAATGAAATCCTAAAAAAAAAAAAATTACTAACAAGTCCCACTAATAACCTAACAATCTAAGCAGTTTATAATAACAAGTTTCACAGTAGGCAATAACACCCATTATGACTTGTTTTGTAATTTTTTTTTGTTTCAAAAAAATTACCCTGACATTACTAATTAAATCCTATTGTTGTCGACATAAAAAGCTATGGCTCGAGATGGGGCAGGTTATTGTGGGGAAAAGCTGGCGGTGTGGGCAACTGTCCCTTGATGCAATTCTCCTTAATATAAATAAATAAATATATAATAGGAAGAGTTTAAGAAAATAATTACTATAAATTTAGGAAGCAAAATGTATACCCTTATATTTAGAACAAAAACTAATTAATTCCTTTACTACCCCTATATAATTCCTTTACGACCTCTATATATTTAGAACAGAGAGAGTATCATATATTTCCACGTTTTTCTCCCCCAAATTCTTGCGTGCATTGTACCTATTATATATGTAGGTTTAGATTATATATTTCCACCATTTTTTGGGTCAGATTCTCGCGTGCATTATACGTATTATATATAGATTTTTTTTTGTGAAATAAATGAATAAATACTACATTGAATCCTTAATATAAGAGTCAGTTGACTGATTTGAGTAGATTAAAAAAATTAGTTAAGTTAGCTACTTGTAATAAATATGTATTGTTTTTTCTAAAATTTTTTTACTAAGCTAAAACTATCATTATTACAATGACTCTTTTAGGGGGGAAAAGATAAATATAAGAGAAAAAATAGAATGAGATCTTATATTTAGGATCAATATAAAATTTAAATAAGCTTTTATTTTAAGGATTAAAGGCAATATATATAGATTCACATCATGTATATCAACCTCTTTTTGTGCCGAATTTTTACGGGCATTGTACGTATTATAGATAGAGAGATTTATATACTACCTCCGATCCTTAATATAAGAGCTAATTGACTAATTTGAGTGGATTAAAAAAATTAGTTACATTAGTTATTTATAATAAATAAATTTTTTTCAAAAATATCTTTACTAATGAAATGTATTAGCTAAAATTATTATTACTACAAGGATTACTTTAAAAAAAAAGTAAATATGAGAAATAAGTAAATTGAAGCCTTATATTTATGAGTAAAATAAAAGTCAAATGGACATTTATAGATACATAGTATCATGTTTGCTATTAACAGCCAGTTGTTCTAGTAATGATGCCTCGCCACTTAACACACTTAAACGAAGTTTTAAGTTCAATTTAGCTGATGTTGGGGTGTTTGTGTGTTTACACAAATATACGCCTCAATCAATTAGAAAATAAAAATAATTGTTATCACAAAAACTACCAAATATTTTTATGTATGTCAAAATTAATTGAATCCAAAATCATATTTATTTCTAAGGCAAGTATGCTGCTTATAAGAAATATAATTGATGGTCTCATAATTAATTTTAATTGGAAACTCGTTAAGAATCAATTATTGGTTTAAAATTAGAGATAACCTCACAAAAAAACTTGCAACTATTAAATCTCAAATCAAGTTTTGTAACAATACTTTAGATTTTAATAATAATATACTAGTAAATAATAACACATTTTTATAAAAAAAATTATTTGAAATTTAATAATTTTAAATTTCTTTTTGTTAAATTCTTCGTTAATATTAAGGTTTTAGTATATCCATCCAAACACCCTATCAACTTAAAATTGATTATTGGGTCATAACCATGATTTTGACGAAAATCCATTTTACTTAATTTTTATTTTTGTAAAATTCAATCCAAGCACGTCTTAATGTTTTTTTTTTAACTTGATGTTTCAAATCTTGTTTACATATGATATATTTATTATATGGTTTGATGATAAACTCAAACCAACGGCGTAACCTTTGACATTCTGTTAAGGGAAGTGGTTTTATTAATCAGCATGGACATGTTTCGTTCGTCAAAAAAAAAAATGATTTTTTTTTTGGTAAAAAGGATGGGCTCAGCCCAATTTCATTAAACTAAAGGCAGTTGGGGATTCAATCCCATACAATCAGCAAGCCACAAATCTCGTAAATGATTCGGGCAAACACTAAAAACAGTAGACGAAGTAAGCCCCTCCTTAGCCAAGGCATCAGCAAGAGTATTTTGTTGTCTGGGAACATAATTAATTCGTAGTTCCCAATCTGACTCTATAAGATCTATAATCTGCAAGAAAATCAGGCTCCCATTAATTGTGCCTTCTCTGCTGAGCAACCTATCCACTAGAACCTTGGAGTCAGATTCAAGAATGACTTTGTCAAAGCCGAATTCTTTAGCCATTTCAAGTCCCTTAAACATGGCCCATTCTTCTGCTTCCAGCACATCACAATAACCAAGAGACTTAGTAAATCCTGCAATCCAGGCACCCCTGCAATCTCTAAGAACCCCCCCACATCCAGCCTTGCTCCTTGATTTAGAAACAGCTCCATCTACATTCATTTTAACCCAACTCTGAGTAGGTGGGTTCCAAATCGCGTCAGAGTCTTGGTGACTAACACCTTGAACAGCACTATCATTAAATGTTGAAAAGGACTTCCAGTTTCTAAGGACAAAGGCCGCAGGGTTAAGAGGTTTGTCATAGTCTTCTTTGAAGCAGTGATTATTCCTCCATATCCATAGGTGCCAAACCGAAATAGCCCATATAATACTCCAAGATCCATTCTGCTTCAAACCCAACTCTCTATTTAAATTTAACGCCATCCAGTCCTTTAGGTGGGCAGAAAAAAACTGGATTACATACCTTGGTTCTAAGAGTCTATACCATAGATCTCTTGCATAAGAGCAGTCACGTAAAATATGTAGAGCATCTTCCACTTCCACATTACAGTAAGAACATATAGGTGAGGTAGAAGACCACTTACTCCTCCATAGCTTTGTGGGCAGCTTGTTACTGTAAGTCATCCATAAAAAAACTCTAATCTTTTCAGCACCGTTCCACTTCCATATCTTCTTATAAACACTACTATAGGAGTTAGGAGGAGGTTTCTCAATTAAGTAATAAGCACTCTTTACAGTAAAGTTCCCATGAGGTGTTAAGCCCCAAGTCATAATGTCATTTCCCACCGTGGGCATTGGTGGCAGCATTGAAATAAGTTTTTGAATTACCTCCCCTTTAACTGTGTTAGCCATCCGAGAGAAGTCCCAAGTTCCATGAGCAGTCCAGTCAACAACGTTGCTGTTTTCTTCTTCTGGAGAAATTTCTCTTAGGCACATATCTCGAATTTTTTCTCCTTTGAAAAGCCAGGCATCACTGAAAAATTTGACCGATTCACCATTTCTAATTTGCCACTTAGTACCTTGTTCAATTAAATCTTTCTGCCGACAAATAAATCTCCACAAAGTAGAGTCTCCTTGTTGGAGATTGAGGAGGTCACTCTCAGATCTGATCATGTATTTCTGTTGAAGCACTTCTGCCCATAAACCTTCAACTCCGACAACTAGGTTCCAGGCCAATTTAGCTCCAAAGGCCCGATTGATGGAACTTAGCTTTTTAAAGCCAAGTCCCCCGTTCTGTTTGGGCATAACAATCTTTTCCCAACCCACAAGGTGAAATCCTTTGCTATTAGTCACCTTTCCCCAAATAAAATCTCTCTGGATTTTTTCAACCTCTTGACATAGTCTTATTGGCAGCTTTGCTACTTGCATTGGATAAAGGGGCACAGTACTGAGTACCGATTTTGCTAAAGTGATCCTCCCAGCCATGGATAAACTGTTGGCCTTCCATGCTGCTAGCTTATCTTTCACTCGGTCTACAATATATTCAAATGTTTCTGTCGGTTTTCTTTTCCTCGAAAGAGGAAAACCAAGATATTTACCAATTTCATCAGTGACCTTCATCCCGGTTAGGGTCTTGATTTTTCCTCTCAGACTAGCATTAACTTTAGGAGAGAAAAAAATTGAAGATTTCTGTTTGTTAATCTTTTCACCAGAGGCCAGACAGAATTTATCAAGACAATCCATCATAGTTTTAGCTTGCTCCTCGCTGGCTTCACCAAACAGTAGTATATCATCAGCAAACATCAAGTGCGATATAAGCGGACCATTTTTGCTAACTTGAATCGGCTTCCACCTGCTGTTATTCACTGCATCACAAATTATGTGAGATAATCTGTCCATACACATTACAAATAAAAGGGGGGAGATGGGATCGCCTTGTCGAAGACCTCTTGTAGGATTAAAGAATTCAGTAGCAGATCCATTCCACAACACATTCAAAGAGGAACTGGTTACACAGTTCATAATAATGTTGATAAATTTGTCATCCATACCCACATCACACAGAACCTGCTTTAAAAAGGCCCAATCAATTCTATCATAAGCCTTTTGTAAGTCTATTTTCAAGGCCATGAAGCCACGCTTACCCCTAGCTTTCTTCATTGTATGCAATAACTCTCCCCACTATGATATTGTCTTGTATGTGTCTCCCAAAGATAAATCCGGATTGGAAGGGCGATATAATCTCCTTCATAATATTCTTCAGCCGATGGGTAAGCACTTTAGTGATGCACTTGTAGTGAACAGAGCATAGAGAAATCGGTCTAAAGTGCTCTACCCTTTGGGGATGTTTTCTTTTTGGGATGAGGGAGATGAAAGTCTTATTAGCCTCTGCCAAAGAAGTGCTTCCTTCAAAAGCTCCTTTCACAAAACTACAAAAACTTGGTCCCACCGTATTCCAATTGGCTTGATAAAAAACAGGAGGGAAACCATCCACACCGGGTGCTTTGTAAGGTCCCATAGCAAAAAGGGCCCTACGAATTTCTTCATTAGAAGGTACAGACCCCAAAGAATTTAACTGTGACTGTGAAAGCTTAGGGAAATTGCTAACAGACTTGAGCGAGCCAGGGGAATTTGCTTCAGATTGGAACAACTTTTTAAAAGAGGAAATAATCAGCTCCTTCACCTCCTCTTCCCTTTCTACCCAGTTTCCATAATCATCCTGCAAAGCTAACACTTTATTTCTTCGTCTTCTTATGGTCGTCCTTAGATGATAATATCTAGTATTCCTATCACCTTTGGAGACCCATTCAGATCTTGACTTTTGAAACCATTTAATTTCTTCCAGCTTTAATAAATCATCTAATTTATTCTGTAAATCCCATTCAAGCTGACAGAGAAACCTTGAGAAAGGATAAGCTGCAGAGGATTGAATGCCATTCAGCCGCGCTAAGATTTCTTTTTTCCTTTGTTCAACTAAGCCAAAAACATTTTTATTCCAGGCTTGAATGTTTCCTTTGAAATTTTCGATATTAACTATCAAATCATTATCCAAGGTCCAGTTTTCTTGAAGAAATTTATTGAAATCTTCATGACACAACCACATAGCTTCAAAACGAAAAGGACGACGCTGAAAGGAAGGCCTATCAATTATCCCCAAATTCAAACAGAGAGGGTTATGATCAGAGAAATGAGACCGAGGCATTACCTTAACAAAACCATTCTGGAAAGCCATCAAAAAATTGTTATTAACAAGGACCCTATCAAGTCTTTCATAAAGCCTTGCTCTGCCAGTCATTCGAGGACCTTTCCAAGTAAATTTAGGTCCAATAGCTCCTAAATCCGTAAGTGAACAGTCAAGAATTCGGTCATGAAACCAGTTGATCCGAGCAAGATTAACATTTCCGCCCCCTGTTCTTTCTGAAGCTGAAAGCACATCATTGAAGTCACCAATCACAGCCCAAGGTTGGAAAATGTTAGCCGCAAGGTTGATCAGTTTCGCCCAGAAGCACTGTCTGAAATTTGAATGGGGCAAGACATAGACAGCGGTTAAGAGGAAGCTAGAAGCATTATTCACTGAACATTGAAGATGTATAAACTGCCTATCTTCCAGTAAGACATTAACAGAGATGATAGAGCTCTTCCAGGCTACCACAATACCTCCCGATCGCCCAACGCTAGGAACCATCTTCAAGGCGTCATAACCAAGTAATTTCAAACAAGTGAAACGGGTTTCATCAGAGCACCTTGTTTCAGCAAGTATTACAATACTCGGTCTAGGCCCATTTAAAATGGGAGCTAAATTTCGAAAGAGGCCCTTTCCACTTGAACCTCTTGTATTCCAATAAAAAAAGCTATCCATAAAAAACCAGAAAGACAGAGGAGCTAAACGCAGTTTATGGCCCATTGGGCTCTTGTGTCTCTGGCACAATTGTTTCCCTGCTGAGCATTATTTTTTCATCCGAGGAAATAGGCTCTCTTAATGGGCTCTCCAGGTTTGATCCAAAACACATCTCTCCTGGGTCCACTTGTGTCTGCCGCCTATCTCCTGGATCATGAGGCAAAGGATCAAATTCTTTTTCTATCATTAAGGTATCGTGCGCCGCCACCAACTGGTCCCCACCCTCTCCATTGCTTCTTTCCACATTCTCGTCATTCTCATATTGATTTCCTTCTCCCATTGTAAGCATTAAAATATCCTCCCCTTGTCTCCTCCCAACTTCCATCACGTCTCTTGTCCTCTTCTCAATTCTCCTTGCATTATCTCTCTGCTGTACTATTTGCTTTTGTGCGCGTTGGTCCTGGTCGTTCACAACCACGATCTTCCTGCTCTGCTTAGTATTGCTCTCACTTTTCCGGACCTTATCAGACCGTTTCCTCACCAATTGTTGCTGCTCAGGACGTGCAGGCACTATTTCGTCCTCTTGCTCCACCTCAACCTCATTTTCATTAATTCCCTGATTAACTGTCTCCACGTCAGCTAGTATAGTAAATCTTGATCCTAATTTCGGTTGCCGTGACGTATCGCCTTGTTTCTCCTTGGACTTCCTCTGTCTGCGGTTCTTCTGTACCACCTTCCATTGCTCTTGGACTATATCCTTATCTGCGTTCCTCTGTTCTTTACCGGCAGTAGCAGAGCCATCCAGCGTGGTACCATTAATTCCATTCGAGCTTCCTCTCGTTGGGCATATCTCCGCTCTGTGTCCATAGACTCCACAATGTGTACATAGAAGGTGAAGGCCCTCATATTCTAGATAATGATTTTCTCCATCCAAAGTAAACCCCTGCATCAATTGTTTACCCAACTCAACCTGCACACAGATTCTTGCAAAGTGTCCCCTAAGTTGACATGAGGTGTTCATGTCTACTTTTAAGGTCTTCCCTATCCGGTTGCCAATCACTGTGAGTGCTTCTTCATCATAGTATTCCAAGGGAACTTTCGGTAGTCTAACCCAAACAGCCGCTTCATCAATAGTTGCTCTCTCAGGTTTAAACTGCGGTGCCCATGGTCTGACTGTAAGGTAATGATCATAAATCATCCAAGGGCCCCCAGTTAAAGCTTTGAAATAATCTTCCTTATTCGAAAGCTTCACCACAAAGAAACCGAATCCGATATTTATCAGATTAATCACCCCTCTTCTAGCCCACATAGACTGCAGTATGGATTCCAGAGCTTTATAGCCAATGTTTCTTCCCAGCAGCTTAACTATGACCGCTTTGCTCCAAGCTCTATATAACCTTTTCTTCATTTTGTTTGAGAAGACGAAGGTCGGGAAATTTCTGTTAGGATCTTCAGTCGTCTTGAATAAAGGTTCATCACTCATAGCGTCCTGCGATTTCTCCGACATGTTATCATCAGACATCTCATCTTCATCAATCTGACCATCCCCTACCTCATAATCATCATTTCCGCTTGTCCCTTTCAGTTTGTCCACAAAGGAAGTTCCTCCTTTTTGGAACGTGCTACTTTTACCTTGAAGACTCGGCCACTGTTCATTCATAGGATCGAAGGAGCCTTCTCGTTGTGCATTCTTAATTTTCTTGGAGCTTCTAGCAAGCTGATCATCTTCCTCTGTTGAGGCAGGAACAGCATTGTTCTTTTTCCCGGAGAGAACGAGAGCCATTTTTGAAACAAAGTCAGTCTAGCTATTTTCTTTTTTAAAAAAAAAGTAAGATTGAACAAACATAAGTTAGGCTTCTATATGGACAGGTTTCATTGTTTTTTTTTTTTTGTATTTATTCTTCAATTGTTTTTGGAAAATTGAAAAACAAACTCTATTAAAATCTTATTGGTGAGAATAAATTAAATCAAAGTATTGATGCTCAATGTGTATAAAATTTTCATAATCACGTTGGATGTATAAAACTACTAGATCCTTTACACCAATAAAATTTCTAGCGAGAGACTTTTTTCTAATTTTTCTTTTTGACCTATTTAATGCATTTATCTGAAATCTTACTATAAAATAAAATTTTAACACTATGAGACTTAATTTGAAATGACTCTCCTAGCATAATTTTTTTCACGCGACAATTTTTTTTTATAGCAAAACTTCACTTAACAATATTTTAAAAAAAATCTAGTTCATCCGCGACCGCTATTTTTTTTCCGTTGTACTTTTTAATATGAACAATTTATTAAATTTAAGATCTTTATCATACGCTAATGTTTATATCAAGCGATGGGATAAAAAATTTTCATATAAAATATTTTTGTAAAAATCATTAAGCCAATGGTGAATTGTGCAACTCAATCTTCAAATTTTTAAACTTGACTTGCTGACGTAAAGTAGCCTAGAGTTATGTTCGAACTTAATTCAATCAATGAGATGAACCAAATTAAAATACGTTATTCTTTTTTTTTCTATTAAAATATTTTGTCACGTTGTGAGGGACTAGCCTTTTATTTTATATGCAAAGAACTAATACCGAGTTGCACCAGGTGGGCTCATTCCCAAGCTAGGTCAAAAGGCGGAGACTTTAACCCGAACAAATGGCAAACCGTCCGCCAATGACGGTTAAATGTAGTGAACGAATCAATGTCCGTACAAAATTTTACTATCCGGTCTTAATTATAATTAAGACTGGAGGCAGTAACAGTCACCCTGGTTTTTCTTCGAATTTGCGTTTGCAAATTTTATCCACCAAACAACCCCGAATTCATTTTCAGACTTCAAAATATTTTATATATATTTTTCAGATTTCAAATCCTTCTATCCAGTAAAATTTTTAATTAGAACTTTTCTGTTGTTTTCCCCTTTTTTTTCTCTTATGAAGAGTGATAGTAATGCCTCTGGTTGGAGTGCAGTATGTGAGAAGAATTTCCAATGATGCGAATACGTACCTTTGGGGCGTCCAATTATAATCCCAAAAAAGCACTAAAGCTACAGCTTGTGTCCACATTCTAGAAAGAAAATTACCATTAAACACACACTCAAGGGGGGAGCAACTGCCATATATTATGCAAACTAAATATAAGATTGCCTCTCCCAAGATACATCAAACACCAATTTTATGAAACAAAAGGAAAATCAAGACAGACAAGCATTGTTACACAGGAATGCCCTCCGACGAACATCTAACAATAAGGGTTGGGACTATTCTACATATTATTGTCTTTCCAGCTACGCATTTCCATGACCTTGCCCCCTGAGAGATCCCAGCAACCGCACCTCTGAGGCAATCTCGGCAGATTAACTCGGGACGACCATTGTATTCTCAGTAATCAGTGATCACATTATCGAACATGAACATATAGGTTTTTTAGGAGCTTCATCAACTTTTTTCTCTGTCCAAACCAACCAAAAAAAAAAAAAAAATTGGCATCCCGTCAGAGATCACAATATCTTTCTTGTTCGCATTTGATCATCACCTTGACAAAAGACATCGAGTGATTTACAATTCTACCATATAATCTACCTTTTCTCCATTTTTGGAGGGATTTAATTCCCTCCACTTTTAACAAATGCATTAACTCCATCATTTATAGGGCGGTCATTTACTCATTAGCATATGTATCTGCACTCCTTGGCATATGTGAACAGCTAAGCTATAAAACAAGCATAGATGCATTGATTACTGAAGTAAACTTGTCAACCAATGTAACTACTAGAACATATTTACACAAATTACATAAGTTTACCTGTTTTTGCTTTTGCCAGAGATGGCTGGACCACAACATGCATGGTGATAACTCCTCTGGGTAGATCACCGAAAGGAACCTTACATTGGCCCACTATTTTGTTGTTTTCCAAAATTTTCCCAGCATTTATCAATTTTACGTCATTTGCTGCCTTTGGGACAATTTTCTTATCCGTGGACAGGACGGTAAAAACGACTTCAGAGATGGCAAGAAAAACAAAAAAGGAATTTAAAAGTGCATAATCACCATAAGCATAATCTCTAGAAGGGAACTGTGCAATATAAATTTAAGAGAAAATAAAAAAAGTTATGTTTTTATATGGACAAAGTTTTATTTCAATTATTTATTGTGTTAAATAGGACTTGTTAATATCAAAAAACCATGAACATAAAAACAAATAATGATTTTTTTAAATTTAAGATCTTTATCGCACGTTAATTTTTAGATTAAGTAATGGAATAAAAAGAAAATTATCTAAATATCAAACTTCTGACGAACTTAGTTTTTTTGTTGTTGGTAAAAATCATTAATCCAATGACGCTCATAAATAAGGACATTTTTATAAGGGAAAATAAATTTCATATACTTTGTTGTGAGTCAATTATATTTTTGAAAATTTGTAATACCTTATCCATTTCAAAACGAGTCAGGTATGATATTATGATATCCAAATATATTCAATTAATTATATTTGAATAATATTTTGATTCGGATTTGGGTATGTTGAATAAAATGGTGAGTGTTGTTATTAACTGAGATTTTAATTGGAGGCGCAAATAAAAAAATTAATAATTAATTTTGAAATTGAATAATATCTTAATTAGAATTTGAATATATTAAATTAAATGAGAAGCATCATTATTAAATAGTATGTCAATTGAGAGCTCAAATAGATAGATAAATAAATAATTTTGAATTTTCACATGTTCACCTTAGATTCAGCACCTTTAATCCAAATCTCATTTAAATGAATTAAAAAAAATCATATTCCTATAAAGAATGATATTGAGCTACCTTAGATAATACTCCTTCAGTTCCTTATTATAAGAGACATTTGATGCTTATGGCATGTTCCTACATATAAGAGACACTTAAAACTTGTTTCTACCTTTTTGTGTTGATTTCCTATTTTACTCATATTTATTGTCTCCAACTCACACTCTCTCTCCCTCCCACTTTTCTTTCTTTTAATAATTTAATTGTTCTCTCTCATGCTCTCTCTCCTTATTAATGAGGGTATTTTTGGAAAAAAATTATATTTTTTACACATTGATTGTTCTTAACTAATTTTAACTGCTTTTTTTATCAACATAATTCAATTATTCATCTCTTATAATAAGGAACGGAGGGAGTATAATTTATTAAAATTTAAAATCTAATTAAATATTCTAGTCCATGTATCATACCGGAGAAAAAATTTTAGTTTATTTCTTATGGATTGTCGTTAAATTAAATATGCGCAACAAAGTGTGATAATGATCAGCGGCTCTCTCCGCTCGAAGCTGCCAACTTTCATGGTGTTATACTTGTAAACTTGCTACGCTATATCTTACTGTAATTAATTAATTAATTAATGAGCCGCAAAAACAATAAATGCGACAAGACCAAAAGTCAAAACCCCCGAGAAAAAAAATTGACGATGCATGCCAGTTTCAAACAACATCACAAAAGCACACAAATTAGATAATGTGCGAGTGTTTGGAAATGAAATGCTATTACACTTATTGATATTATTGTAATACGGTGCATGATGGAGGGTAAAGATAGAAGGACGAAAGGAAGGGACCACAGACGGTGTACATGTACCGTGATGAAATGCCTCTGATGATGGGTTTGTGTCGCCCAAACACGCCACAAAGGATGATAAGCATATCACAACCACAAACACCAACTGTTTCATCCCCATTTTTCATTCGCGGTATGATTCCTCATTAATAATCAATCGCAGTGACTCAACTCAACAAGTTGGTGGCCTTTTATGACGGCTGGCGTGAACATTGTCGTTTTTCTGCGCCGCCCACGCGTAGATGGCGAGAGATCTGTCTTATCAAAACTGTTGTCTTCATGTTAAGAGATTTTTCCATATAGTTATTCTGCTCACGTGGGGGATGAACTAGATTATTCAGAAACACGTCGCCACGTGAAACACATACCATACCACTTTATTTCTTTCCGATGTATTCTGTCTATCTACTACATGCTCCTCTAATCCTACTTACAGGGTAGAGGGAGAGAAAAAAATTTTTTGGTCATATTTATAAGGTATTTAAAAATTTTGTATGTGAATGTATAATTTTACTTTTTATTTATTATCGTGTTCACTTTATTTACATAAAGTATCATGTATTTTCACGTTTTTCCCTAAATTCTTATGTGCATTGTACATATCATACTTCTCCCGTCTTAAATATAAAACTCATTTTGTGGTGTAAATTACATCACAAAGTGGGTCTTATATTTAAGACCGAAAGAATATATGTAGATTTATATCATATATTTCCACGTTTTTTCCCAAATTCCTGTGGGCATTGTACGTATTATATATGTAGATTTATATAATATATTACCACGTTTTTTTGGGTCAAATTCTTGGGTGCATTATAGGTATTATATATAGATTTTTTTGAAATAAATAAATAAATACTATTTCTAATCCTTAGTATAACATTTAATTGACTAATTTGAGTAGATTAAGAAAATTAATTAAATTAGTTATTTGTGATAAATAGGTATTGTCTTTCTTAAAATATCCTTGCTAATCATTTGTAATGTCTTACTTTTCCGCTCAAAAACAAAAACTGAAGGCCCATGCATCGAGTACTATGTATAATATTAAAGATTTATACCATATACACCCACGTTTCCGTGATGAACAGAACAGTTGGACACTATTATATTACAGAGTAGGCCATGGGCATGGATCAGCATCTCAAAAATTTCTGATAGGGTATTGTTTATAATCATGAGCAAGATCGGCTGTGATTATTTGTTCAAATAAAAACAAAGGAAGAAGTGGAGAGTACATTATTTCTAGCCAATCGTTTTTTTCCCCCTTAAAACAAGAAGTTCATGATTAACATCTTTCCCACAATTCAATGTAACATCGTAGACTTGTTAATGTTTCAAATCTTGTCTGCATCTCATATATTTATCAGAGATTTAATTTGATGATAAGCTAATAGTAACGCGAACTTTGATATCCATGCATCCATATACTTTGTTAAGAGATGTGATTTTATTAATCTAATAATTGAATTAAAAAAGTTGGCATGGGCATGTTTAGTTCGTCAATAGAAAATTTAAGAGAAAATAAAAAAAAGTTGTTTAGTTCGTCAATAGAAAATTTAAGAGAAACTAAAAAAAAAGTTATGTTTTTATATGGACAAAGTTTTATGTTTTTAATTATATGTATTGTGTTAAATAGGACTTGTTAATATCAAAAAATATGAACGTAAAGAAAAATAATGAAATTTTTTTAAAATTTAAGATCTTTATCACACGTTAATGTTTAGATTGAGTAATTGAATAAAAAGAAAATTATCTAAATATCAAACTTCTGATGAACTTAGGTTTTTTTTTTTGTCTTGTAAAAATCATTAATCCAAGGGCGCTCATAAATAAGAATACTTTTAGAAGAGAAAATAAATTTCATCATACTTAGTTGTGAATTTATTTCTCATGGATTGTCGTTAGATTAAATATGTGTAACAAAATATGATAATGATCAGCGGCTATCTCTGCTCGAAGCAGCCAATTTTCAAGGTTTTATATATACTTGTAAACTTGCCACAGTATATCTTACTGTAATTAATTAATTAATTAATTAATTAATGAGCCCCAAAAACAATAAAAGTCAAAATCCCCGAGGAAAAAAATTGATGATGCCACTTTGAAACAACATCACAAAAGCACACAAATTAGATAATGTACCAGTGTACGTTTGGAAATGAAATGCTATTACATTTATTGATATTGTAACACAGCACATGATTGAGGGTAAAGTTAGAAGGACGAAAGGTAGGGACCACGGACGGTGTTGTATCATACCAGAACACAAACCCTTATTGTTATTTCATTTCCCTTTATTCATTAACTTTTATTTATTATTAATGATGACATAGCACCATAGCAGGAGCGCTGCTGCTCTGTGGAGGGTCTACTGCTCCAAGGCATAAGACACCCACCTGAATCCAAGAAAGAATATACATATCATCATCATCAACAAGGTGGTCATTTCATTAAAATATATAACAGAACTATATGAGATGATGACATGCATGTTACTGCACATAATTAAATTAGAAAGGAAGGAGAAATATATATTGTGATACCCGGTAGAGCGAGGTGGAGGTGAAACAGCAGGAGGACCAGCAAATTTGATAAATGTATTGTCGCAGAGTGTAAGGGCGTCGTCTTTCACACACAGACGAATCTCAGCCAGAGATTTACCACTGCCAGTATCGGTGAGGCTTAGTGAGGGAACAGAACCGGTAGCTTCTACGACGGCGTGAAGTATATCCAACTGCCGATAACTACCTCCATCTGCTTTCACACCTATATATAAATGAACAACCTCCATCCAAGTCAAGTACTCTCTATCAATCATCATCCTCATATTCAATTATTTACCCACAGAGAGAAACACGCATATTACCTCTGTCTTTCAGAGCCTGGGAGATTTTGTCCGAGTACATTTTGGCCAGATAAATACTTTTTTGGAAGTAGTCTAATGCCTTGAACTTGTTTGCAGAACAGGTTCCGTGCTTTTTCCACTCGTCTCTCCAAAATTTCTTGCTGCTTTCAAAGTCTTCTGCATTCTTTAGATCAGGCCAGTATGTGAGCAGCTCGTAATTATCCCTCAACTCTTCAAGCTGCATCACCGTGCAAATATCAAAGGCCACAAAAGAATAGGAAGTTAGTTAATAAAAGGAAAACACACACACTCGCGCACTGAGACGTATGAGTAATAACAAAAGCAGGCAGGAATATGTATATTAATTACGGTTTCGTCGGTGAGCACTTCTTTTGTTTTGCAGTTCACTGCACCATCTTTGGCCTGGGGCCAAAGTCCATGGATGGTGAAATCTTGGGTGGGGATGGGGGGGTTGCAGCGTGTGGTGCTGCAATATTGGTTAGGCCATTGCAAGGCAAGCAAGAAATACTTAAAGCCTGGCTGACGTTTTGGTGGTGCTCGCAATAATAATGCCTCTGATGATGGGTTCGTGTCGCCCAAACACGCCACAAATGATGATAAGCATATCACAACCACAAACACCAACTCTTTCATCTCCATCTTATATAATTCCTAATCAATGATCAATCGCAATGACTCAACTCAATCAGTTACTGGCGTTTTATAATACCTGCCGTGAACATTGTCGTTGTTCTACGCCGGCCACGCGCACATGGCGAGAGATCTCTCGTATCCAAACTATTGTCTTCATATGTTAGAGATTTTTCCATATGGTTACATTCTGCTTACATGGGGGATGAACTGGATTATTCTCTTCATATTGTCACGCGAAACACGTCACCACGTGAAACATGTACCATACCACTTTATTTCTTTCCGATGTATTCTATCTATCTACTAAATACTCCTATAATCCTAGTTATAAAGTAGAGAGAGAAAAAAAAAATTTGTCCTATTTATAAGACACTGAGAAAATTTTTTTATATGGATGTATAATTTTATCCTTTATTTATTATCGTGTTGACTTTGTTTACATGAGGTATCATATATTTCTATGTTTTTTTCCCAAATTTTTACGTGCATTGTACGTATTATACTCCTCCAATCCTAAATATAAGATCCATTTTGTAGTGTAAATTGCACTACAAAGTAGGTCTTATATTTACGACCAAAGGAATATATGTAGATTTATACTAGGACTGAGTAAACGGTTAATCGGTTCGGTTAGTGTTAATAACCGAAATAACCGAATAACCGAAATGATCACAATGAAGAAATCGAATCGAAATCAAACATAGTAAACTAACCGAACCGAAATAACCGAAATATGTTCGGTTCGGTTAGTGGGCTTATTCGGTTAAAAATAATGACCAATGCGCATAAAAGAGGAAAATAACAAAGTATATGCTAATGAAAAGAAAGGAAGATGGAGGAAGACGGAGGCGAAAAGCCAAAACATTGAAAATTAAATGGAACTCTTCTATTATTAAAAAGGGGGAAAATGGATCTTTTCAATGCTCTTGCTGATCTGCGATGACCGATCGAAGTCGAAGAAGGGAGTTTGAAGTTTGAAGTTCAAACTTTGAACCTTGCGACGGCGACAGACTTAGGGCGATCTGCGAAAACTTCAAAAACACTGTGCAATCTGCCTGCAGGCTTAGGGCTTGGAGAAGGGATGGGAGTCGAGAGTCTGGGAGAGAGGGAGCGAGCTGCGAGCCTACGAGCGTCGAGTGAGGTGTGGGTGTGAAGGAGTGTGAGGCCGTGACCCGTGAAGGACTGAAGGTGTGAGCGACTGAGCGTGAAGGTGAAGGCGAGAAGGGCCGGTGTGGCGGTGTGGGTCACGGGACTATTGTCTATTGGACTGGATCACTGGAATGACTGGATAGATGGAGTCAAAAGAAAATAAAAAGAGTAGCTGGGCCACGGGAATTGGAGAGACCAGGAGAGAAATATTTTTTTAAAAAAAACTGTTCAAATTCGGTTATTTCGGTACTAACCGAATTATTTTTCAGGACACCGAACTGAACACCGATAACCGAAGTAACCGAAAAAAATAATAACCAAAATAACCAAACCGAAATAACCGAATTGAGTTCGGTTCAGTTCGGTTTTCGGTTCCGATTCGGTTTTGCTCATCCCTAATTTATACTACCTCTGGTCCTAATTACAAGAGCTAGTTGACTAATGTAAGGAGGTTAAGGAAATAAGTTAATTTAGTTATTTGTAATAAATAAGTATTGTCTTTCCAAAAATATTTTTGCTAATCAAGTATATTGGCTAGAACTACCATTATTAGAAAGATTATCTTAGAAAAAAAGGAGCATAAATATGAGAGATAAAGTAGATGAGGATCTTATATTTAGAATCAAAATAAAAGTCGAATGAGATATTATATTAAGGACTAGAGGTAGTATCATATATTTTCACGTTTTTTCCCAAATTCTTGCGTGCGTTGTGCGTATTATATATGTAGATTTATATCATATATTACCACATTTTTTGGGGTCAAATTCTTGCGTGCATTATACGTAATATAGATTTTTTTTTGAAATAAATGAATAAATACTACCCCTAATCCTTAATATAAAGCAGTGGCCCTTGCCATCCAGAAATCTGTTCATAAACGAGAGGTGAATGCATAAGATCTCACCCCATGGAAGAACCTCACATGCAGATTCCTAAGGCCAATATTTCTCCTTGCCTTTGTCTTCCCAATGCCTACTGTGCTTATGGGAAGTAGAGAACTGAGAGGGCAGGGAAGATAGAGTGGCCAGTTCTCTGTAACATGTGGGTGTATGTGGATGTATAATTTACTTTTTATTTATTATCGTGTTCACTTTATTTACATAAAGTATCATGTATTTTCACGTTTTTCCCTAAATTCTTATGTGCATTGTACATATCATACTTCTCCAGTTTTAAATATAAAACTCATTTTGTGGTGTAAATTACATCACAAAGTGGGTCTTATATTTAAGACCGAAAGAATATATGTAGATTTATATCATATATTTCCACGTTTTTTCCCAAATTCCTGTGGGCATTGTACGTATTATATATGTAGATTTATATAATATATTACCACGTTTTTTTGGGTCAAATTCTTGGGTGCATTATAGGTATTATATATAGATTTTTTTTGAAATAAATAAATAAATACTATTTCTAATCCTTAGTATAACATTTAATTGACTAATTTGAGTAGATTAAGAAAATTAATTAAATTAGTTATTTGTGATAAATAGGTATTGTCTTTCTTAAAATATCCTTGCTAATCATTTGTAATGTCTTACTTTTCCGCTCAAAAACAAAAACTGAAGGCCCATGCATCGAGTACTATGTATAATATTAAAGATTTATACCATATACACCCACGTTTCCGTGATGAACAGAACAGTTGGACACTATTATATTACAGAGTAGGCCATGGGCATGGATCAGCATCTCAAAAATTTCTGATAGGGTATTGTTTATAATCATGAGCAAGATCGGCTGTGATTATTTGTTCAAATAAAAACAAAGGAAGAAGTGGAGAGTACATTATTTCTAGCCAATCGTTTTTTTCCCCCTTAAAACAAGAAGTTCATGATTAACATCTTTCCCACAATTCAATGTAACATCGTAGACTTGTTAATGTTTCAAATCTTGTCTGCATCTCATATATTTATCAGAGATTTAATTTGATGATAAGCTAATAGTAACGCGAACTTTGATATCCATGCATCCATATACTTTGTTAAGAGATGTGATTTTATTAATCTAATAATTGAATTAAAAAAGTTGGCATGGGCATGTTTAGTTCGTCAATAGAAAATTTAAGAGAAAATAAAAAAAAGTTGTTTAGTTCGTCAATAGAAAATTTAAGAGAAACTAAAAAAAAAGTTATGTTTTTATATGGACAAAGTTTTATGTGTTTATATGTATTGTGAATTTATTTCATCATACTTAGTTGTGAATTTATTTCTCGTGGCTTGTCGTTAGATTAAATATGTGCAACAAAGTATGATAATGGTCAGCGGCTCTCTCTGCTCGAAGCAGCCAACTTTCATGGTTTTATACTTGTAAACCTGCTACGCTATATCTTACTGTAATTAATTAATGAGCCGCAAAAACAATAAATGCGACAAGACCAAAAGTCAAAACCCCCGAGGAAAAAAAATTGACGATGCCACTTTGAAACAGCGTCACAAAAGCACACAAATTAGATAATGTGCCAATGTTTGGAAATGAAATGCTATTACATTTATTGATATTGTAGTACAGTACATGATGGAGGGTAAAGATAGAAGGACGAAAGGTAGGGACCACGGACGATGTTGTATTATACCAGAACACAGATCCTTATTGTCATTTCATTTCCCTTTATTCATTAACTTAGCAAGCATATATATTTATTATCAATGATGATATAGCACCATTATATTGCAGGAGAGCTGCTGCTCTGTGGAGGGTCTACTACTCCAAGGCATATGACGCCCACCTGAATCCAAGAAAGAATATACATATCATCATCATCAACAAGGTGGTCATTTCATTAAAATATACTACCTCCTATTCTTAATATAAGATATTGTTTGACTTTTATTTTGATCCTAAATATAAGATCCCAATCTATTTTGTCTTTCATATTTATGTATTTTTTTCTAAGGAATTCTTCTAATAATAATAGTTCTAACCAATACACTTGATTCGTAAGGACATTTTAAGAAAGACAACACATTTATTATAAATAACTAACTTAACTTATTTCTTTAATCTCTTCAAATTAGTCAACTAGCTCTTATAATTAGAACCGGAGGTAGTATAACAGAACTATATGAGATGACATGCATGTTACTACGTATAATTAAATAGGAAAGGAAGGAGAAATATTGTGATACCCGGTAGAGCCAGGTGGAGGGGGAGGGGAAACAGGAGGACGACCAGCAAATGTGGTAAAGTCAATTTCGTCGCAATTAAAGAGTGTAACGGCGTCGTCTTTCACACACAGACGAATCTCAGCCAGAGATTTACTGCCAGAACCGGTGAGCTTAGTAAGGGAACAAAACCGGTAGCTTCTACGACGGCGCAATGTATGCGCCACTTCAGATATTTACCTCCATCTGCTTTCACACCCATGTATAAATGAACAACCTCCATCCAAGTCAAGTCACTCTCTATCAATCGTCATCCATATATTCAATTATTTACCCGCACAGTGAAACACACATATTACCTTTCTGTTTCAGAGCCTGGGAGATTTAGTCCGAGTATTTTTTGGCCAGATCAATACTTTTTTGGAAGTACTCTAATGCCTTGAACTTGTTTGCAGAACAGGTTCCGTGCTTTTTCCACTCGTATCTCCAAAAGTTCTTGCTGCTTTCAAAGTCTTCTGCATTCTTTAGATCAGGCCAGTATGTGAGCAGCTCGTAATTATCCCTCAACTCTTCAAGCTGCATCACCGTGCAAATATCAAAGGCCACAAAAGAATAGGAAGTTAGTTAATAAAAGGAAAACACACACACTCTCACGCACAGAGACGTATGAATAATAACAAAAGCAGGCAGGAATATGTATATTAATTACGTCAGCGTCGGTGAGCTCTTCGGTTGTTTCGCAGTTCCATGCACGATCATCGTCCTGGGGCCAAAGTCCATGGATGGTGAAATATTCTTGGGTGGGGATGGTGGGATTGCAGAGGAGGTTGCTGCAAAATTGGTTAGGCCATTGCAAGGCAAGCAAGAAATACTTAAAGCCTGGCTGACGTTTTGGTGGTGCTCGCAATAATAATGCCTCTGATGATGGGTCTGTGTCGCCCAAACACGCCACAACTGATGATAATTAAGCAGATCACAGCCACAAACACCAACTGTTTCATTTCCATCTTATACATTTCCTCATTAACAATCAATCGCAATGACTCAACTCAATCAGTTGGTGGCCTTTTATAATACCTGCCGCGAACACTGTCGTTGTTCTACGCCGGCCCCGCGCACATGGCGAGAGATCTATCTTATCAAAACCATTGTCTTCATTTTATTATTGTTGCGTGACGCACCATACCACTTTATTTTTTTTCGATGTATTCTATCTATCTACTAAATATTACTCTAATCTTATTTATAAAGTAGATAGAAAAAAAAATTTTGGACCTATTTATAAGGTATTGAGAAAAACTTTTTATATAGATATACAATTTTATCCTTTATTTATTATTGTGTTTACTTTTTTTTCATAAAATATCTTAAATAGGAATAAAAATAAAAAGTCGTTAAATTTTAAATGAGATTTAAAGTTTTTCTTAATTTATGTGAAACATATTGAAAGTGACTTATAAATAGAACCGGCTGCGTAAATCCTAAGTATTGTATTATTCTATCTATACTAAAAATTATTGTCTTTCCATCTACGCATTTTCATGACCTCGCCGCGTGAGAGATCCCAGCAATTGCAACTCTGAGGCAATCTCAGCAGAATAACCCGGGACGACCATGTATTCTCCGTAATCAGTAATCAAGTTATCGAACATGAACATATGTTTTTTAGGAGCCTCCTCTACCTCAGCTTTTTCTCTGTTCAAACCAACAGAAGAAAATTTTGGCTTGTCAACTTCTGCATATGAGTGGAGCAGCCATTTTTGGTCTTAACAGCTTGGAGAAGGAGACAACTGCGAATGACCTCCATCAATTTTCTAACTTTTATTTTAACCGTAGTAGCAATTCACAGTCAAGTATAGATCTTAGCTTTCATTCCATATGATCCAATAATGCGTTTCTCAAGTCAGTGAAGTTGGGGTAGAAGCTTAGAACTTTGTACATGAAAATATTAGGAAGAATTACAATAAAATCCAAAAAAAAGAAAATAATTACTAACTAGTCTCAGTAATAACCTAACAATCTAAGCAGTTGTAATAACAAGTTTTACAGTAGGCAATAACACCCATTAGGATTTGTTTGTAATTTTTTTTTTTTTGAGATCTCATTAAATTTTTTTCAAAAAAATTACCCTGACATTACTAATTAAATCCTATTGTTGTCGACATAAAAGGCTAGGGCTTGAGATGGGGCAAGTTATCGTGGGGAAAAGCTGGCGGTGTGTAGGCAACTGTCCCTTGATGCAATTCTCCTTAATATAAATATATAAATATAAATATATATAATAGGAAGAGTTTAAGAAAATAATTACTATAAATTTAGGAAGCAAAATGTATACCTTTATATTTAGAACAAAAACTAATTAATTCCTTTACTACCTCTATATAATTCCTTGACGACCTCTATATATTTAGAACAGAGAGAGTATCATATATTTCCACTCCCCCCCCAATCTTAATATAAGAATCAGTTGACTGATTTGAGTAGATTAAGAAAATTAGTTAAGTTAACTATTTGTAATAAATATGTATTGTTTTTCCTAAAATTTTTTTGCTGATCAAGTGTATTAGCTAGAACTATCATTATTACAACGATTCTTTTTAGGGAAAAAAAGATAAATATAAGAGGAAAAATAGAATGAGATCTCATATTGAGAATCAATATAAAATTTAAATAAGCTTTTATGGCAATATATATAGATTCACATCATGTATATCAACCTCTTTTTGGGTCGAATTTTTACGGGCACTGTACGTATCATACATAGAGAGATTTATATACTACTTTTGGTCTTTAATATAAGAGCTAGTTGACTAATTTGAATAGATTAAAAAAATTAGTTACATTAGTTATTTATAATAAATAAATTTTTTCAAAAATATCTTTACTAATGAAATGTATTAGCTAAAATTATTATTACTACAAGGATTACTTTTTTAAAAAAAAGTAAATATGAAAAATAAGTAAATTGAAGCCTTATATTTATGAGTAAAATAAAAGTCAAATGGACATTTATAGATACATAGTATCATATTTGCTATTAACAGCCAGTTGTTCTAGTAATGATGCCTCGCCACTTAACACACTTAGACGAAGTTTTAAGTTCAATTTAGCTGATGTTGGGGTGTTTGTGTGTTTACACAAATATACGCCTCAATCAATTAGAAAATAAAAATAATTGTTATCACAAAAACTACCAAATATTTTTATGTATGTCAAAATTAATTGAATCCAAAATCATATTTATTTCTAAGGCAAGTATGCTGCTTATAAGAAATATAATTGATGGTCTCATAATTAATTTTAATTGGAAACTCGTTAAGAATCAATTATTGGTTTAAAATTAGAGATAACCTTACAAAAAAACTTGCAACTATTAAATCTCAAATCAAGTTTTGTAACAATACTTTAGATTTTAATAATAATATACTAGTAAATAATAACACATTTTTATAAAAAATTATTTAAAATTTAATAATTTTAAACTTTTTTTGTTAAATTCTTCGTTAATATTAATTTTAATATATCCATCCAAATACCCTATCAACTTAAAATTGATTATTGCGTCATAACCATGATTTTGACGAAAATCCATTTTACTTTATATTTATTTTTGTAAAATTCAATCCAAGCACGTCTTAATGTTTCTTTTTTTTTTAACTTGATGTTTCTAATCTTGTTTACATATGACATATTTATTATATGGTTTGATGATAAACTCAAACCAACGGCGTAACCTTTGACATTCTGTTAAGGGAAGTGGTTTTATTAATCAGCATGGACATGTTTCGTTCGTCAAAACAAAAAAAAAAAAAAGTAAGAGAGAACAAACATAAGTTAGGCTTCTATATGGACAGGTTTCATTGTTTTTTTTTTTTGTATTTATTCTTCAATTGTTTTTGGAAAATTGAAAAACAAACTCTATTAAAATCTTATTGGTGAGAATAAATTAAATCAAAGTATTGATGCTCAATGTGTATAAAATTTTCATAATCACATTGGATGTATAAACTACTAGATCCTTTACACCAATAAAATTTCTAGCGAGAGACTTTTTTCTAATTTTTCTTTTTGACCTATTTAATGCATTTATCTGAAATCTTACTATAAAATAAAATTTTAACACTGTGAGACTTAATTTGAAATGACTCTCCTAGCATAATTTTTGTTCACGTGACAATTTTTTTTTTAGCAAAATTTCACTTAACAATATTTTTAAAAAAATCTTGTTCATCCGCGACCGCTAATTTTTTTCCCCGTTGTATTCTATGTGCTAAATAAACCCTAATTATTGTGTTAACCTTCTAAAATTGAACTTTTTAATACGAACAGTTTATTATTAAAGATCTTTATCATACGTTAATGTTTAGATCAAACGATGGAATAAAAAATTTTCATATAAAATATTTTTGTAAAAATCATTAAGCCAATGGTGAATCGTGCAACTCAATCTTCAAATTTTTAAACTTGACTTGCTGACGTAAAGTAGCCCAAAGTTATGTTCGAACTTAATTCAATCCATGAGATGAACCAAATTAAAATACGTTTTTTTTCTTCTAAAACATAGGTATCCTTCTATCAAAAACAATCTTATTCGAGATACTATCAGGCACTAAATGTGGACACCTCTACTAACAGGGATTCAAACCTTAGTTCGTCACGTTGTGAGAACTAACTCCTTCTGCTAGTCGCAATCCCTATTGGTTAAAATACGTTATTTATGTGCGAAGAACTAATGCCGTGTTGCACCAGGTGGGCTCATTCCCAAGCTAGGTCAAAAGGCGGAGACTTTAACCGAACAAATGGCAAACCCTCCGCCAATGACGGTTAAATGTGGTGAACGAGTCAATGTCCGTACAAAATATGACCATCCGATCTTAATTATAGTTAAGACTGGGGGTAGTAACAGTCACCCTAGTTTTTCTTCGAATTTCCGTTTGGAAATTTTATCCACCAAACAACCCCGAATTCATTTTCAGACTTAAAAAGTATTTTATATATATTTTTCAGATTTCAATCCTTCTAGCCAGTAAAATTTTTAATTAGAACTTTTTATGTCCCCCCCCCCCTCTTATGAAGAGTGATAGTAATGCCTCCGGCTGTAGTGCAATATGTGAGAAGAATTTCCAATTATGCGAATATCTACTTTTGGGGTGTCCAATTACAATCCCAAAAAAAGCATTAAAACCACAGCTTGCGCCCACATTCTAGAAAGAAAATTACCATTAAACACACTAAGGGGGGGGGGCAACTGCCATATATTATGTAAACTAAAAATAAGATTGCCTCTTCCAAGATACATCAAACACCAATTTTATAAAACAAAAGGAAAATCAAGACAGACAAGCATTGTTACACAGGAATGGCCTCCGACGAACATCTAACAATGAGGGTTGGGGCTATTCTACATATTATTGTCTTTCCAGCTACGCATTTCCATGACCTTGCCCCCCTGAGAGATCCCAGCAACCGCAACTCTGAGGCAATCTCGGCAGATTAACTCTGGACGACCATGTATTCTCAGTAATCAGTAATCACATTATCGAACATGAACATATAGGTTTTTTAGGAGCTTCATCAACCTTTTTCTCTGTCCAAACCAACCAAAAAATAAAAAATTGGCATCACGTCAGAGATCACAATATCTTTCTTGTTCGCATTTGATCATCACCTTGACAAAAGACATCGAGTGATTTACAATTCTACCATATAATCTAGCTTTTCTCCATTTTTGGAGAGATTTAATTCCCTGTACTTTCAACAAATGCATTAACTCCATCATTTATAGGGCGGTCATTTACTCATTAGCATATGTATCTGCACTCCTTGGCATATGTGAACAGCTAAGCTATAAAACAAGCATAGATGCATTGATTACTGAAATAAACTTGTCAACCAATATAAATACTGGAACATATTTACACAGATTACATAAGTTTACCTGTTTTTGCTTTTGCCAGAGATGGCTGGACCACAACATGCATGGTGATAACTCCTCTGGGTAGATCACCGAAAGGAACTTTACATTGGCCAACTGTTTTGTTGTTTTCCAAAATTTTCCCAGCATTTATCAATTTTACGTCATTTGCTGCCTTTGGCACAATTTTCTTATCTGTGGACAGGATGGTAGAACGACTTCAGAGATGGCAAGAAAAACAAAAAAGGAATTTAAAAGTGCATCATCACCATAAGCACAATCTCTAGAAGGGAACTGTGTCATATCAAGAATAATATAAATACCATATCAGATCATCAATCAATGCAAGAATGACAATCCAGCTGCGCAATTACCATAAAGTGGCGGACATTTTACGTGCGTTAAACATTAAGGATAAAGAAGCTGAATTAATAAAGATAGGATTTCCTTGTCGGCAAAGCAGCACTTAGAAGGAGCATTGTGTTTTAAAGAACTTTAAAAATTTAAATAGGATGATCCAAAGTCATACTGTAAAAGGACAATAATTAATTCATGCTTCTAATAAATGAATCTCAAATTCGTGTGTGATTCTCTGTGTTGCATGCATGCACTCGTGCAGAGAGAAGTAAAATATTTGCCCAGTTCAAGGACACTTCCAAGCGTCAAAACAATCTGACTGCAAATATAACGAAACCAGAAAATATAACGATACCAGAATTTGGAGTTACACCCAATGTAATTATCCCAAAAGAAACTTTAAAAAATCCAGTCACAGCAAAAGCACCAGCCAATTTCATCTGATGCAACAACAATTCACATCAGAAATCTAAGATTGCCTATCTGGAAGTTGACAATATATAGGCTATTGTCAGTAGGGAGACAGTTCATAACTGGTTATCGCCTTCTTGATCTATAATGAAAAATCAATTATATAAAAGTAATGACCAAAAAGAAAAAACACATCCATATCATTATCATAGATGTCATGCCCAATTTAAAGAACATCCCCAATGCAGTGGCCCCTCCTATCCATAAATCTATTCATAAACAAGAAGTGAATACATAAGATCTCACGCCATGGAAGAACCTCACATGCAGATTCCATTAAGCCCAATATTTCTGCTTGTCTTTGTCTTCCCAATGCCTACTGTGCTTTATGGGAAGTAGAGAACTCAGAGGGGGGGGGAAGATAGAGTGGCCAGTTCTCGTAACATCTGGGATTGACCAAGCTGAACGAGAAAACATATCTTGTTTATTCATTCCCCCCCCCCCCCCCGGGGGGCTTGATAAAGCATGAAGAGTCTAAATCATTAATGTGTATGGACTGAACGATAGATGATTGGAAGCTAATTCTAACTCTCCAGGCAAATACTCTGTCTTCTCTTATTATCAAGAGATGAACATGTCTGAATTCCCATGTCACCATTGTTGCATTTATCCACATATGCATGTTGATCTTGCACGTGTTTTGAACATTGGCCTTCTAGGATTAAATAAGAATGAATGGGACCACAAGAATAGTATTTTCAAATTAGACACTCAATTGGGCGGTGCATTAGAATCATTCAAGAGTCCAGAATGTCTTTATTTTGGAATTCTCAGAGCAAGGTGGAGTTTCTAATTTCAAATTTTGCATGGAGAAAGTTTAGAAAGTTTTAACAGGGCAAATTCACCTTCTTCCCTATTTCAGAATAGCCAAGGCAACAGGCAGCTGCTTGAACTTGTTGATGAAACAAATATTGGTTGGGGCATCAGGAGTCTATCAGCACTATATTCTTCTCTGTCAATATCAAATGATGCATTTGAAAGAAAATTAAGACACATATGATTATATCAAGTCCATTTACTACAGATATGAAAATTAGGAACGTAATGGCAGCATCTTCAAGAAGTAAGAGACATACACAAACTATGTGAAGAGACCTTGGTAACAGAATGAGCTTCTAAAAGCTGGTCATGGTAAAGGCCATGGTGAAAAGGACAGAGACAAGAACAGAATCTAATAAGGTAGTCTGTGCATCTTATATGGCTATGGCTTCATACGCAACTGGTTAGAACTAAAACTCCATTCCCTGCCCTCGTCCACTGAAATAATTCCAGAAGACAAGTTGGTATCTGGATATCCAACTTCAGAGGTACGATTATGTAGCATTTTCAGTATCAGCAAACAATTTTGCTTATCTGATTCCCACAAGTTGACATGTCCGTTTTGACTGATGAAGCGTATGAAAAACTATTAAAATGAGGTTTGTGAAGAAACGCCCGTAGAGGCATTTGACATCAATAACAGATATTAATGGTGGAACAAAAAATGAAAAATTGGGGGGGGGGGGTTGCAAACAAGGAGCTTAAGAACTTAGTTGGAACAGTTAGAATTTAATTGGTATTCAAAATTTGCAAATATAATGTCTAATGCCGACGTGCTGTGACCTGCTTTATTTCATCATACACAGAGAGCTGTAAAATGTGCGTGTCAGTGTATTCGTCCACCCAGTTTCCGATTTTCAAATAAAGAATACATGGGTTCCTCGAATTGGATTCAATCAACTGGCAGAATATAGCTGCTACCAAGAGGTTTTCAAAATTAATTCCGTGCATATTGATCGCAAAGAATGTCAAGAAAAGGATGGAACATCAGAAACTAGTGTCGATATATAAATACGACAGAACCTCGGGATAAAATCTTTAAACAGTTGGACCACAATTCATCCAAGCCACAGAACGAAGTTCTTTGCCTCAGCCAACATGGCAAAGCTATCATTAAGGAGCACCGTAGATAAAATTCGGAGTCAAAACTACAGTGCTTTTTCCCCCGCCCCCGGGGGGGTGAAGAAATAAAACAGAAATAAATAAAAATGCCGAGCTCCTGACCTTTTGGCCATTCTGCAACAATTCTCTCCTTGAGCATGGCTACAGTTGATGCCGGCGAATAGCGGAAGGGCCCGATATCCGATCCATCATAGAGACGGAACTTCAGCTCCACTAGGTCTTCCTCCGGCATCTGAAATCTTCCACCGATTCAATTCCTGAACTATAAGATGCCCACAAAAGTTCCACCAAGAATCCCAGCTTTCAATTTGCAACAACAATCTGTACAGAGCTGCAATCATTTCAAACAAGACAAGTCATACCAACGTGTAAAAGCAGGAACGGAGAAAATTTTACATTCAAATCAGAACCATAGAGAAGCCAACAATCGACGGACAACTAAGTAGCCCAGCTCAGTTTAGCTCAGTGTTCATTTTCCGAAGCCAATTGAGCGCAAGGCCCTTAATTTCTCTGAGCTACCAAAACATCTGGTTCACGAAATATAACACTTTCGCTTATTATAATTATGACTTTATTTAAAAAGGGAGGGGACAGCTCCAAGTTCCAAACCATTCGAAATTGATGCTGTGCCAACTATATTGAACAAACCATACGCTAAAACATGAAAATAAGGGGGGAAGCGAAAGGGCAAAAGGAGAATACCTTAAATAAGCAGTAGGGGTTTTAATTAGAGGAGCGTTTATGAGTCATGAGAGAGACCTCAAAGATTGGAAGAAGACGAGAATTTCGGGCATCAGAAGGAGAAAAGAAAACCCTAGACCCCAACTCCCCGCTTTCCTTTCCTTCTGTATTTTGCTTGTTCCGTTTGAAATAAATGTCGTCATTACCAGATTATAATACGTACATATATATGTATATATATATATATATAGACACACACACACCTGTGGAAATTCTGTCAGAGACGGCAATCTCCTTACTTACCTTTGTTGTCCAAGTCCAAAATTGTAAGAAGATTAATTTTTGTTTTTGTGAATTAAATCAATTAATGCCATTTATTAGCATTTATATAAATCGAAAGCAATCATGAACTGCATCCACATGCATTAATGCCATTGATATCAATTTAAGATATCTTAATTGTAAAAGTTTATTGATACTACTACCATTTTACAAATAAAAATCAGGTGATTCATTTTCTTAATCGTGAAGATCCTATATAAGGTAGCGTGTGTCCCGTGTTCGGCTCCCAAATCCAATTGTTAGATTTGGGAAAACTTCTCCAAAGTAAACATATAAACTTCATGTAGTAATACTCCTCCGGTCCTTATTATAAGACTCAATTTGACTTTTTATTTGGTCCTAATTATAAGACCCAATCCATTTTGTCTTTTATATTTATGTATTTTTTCCAAGATAATCCTTCTAATAATGATAGTTTTAGCCAATATACTTAATTAGCAAGGATATTTTAGGAATGACAACACTTATTTATTATAAATAACCAACTTAACTTACTTCCTTAATCTCCTCAAATAAGTCAATTGGGTCTTATAATTAGGACTGGAGGAGTAATATAATTTCTACGAAAATAATAATAATTGTTTTTTTTTGGGAGTAAAACAAGGTGGTGAGAATTGTGGTGGGAATGTTGCCGCAATCAGTAAATAAAGGCGGAGGAGGGGGTAAAAATTTTTGGGAGCTCCCGCAGCACCGGAGAGAACTTTCCTAGATTCCCAGCAATAGCCAACAAGACAGTGCTGTTATGATTTTTTTTTTTAAAAAAAGACGTAAAAATTTCCTGTTCAAAAATTTTAGTAATAAAAAAAACCTGATGTATTTTTATAAATAAAATATATTAGTACTACTTCCGGTCCGAATTATAAGAGCTAGTTGATTAATTTAAGAAAATTAAGAAAAGGAGTTAAATTGGTTATTTGTAGTAAATAGGTGTTATCTTTCCTAAAATATCCTTGCTCATTAAGTGTATTGGTTAGAACTACTATTATTAGAAGGACTGTATTGGAAAAAAATACATAAATATGAGAGACAAAGTGGATTAAGATCTTATATTTAGAATCAAAATAAAAGTCAAATAAAATCTTATATCAAGGACCAGAGGTAGTATTCTGCACATTGTATACCCAAGAAATATTGGTACTTTAATTCAGATTCTTTAGCTCAGTAAAATCTTGAAGAGTGATTTTTGACCGATTTATGTTAGCTCTTTAATTTATATCTTTTATAATATATAATTTAGATTTCTAATACTGAAAATGATGTTTTTAAAAATAATCCGTTTAAGAAAAAATTATTCAAGAATGAATAAGATCCTTAATTTATGTAATTTTGACTATTATATATATTATATGAACAATATTTAAATCAATTTCCTTATATCCATGGTGTTAAATTCTTCAATCACACATAATTATATATCATATTTTTAAAATATTAGTATTTAATTATAAGTATAAATAAAAAAAATATGGATGACTATGTATAACTAGAGAATTTAATACAAGGAATTTGATTTAAATTTTTTTCATATCATATTTACCCCTGCCTAGCCTGGACCAAGAGACGCTCCGCTTTCGCTTTCCAGTGGGGGGTCTCGACGGCCGACGCATTTGGTTCTCTCTCTCTCTCTCTATTATAAAATCACACGGTGGTAGGTTTGCAGATACCATCCCTGTTCTTTGTATATATATTCACAGGAGATTCCGCAATGATACAGATGTACATAATCATCTATATAAAAATATAAAATTCACACTAAATCAAACTATGAATTGTTTATAAGTTATGTACTAAAGTAATTTTATATACGGTCCGTATAAAATATGTACATCTATATATGTTGCTTCAAAAAAAAAAAACTTTAATAACGTTTCATGACGTTCTTGACCCAACGACCCAAATTAGCGAGACTTGTGCTTCATTAAAAAACAAAAAGGAGTACATCATGGGTTTGTAATTGAGCTATACTATGGGCTAGTTCATGTAATTAAAATAGGAAGGACGTACCACACCATGAATGAAGAATTAAAAGACGAAATGCTCCTAAATATATAACATAAACAAAACAGGCCGTGACCCCATAGGGCATAAACAATTGCATGGCCTGTGAAATAGGACTCCTATAGGATCATCTCATCTATAATGATATGGTGAACTATGGCAAATTTGTACATTTAAATCGGGTTGTTAATGTGAGTATCTTGTTGATAGATGGTATGTAAATATTTTTACGAGCACTTTTTAAACTTTGAGATATATTTTGATTTTAATGAGTCCTGGAATTCAATTCACCTAAACATTTTTTGTACTGAGAAAAATTACACGTTTGAGCATTTAATAAACTTTATTATTTATTGTGCCAGAAGAAACTTTTATAAGTTAGTGGACTTGTTGGCAAAAAGAACAAAAATGAATGTGCTAATATATATAAGAAAATATATGAAGTCTGTGTGAGATCAGACATGGGGAGAGACAACAAATAAAACGACGACAATGGGTCAAGGTGTCTGATGAGACGAGGGTTGAATTAAGCGAGTGATCAGGTGTTAATGGAGAAGGCTATTACGCGTGATACGCGACTCCATTCCTCGCCCACTCCATTATTCATCATTCTGCTTCTAATCAATCCATTAACGCTGCAAATTATGATTGGTTAGATTTTTTTCATTAAGAAAAAGATTTTTTTTTGTATAACTCCTAATATTCCCAAGCTATTTTGGGCTTGAGATTAGTCTTTGTTGAGTTAGAAGCATTAAGAGTAAAAGGTTTCCAACAAGTGCGCTTCAAAAGCCGAACTTGTGTTATTCTCTTTACAGGATAAAACCACTTACTATCTCAACCACCTATTTATTGGTAGAAAAGAGTTTATTTATTTATGAGCGAATAAGCTCACAATAATCAAGCGTGAAAGCGCGGTAAAGCCCATTAATAGCGCATTGCGTGTTGCTTCCCAACCAATAAAGGGTCTTTCCGATCCCTCCATGGACCGTTCCCTGCAATCATTGACCCAATCTCATTTAAAGACTCATCATGCCCCAAACACGGCATAAAAAATTGAAAATAATCCAAAAAAAATAAAATAATGACGATAGGCCTAGCAAGTTATTCACAAGAACTAATATTCAATTCAAATCCTTATTAAAAGATGTACTTATGTTTAGTATTTGATAGTACTTCAAATAGAATTACTTTTAATAAAAAAAGATTCAAAAATCAAGAACACCACACACACATGTAAACAAAAATATATTTTGAATAATAGGTCTAGGTTGAGATATGTTTAGAATAGCTGCCCAAACAAGGATACTAAAAGATCTGGATCTAATAAAATGGATTAATTTCTCACAGTATAGCAAATCAAGATTTATTAAGAGAGATACCAACATTTAATGCAATTACAAGGAAGGAATTGCATCC
Source organism: Neltuma alba (assembly GCF_004799145.2). NCBI lineage: Eukaryota > Viridiplantae > Streptophyta > Magnoliopsida > Fabales > Fabaceae > Neltuma > Neltuma alba. The sequence goes on along the minus strand of NW_021637018.1, from coordinate 148,074 downwards.
GAGGGAAAAACAAACTGCGCTATAGACAAATTTTCAAGTCCTCTCGCTCGCGCAGTGTGTTCTGGTTTAACGTTGCAGATGTACACCATGGTGGCACGTGACAACTATCGGGTGAAAGTATTTGCAGTCGAGGAAGAAAATAAACAGAATAATACGTCACATGCCAATCAAGTTTCAGTAATTGCTATTAATCTTTATCACGAATTGAAGCATAGCCCTAAGAAGCACCAATCAAGTTCACCGCCACAAAGCCACAAGTGATTTTTCAGCACATTATTGAACCAAAATCGATCCACTTCCAAGGCAATTTCAGGTACAGTTTGTAACTTCGTATGTGCAGAGTGCAATCCCAGTTCCAATATTGTTAAATAACGAGCACTTTGTACCGTTCTCTCAAAAGGGACACAGAAAGCGACAGCTTCGTCCCCATATTTCGCCGTTTCTGGTCTGGTCTATCCCCCACTTTCTCACCCTGTCTTTCGTTTTCTTGTCTTCTCCAACATACACGTACCCATACATCAACTAAAAACCAGTGAAGTATGAAACATGGCAGAGAAAGCAAACATTACTTCTTATATTAATTTCCAATTTTGGGATGATCTTTACAGAAGCGAGAGCCCCAAGCAAACCATTACAAAGAAACAATTTTTATAATAATAAAAGATAGAAATTTAAGAACACTCAAAGCCAGAGAGCCCCGGCTTGCTTGAGGAGAGGGACGAGGGTGCCGTTGATGTGAGAGGCCATCACTCTGTCCATGGTCCCGACCAGTTTGCCGCCGATGAATACCACCGGCACGACGGAGGGCGTTCCCAGAATCCTGACCAGCGCCCTTTCCAGGTCCTTGCCGGCGGGATCCTGGTCAAGCTCGTGAACCGTAGGGTTCACTCCCATACCACACAACAGCCTCTTCATGGCGTGGCACATACAGCACGTACTTACGCTGAATATCACCACCGCGCTCTCCGACGCCATCCTCTCTATCCTCTCCACTGGGTCCACGCCACCTCCCGCCATATAACCGCCCCACGACGCCGTTTGGTACTGCATTCTTACTCCGAAAATAGTTTCAGGAAACTAATGGAGGGTGCAAGATGATTGTGATGAGAGCCGGTGAGAGTAGAAAGAAGCTCTTGTTGTTGCAGTGTGAGCAATGCCGGGAGATCCGGCTGCTATTTATAGAGCCCAGGATCACATCGAGCTTTGGGAATACGGTTGCCCCGCAAAAACAAAATAAACATTGAACGAAAAAGAAAAAAGGCTTAATGTGCGTGAGGGGATCATGCTGTTGTTACTGCTTCCTTTTTCCTTAGAAATATAAAGTTGGTCTCTGTAGCAGTCGTCACCTTATGCAAGACAGGCACAGACACAGAGAGGAGAGAGAGGGAATGAGGAAGTTTAAAATTTTTAATTTTTCATTTAGAGTAAAATTCTTATGATGTAAATTCTTGTCGGTGATTGATTGTTCAGAATTTTTAATTTGGAAGTTTTAACACAGCTTGACACTTAAGTGCCAAAACATGTACTTATTACACTCCGGCAACCTTGTAAATAAATTATTATGGAATGGTGTTTTGATCATTGGAGGTAGAAACAAAAGAGAGAGATCGAGGAGAGTCAAAGTGTTGGAATTGAAGAGATGATGATTAAGTGAAGGGTTAAAAGAGGACAGGAATCGAAGGGGGTGATCAAGAAAAGAAGAGAAAGAGGGAGACATAAGAGCAGAGGGTTTCGCAGGGGAGAGAGCATGTAGACGGCTGCCTTCGTCCTTGTTGTCGGCCCTGTGATCTCTCTCTCTCTCTCTCTCTCATATGCATTTCTGTTTCTTGGACTTCATCTTTACATCATATCGTCTGCATTTTCCCGTTACACTCTCCCAAGCTTCCCCTCCAAACTTGTCATTTCTCATTCTAAACAAGCCATTGCTTATTCTATCTTTTTCATATCTTTCTTTTCCCAACAAGTCATCACCTTATTCCCGTAAAGTTCAAACTTCATTAAAAGCCTTCAACATATATCCATAATCCACGCCACATACACCTTCTAAAGTTATTTCATGCCCCTCATATCATCTTACACTAATTTGTGTATGTCTGTGCGAAGTCCAAAATTTCTGAACAGACCAACTTTACAGAAAGACCAACCCTAAAGGAGTAAGGATTACCTAAAAAAACAAAAGGTTTCCATCATCTGGTCCATATAATATAACCCAGCAAGATTTGATATGCATGGACTCATCTTTTTGCTCACACATGCTTTATGCAGGAATATATTCTCCCTACCAATTTTGGGAAGTTGCAGATCATTATTCACTTTACTGTAGAATTTAGAAAATGGAATGGGTGTGTAGGTAGGTGGGGAGCAATGAGGGCACAATGCTGGACTCCCCAAGGCTTAGAGCCAGGAGCACGGTTATAAGACATTAGAGACACAGACAAGATCGCATGCAGTCCTATCCATCTATATATGTAACGTAACGGTGACTTCTTTCATCAGTTGGGATAACACCCTGAGTCTCAAAGTAGTTTGGAGGGTTCCGAAAAGGATGCAATTAATTAAATCTTCTCTTTTACTTTTATTAAAGAAATGTAAAAGGGCTGCAACATGGTAACAATCTGCTAATCATCGGGCGCGCATATGTTATTTGCAGTCCTAGATAGATATATAGGAGGGGGTCTGCGTTTGTCTGCACAGGATGGGTGATATGTCCCCTTTAACAGAAAAAAGAAGGTTTCTCTTTTAGTGTTGGCCCTTGAAGATAACAAAGGAAGGCTGAGTACACAGAAGGCCATGTTTAGGTTGCCATATACATAGAGAGGCTTTTAACAGAAGAAAGATTTAATGATATCTTCCGATTGTGCTTGTCGGATTTCCTGGCTAATTCTTTTCCTTATTAATAAATTCAACTCCATACACACGCACACACGCATTTGTTTGCTTTGACACCTAATTATACGTACAAGTCAGGAAAATCACAATTTAGTGATGTTGATATTTGTGCAATGGAACATGCAAAATAACTGCTAGATCGAGCATCTAACATTAAATATTTGTATGAAATATTTTAGAAAATTGTTTGTATCACTTTCTAACTTATATCAAGATAAGATTTTGAATCTTAGACGTTACGTTATTCACATAGCTAGCACCAAGAGGCTCAAATTTTTAATATTTATAAACTGGGAACACATTATTTCATTCCCTAACTAAAGTCTAGTCTAATGACAACATTTAATTATCTTCCATTAAAATTTGAGTTCAAACAGAAGATATAATGTTTTCGTATATTTTCTCAGCTGCCAGTCATCCTATATTTTCATTCGCCGCTATAAAAATAGGATGGTGCAACATTTATATTATTTTTCATATTGGTGTACATATGTATGAATTTTATACTAGTGGGAGCGGCGTTCATTCTTTGAGTTGCTATGGAAGTTGGTGGAAAAGCTGATGAGGGTTTCATCAAAGCCTGGTTTGGTATCTGTAGGAACGTACAAGAGCTCTCTCCCTTCTGGTGCCTGTAAAAGCATGAAACGATTGAAGTGCCATAACATATACGTACCTCTCACCCACACTATTCCTTTCACCCTTCTCTTTTCACTTTCTTCAACCCAAATCCTTCAGTTTCAATCAGTCTTATATATATTTTCTCGCTCCAAAACACTATAATGTAAGGCTCTCATCATGAACGTATCATTATATATGTGCTCTAAGTGATCATTAATTCCAGATTTTGATGCTGAACGGGGTCTAGGGGTAAGTGTTAGCTCTTCGTAGAATTTTCCCCAGAGAGATAAGAATTAAAGAAGAGCTCGATATGTATATCTTTTACTGTGAACTCTGAAGGTGTTTCCCTTTCTGGTGAAACAAAGCAAAAGATAGAAAAGGATATGGAGAGAGATGGTCAGTGCATTGGCTTTACATATATGATATACGAAGCGTCTCATTAGAGCCGGGAAAACGGGCCGAGCCCGTCGGGCCGGCCCGTTTAAGCCCGTTTAAGTCGAGGGCCGGGCTTGTATTTTGGAGCCTTGAAAGGGAAGTCGGGCTTAAAAGGGCTAGCCCTGTAGGGCCGAAAAATAAACGGGCCGGCCCGTTTAGGCCCGCCAATTTTTTTTTTTTAAATTTTTGTCTTTTTTTCTTAACTTAAAAAAGAAAACCCTAACATTTTAAACATAGCATACTTTTAGTTTTACTTATCTTGGCAGCTCATATAGATAGCATTCACAAAAAGAAAAAAAGAATCACTATAGTTGTGGGAAAAATAACCAAAAAAACATGAAAATTGCAAAATTTAAAACTAGTATATTCATAAAAATATATTGTTATTTATAAGTTGTCAAAACCTATTAAAATACTGTATCTATAATTTTTACAGTCTTTATTTATCATTCTCCCATATTTTTTATACTTGAAATATAATTGATCAAAAAATCTTTTAAACTAAAATAAAGATCTATATCATTTTTATAGTAGAAACAAATTTAGAACTAAGAATGATGGACTCTTTTCTTTTTTGTCGGTATAATAAATGATTATTCTTTATGTATACTATGTTTGTTAGTTAAACTTTTTTGTTAATTATTTATAATCAAACTAGATCATCCGCATTGTAATTATCTACTGAACTTAATGTTTATTTAATTGTTTATATTTGTCCTCTATTTAGTTTGTTTATTCAATAGACTTTATTATACTGTAATATATGTTTAGACATGATAATGTTTATATTTGTGACTCAATTTTATTTATATTTATACCTTTTATTAGTAATTTTTATTGTTTCATTTTTATTATTTTGATAAAATATACAAAAAAAAATAAAAAAAATTATTTTAATTAAAAAGACCAAAAGCCCGCGGGCTAGCCCGAGCCCGTCATCTCACGGGCCGGGCTTGAAAAAATGACTTATTTTTGGAACTCGGGCTTAAACGGGCCGGCCCGTTTAAGCCCGAGCCCGTCACGGGCCGGCCCTGCAGGGCCGGGCCGGCCCGTTTTCCCAGTACTACGTCTCATCAACTTGAAAAACAAATTAAAGCACGTAGTAGAACCGATATTTTATCCTGCTTTCCTTTTCGTACCGCTTTCTCTGCAGTATTTATACGCAGATCGTTTGTTCTTTTGTGACTTGAAAAAAGGGTGAAAAGAAATATGGTAGAAAAGAGTTCCAAAATCATTCGCCACAGTTTTTTGAAACTTCAGGTCATCGTGCGTTTGGTGAACAAATAAACTTTCTCGCAGTGACGTGACATCATGTAATAAAATGGGCAGTTTCCCCCCGGGGGGGGTGTTACCCAAAGTTGTTCGTGTTTATATATATTCTTTTCAAAGTCAATTTTACTTCAAATTTCGATGACCACACTGCAGAGGCAAGCATATGAATCCTTAGTTTGTAGACCAGTTGATGATCACTTGAACAAACGTTTCGAAGAATGCCAAGATCAATGCGAACTAAACTCCACCTTTCATCCGTATATGGATTATTATATATACTGCGAACAATTCAAATTAAAAGCTTTTGTCCAATTTGGAGAAAATTAAGAAAGATAAACATATCTGCTCTGTGTGTGTGTGTATAAACAATGTCGTCTGTTCTTGTTTGCCATCTTTATTATCATGCTACTCCCTATTTGTTCAATATAAGTTGCTTCCTAGTTTTGCCCGGCATTATTATTACTGTTACTGTCAAAATCAAAGACTAAAAAAAATGTAAAAAGAGCATGTGAAATAGATAGTGAAGGTAAAAATAAAAAATAAAAGAGAGAGAGAGAGAGAGATATTTTGGTGCCGGAAGAAGGTAACAGTGCATCAGAATAAAAAATTCGTGGAAGTGGAAAGCCTGTCTGCTCAAATCTCACACCCACAAGACTAAAAATTATATATGTATGTATATATAGAGGCCAACACAATATTGCATGCATGTCTCCCTTGTCTTCTCCATACTTTCCAATCTTCCATTAGCCCCTAATTATTGTTAATCAAATTCCCACCTTTATACATATATCTTCATTCTCTCTGTTTTTGGCTTAAAATATCAAGCCATATGTTTTTATTCATTCACATTCATGTGCATAAATGCCCAACTCAGTTAATTAACTAGCCAAGCCATATACTATCGGTGAAACAAATCTCCTAGAGTTTTTTATTAAAGAAGTAGAATTCTTGAACAGTTTTAAATAAATCACATAAAAGAAGGAATTATTACTATTTCTGAGAAATATTATATCAGCAAAATCTAGAAGTCGAATACTGAATCTCACCCTGATTCCTTGGGGTTGTCAAAAGCCATATCCCTGGCTCCGAAGACTTGCCTCAAACATTTATGCTGTTGTTTAATCAAAGCGTCAATGTAATCAATGAAAGTTCACGATGCCGTAGCAAAATATTAACTTGCTCTGAAAAGACCACGTTAAATAAGCAGTACTGAAAACAATTTGGATCTGTAGAGTAAATGCACAGCAACAAGGCTTAATATATGCAATCATTATTGATATTGCAGATGAGTAACTTCAACATGTTTTTCAGCCCAGAATGTAGGACTGTGAAATGAACACAGCAACCCCAAAAAAAAAAAATCATTTGAATTAGTTGGCCGTTTTCATTCCCAAACACATAGAACATCTATCTGAAGGAAGTACAAGAGGAACAAATATTCTCCTGCACTGCATTGCTCCATCTAAAGATAGACATATCGGGCAGACACCAATTCATACAAAGAGGCACAATGTTGGGTTGGCTATTAGCAATAGATGAGGAATTAAGAGGAAATAGACACGAAGCATTAATTATGCGGGATGTCTGTTGGTCTCCTCATTCACTTTTAGTCTCATCATTTCTATTAATTTTGTTTTATTGGTTGGGGCAGCAGACAAGCGAGCACACATTCACAGCACGCCCTGATGAATGAACCACTTAGGTCTTAACCCTAGCTAGTTGCTTCTCTCTCTCTCTCTCTCTCTCTCAGAGTATAGAGGATGGACACAAACAAACACAAAGAAAGAGACAGAAAAATGAGAGATGGACATTAGAGAGAGAGAGAGGGAGAGAGAGGGAGTAAACACACCAATACGAAAAGGAATAATGGTGTCATGAGGGGGAAGATTCATGGGAAGCAAAGTCTGACGCAAACCCATCTTTTTATGAAAAAATAAAGGCTTGAGAAAATCACAAAAGTATGGAAGCCAAACCAAGCCCTACTTTATCAACGTCAAAACTCTGGTTCAGCCGTTAAAGCAAACACACACGCAGACATGACGGCTTTTCTCAGCTTTTGTTCCTTAACCATGCTAACCCCAGCTGACGTTACTCCAACGTTGACCGCTTTTTCCTCTTCCCCATTTTTTAAGTATTTCTCCCTCATCATCTCTCATCACCATTACATTTCTCTGATTCTCTCTGTCCTTTTGCCATTGTCCTTATCACTTTCAACAGTGACACCACCCACCCAACACCACACCAGATCATACCCTCCTTCTCCATTAAAATAAACGCCTCAGAGAGAGGGGTCGAAGGGGGGCTTCAGTATCCAAGGCTGTGTCCATATGTCACCTCTCGATATTATTCTTTCATATTTAGGAACGTAACACGCTTAGCTTTTTAAGAATTTTATAAATGCAATTTTGAACCTTAAAGCGAGTCGATCTATGGAAAGAAGAGTGCATCGGTATCGCGATCTGACGGTGCTTTTGTCTCACTTAGTGTCTCCACGCTGTGTCATTTTTAAAAGAAATGATCACTGCGGGGTGGCGTGGGCATGATAATGCCAGTTTTGTAAGGAACTAAAAGAATCAAATCCATGGTTAATTGCTAAAACATTCTCCTCCAGCAGCAAAGAACGGATGCATGCCTGCTCATGCAATGATAAAAATGGATGGATCCAGCACATATTTACAAAAGGGGAGGTGTTGAGTTGGATCGTAGTATAATCAAAACCAAAAGCAGCTTTTGTGAGATGAGGGGTTACCAAGGATTCTGGAGCTGAGCAGTACTTGCGAGGAAGAAAGTGGGGAGGCTTGCCCTGACTTTAGATTAAAAAAAGTTGTTGGTCACACTTGCATCTCCACTAAACCTTTTTTGTGGCTTTCTAAACAGCCTTCTGCTTACAAAATGCATATGCATGGTTAAGCCCTTCTCCTGCTGACTCTTCACATACATTCCTTTTTAGGATTTTGCTCGATATGCTCTTCAGACCAAGTGGCCTCTACGTCCCAGAATTTCGCCCATCTCTATTATTCATACTCCATAGATTTACACGCAATTCAGTCCTCCTCTGTATATCGGGAACATTGACAGACCCCTCTCTGATCAGCCCAATCATCAATGTGCCTGGTTGTTGGATTGACCGTAGAAAAAGCAGTTTATTTTTAATTTAACTTTTTAAAAAATAGATTAAATAAAAATTAAATTGGATAATATAGTTTATATTTGGATTGATTTTTATAAACAAGTCAGTTTATAAGTGGAGTTTTTTGGATTATTATTAAAAAGTTATGTTATAAAATGATAAAAAAGGACGTGATATTAAATAATATATGTAAATAATTTATTATCTCTCTTTTGTTATATTCTCTAGTTATATTTTTCCATACATTTTCCTTTTTACTTTTTCTCATTTATTATAAGAGCACATTTAAAATCTAAAATATATTTATAACCTATTTAATTAATTTTAATTAATTTTTGTTATCCACAGTTAGTTATTTATCGCTTCTAGAGAGTAGTAAAATTCTTAAAGGTGAAACCTAACTATTTTCCAAATAAGCTAATTTGTAAAAGTAGAGTTGTTTAAATTATAATTGAAATAATAAATTTAATTGTAAAACAACTGAAGATGAATTTTATTAAATATGTATCATATGTACAAAATGTCATACCTTTAAAAAAAAGAAAGAAAAAAACTGAAATGTACAGTGTTAATTCCATACCACATTGATAACATAAAGAAGTGACCCTATAAATATGGATAAAAACAAGCAAAGCGTTCCCGGTCCCACATTCTTTCTCTCTTCCAAGTTATTAGGCATGGTTGAAAAGATAAAAGTAGGATCTGGGATGTTTTTATCAGTCGCTCAATTTAAGCAGCTTTCGGCCATAAGTTAAATGGGCCAAAAACTGCTCTAAACAGTAAAGAAATTGTCCAAACATGCTTTCTAAAATTAAGTTGCTTACAGCAACAAGAGTTGGATCTTACAGAAAAAGCAAATTCCTCACAACATGAATTAAAGTTTGAATTCTCACTAGAAGAGGTACCCATATTTAGTGCCCAATAGTACTTCGAATAGAAAGATATTTCTTTTTCTTTTTTGGAGGGAAAAAAAAAGAGTTCATTTAAGAGGTGTTTGGATAACCCAAAAACACTTCTTAGAAGTATTTTTTCATAAATCAAGACAAAATTCTCCATATGTTTAATACTATAAAAATACTTTTAAAACCATAATTTTGTTTTTACCCAAACACCCATTTAAATTAAAAGATCTCACCCTCGATTTCTGAATGGGGATGAGGGTGGGTCAAAAAATTCACGAGCCCCCAAGAAAATAAGAATTCTTTTGTTTTTTTTTTTTCTGGGTATGCAAAAATAAGAATTCACAACAAACTAACAAAGTATACGGTGAGACAAAGCGGACGTGAAAAGAGAAGACATGAATATATTGATCCGTGCATCAGTGCTTTAACATAAATCCTCTGCATAATTTTGCTTACAATAAATCCGCGCGCGCACTAAATGTAGACACAAATTCACAAACGTGTGTGTATATATATATCTAATAAACTTATTTAAAAAAAAAACCACATCATTCATGAATCATAAGCAATATCGCTTATATAAAGCTTCATGTAATATACAAAACCCCACCATCTAATTACTTTACATACTGCTATGAGATTATGCTATGTGATATTCTGCAATCAATTGTCCTTAACTGTAAAGGTATTGATGCGAAGTCCGAATAATTTCTGTTACTTCCAACCTAGTCTCAAAATTAGACCCAAGCAGAATCACATAATTTGGAGCTAGATTTCAGCACTTGGCAACACCGCAGAAATCACTACGCTGCCAAACCAGACCAGCCCTAGTTACCAATCTAAGCTTGTAATCACAGACACAATCTTCACTAGCATAGCAACAAAACAACCAAGTTAACATAAAACAGAATGTGACTATTCGCATATATCAAGTATTTTATTCCAAACAGCTTAACTGCGAAGGTCACTTTATTATATACTTGTTTTACTTCTCTAAATCCCAGGAACTCTAATTTCCATGAATAAGTTCACTCATGTTTGACTAATCAATGCAAGACAAGAAAAATATGCCTCAGAACTGAAAGTACAACTTATCATGCTACTAATATACTGATAATTACTCGGGCTCTATTACTCAGTTCTGGCTCTAGCGCACATTCAAATCCATAAATTACTAATACATAACACTGATCTGTACATACAACTGCTATCCACAGGGGTCGGAGGCTCAGAGAAGATCATTTGGAAACACAAAAACCAGCTTGACAGATGAGTAGCTTCCAGTCATTGATTATTGCCAGCATCTGCATTCTCGCAACCCTCCACCAGTAAACCTCTAAACCCTAAAGCACTAATATCAGGGAACTTACTACAACCACTGAAGGATTCTCAGTTTTAACATCTAAAATGAATTTTTTTTTTTGAACTCCCTAAAGTGAACAGGAATTAACAAATAACCAGGTTAGGAAAACATTTAATATGTGCAAATCTGATCATAGCATGGATCAGATTCCATAACAGCAAGGATCAGTAATTTATTGCCGAGAAATTGGAGCCATTGGCATTGATGATGGCTGGTTATAATAACTTCCATCTGAACCTTGGAAACCCTGGTAATTAGTCACTGGAGCAGGTGTGAAGGGAGAAACACTATTCAGGGAAGCCCCCAAAGCTGGGAAAGCTGCCGTTGATGGTTGCTGTGCCATGCTGTAGCTATATGCGACATTGCCAGCAGCCTGCGTGAACTGTGGCATTGGATATTGTGGCATTGGTGGAGGTGGTGGCAATGGCGGTGGTGATGACGAGGGTAGAGGCGGTGGTTCACTAGAAGAAGAATGCTGATTGATCATAGACACACTGTGTTGAACAGGGTCGGGATGTGGAAGGGGAGGAATAGGTTGTTGTGAAGGATTCTGGGATGGTATATAAGATGGCTGGTCATTCTCCAGTTTGACCCTCTTCTCGGAATGATAATTACCAGAAGACTCGCTCATGGAACTGCCAATGACCCCCTCTGATGCCAGGGAGGATAGCACATAAGACAGCATCTGGGCAGATGATGTAGAAGCAGTTAGCTTTGCCGCCACTGCAGCAGCAGCAGACTTGCGTGGGTCTTCATCAATGTGTCCAGGTTTTTGAGGGAAAGATACTTGCTGTGTGTAGATTAATGGAGCTGATTGTTCCCTATCTTTTGGAATAAAGCCTGGAGGCGCTGTGGAGGTTTGACTTTCTTTTGAACTTTGCTCAGCTGCTAATAGAGTATCACTGTTGTTTAGTAACTGTCGGCAGGTATTGCCTGCCTGTTCTGACTGAACACGAGCAGCCTGAAATGTTAAAAATAAAATACTCAAACAAGTGCATAATAAGATGCCCTTTCAAGTCACAAAGTTCTCGCATATAAAGAAGACATTAATGAAAAGTAGGCCCTCTCCTTTAATCCCCAGCTGACATTTCATTGAAAAGAGCAAGAGGACTCAAAATAAATCAGTGAATTTGGATAAATCCCATACCTGAATCTGGCTTCGGAGTTGATCCAGCTTAAGTTCCTGGAAGAAAAACCATGTAAGAATTACAAACTGTCAAAGGTTTGTACCTTTATAGAAATAAGCAATCTTAAAATAGAACCTGATCCTGGAGAGCTTCTCTCAGGTGAGACACAAGGCTGGCCCTCGATGATTCTATTGCTGTCAATTGCTCGATGCAGTCCCTCAGTGCAGCATTATGTCCCTGGAGCTCATCCATCACTGCCGATCCAGGTAATTGTCCTACCAAAATTAGTGAACAGAACAAGAAATCCAATAAAATGCAATAAAAAAGAATTCCAACCCTTATACCCAAAAAAAAAAAAACACAAGAAAAAGAATTCCAACCCAACCAAACACTATTAATTTTTGGACCATCCCAATATTGTGTTTGCGTGCGCGCACGCGCGTGTGACTGACTCAACATGGCACTGCATTCACTAAATGCATAAGATAAATAGGTAATTTAATATAAACTTAAAATCGGATATCCATTTAAGCTAATGCAGTCATGACAACGACAAGAAAATCAATAATTTGAAATTCTGTTCAGCTTGTTTCTTTCATCTTATTATCTCTTGAAATGTGAAAACTCAATAGGAAGCCATGGTGATGGAAGAAAGAGGTAAGATCACGACGAATTACCTAGTTTGATTTAAATCTACGTAAATATTCATAATTCACATTTATATGCTGCTGAGTTGAGCACCTAAGTAGGGGGGGAAAAACTTTTGATACAACTACAGAATATATTGATTAAAAAATTAGGAACATGTTATGCTTGCCCAAATATAAATAATTCCAGGCATAAATCACATTTCCTACAAACTACAAACAGAAAAAGTTATAAAGTTGACATACCTGAATTATCATGGCCAACTTCCTTATCCACTTTCTCCAGACAGCTAATGGTATTCCTGCATTTGCTAAGTACAATATCTTCGTCTGTCTGCCCTCCATAAATAACATGATAACCTGAAATTATTTTCTCCAGTGCATTCCCAGCAGATGGCCTCTGTCACAAGAATGTAAAAGGGCTTAGAGTTGGAACCAACATGTAGAAAGCCTTCAAGGCGGCTGATTCACAGTCATGTTCATAAAACTATTACCAATTTCAAGTTCATAGGCTTCCCATTGCGAGCACTATTTTCCAAATGTCTTCCAACAAACTCTTCCTTAAGAATTTGACCACGGGAACCAAAAACTTTTCTCTCTTCCCAGATAGCTATCTGCATCAAAGAAAAAAAATTGCAATTCAGCAATCAACAAATTCCATGTCAATGTTTCATGTAACTTATTTTACTATTGACATATACAAACATGAAACAAAAACATTGAGATTTCACTACTAAATCCCGATTTTTGAAACATGCCATGGGTGCCATAATTCGTGCATTTTAATAGGAGGCACCTATGCAGGGTAAGAAAACCATATCCCAAAAGCAAGTTGTTTAGGTGAGAGAACCACTATCTTTGGGTATCCCATCGACCAGCCCATATTACTTATTTTCCATTTTTGCTTGATTCATCATTCTCCCATGACTTTTGCTTCCTAATGCTTTAGCAGAAGCAGACTTATGCAAACAACAGAGAAGGTCGAGATAGCATACAGAATTTAAGGAAAGGCCAAAAGGGAAAAACGTCTATTGGTTAGTAACTTACCAGTCGGAGTGCAGCATTTCTTCCAAACTCATCTCCATTTTCAACCATATCTCGAATAGCATTTGGAAGAACCTTCCAGAATTCACCAACAAATTCTGAACCCTTCCGCCTACTGTTTTGCAAAATATCATTTGCAAGATATAGAAATGCCAGTCTCTGCTCACGAGGAGAACAATGAAATTGCCTGTCCCATGTTTCAACTACTTGTTTGGCTTTATTCATATGAAAGATGCACCAATGTGACAAAGCTGAGTCTAATTAAGGATGGCAACTTGTATGGAATAAAATATACTAGTAAAAAAGGCGAAAAGAACCCACATAAATGCATGTCTATTTGGTACATATCTACATGAAATAAAATTTTATTTAGATCAGAAGCTTAAATTAGTCTTATTGAATTACAGGGACTTACCACATGGGCTATATATAAAGCCTTGGTAACTATAATGCTTAATTTAAATTGAGATGAGGAGCGCGCGCGCGCGCAAGCACCCCCGCACACGCGCCCGCGCACATGCTCGCACACACACAGACACACAAAGACAGAGTGTACCAAAACTTTGCTATTCAATGATATGGTTAAGAGGGAAATAACAGTCATGAAGCCACCATTCGCCATTGAATATGGAAGTTGATAAAAAGTAGTTCTCATAACAGTCATATATATAAAGCATCACAAATTCACAGTTAAGCAAGGAAAGGAAAGGAGGGAGCTTTGAGAATTGATTTCATAACTGGCACAATTAGAATGCTAATGTTCCAACCAAAGTAAACCACAAAAGCCACATTGCAACAACAGTGTGTGTGTGTGTTTGGGGGTGGGGGACTGGGGGGTTGTGGGGAGGGTAACCCACTCACCTTGTCAATTGTTGGAAACAGAAAAAAATAACCACTTAAGTGATTTAAATTGAAAATAAAAGGTAAAAGGAATCATAATCCACACATAATTCTCAAAGGATACTCTCTATGCTCGTCTGTGAGTTATTTAGCTTCGTCAGCTTTTCCACTAAAATATGTGGATTGAATGTGCTACCCATCTTTCTGATTGGAGCTGGCACAGATGAACAAGCAGAAAAAATTAATTTTATAAAGATCTTAAGATGGGAGGGCAGCAATGACTGAATTTTCTGCAACCATATACCTAGAATTTTCCGAGAGAGAAGCACATAGAAGATGCCGATACACGACGCAAGCACTTATGCATATGCACATAGATACATGCTCACTTAGGTTGTGGTTTACTCAAGACCTTGGAGTAAACCACAACCTAAGAACATTCTAGTAAGAGAAAATGAAGATACTCAAGCCCTCGGAGGGAAGATAAATAATAGAGCAAAGGAGAATCACAGTAGATTCTCATATGCATAAGGCATGATGAGGATCAGCCCAATCTAGACCACATAACTAAACTTCCTTTGAAAGAGGTGATTTCTCAATCATCGCATTGAAGACTGCATCATACAGCAATCTATGATAGTGCATCCTGTAGGTTGGTCACCTCGAAGTATATGAATGTAAACCCCACTAAAATGACTAACTAAATTAGATGTGAGCAGATAAATGCCTTCACAATCAACATAGACCGCCACTAAACTTCTCCACAATTATGCAAAATTCTATTCAACAAATTTACCTCACCAAAAAAAAAAAAAAAACTACACTGGGGTGCGAAGGGAAGAACCGCCCAAAAGCAAGCACAGTCAAAACAGAAAACATATAAAAATGATAATTTTCCAGGAGAATTATTTTTTCTAAAGCGAGAAAACAAGCCTTCAGAAAAAGAATCCCTCAAATAGAGGTAACAAATGCAGATAAGTGAAGAAACAGGATAAGGGAACATCGGAGGAGAGAAAAACAATTGCAGAATAATATTTAGGGGCAAAAAAGAAAAAAAAGAAAGAATAAGAATAAAGAAAATCAGAGAAACAGAGAGGTACGTACATAGCTGTAACCACGAATGCGGGTGAAGATATACGAAAAATTAACGGCCTGTGATTTGGCAGGGCTCAGTAATTAGGGTCATGGAGGATGTGAAAAAGAGGGAGAAACTCAATTTTGAAGGTGAAGGCTTCGTTATAGGAAGCGCGTATCGAAAACTGCCCTCCAAACATTTGAATTCTGAGGTATGCCCCTTTGTATTAACTGGTAAGGAAAGTCTTGCAGTTCTAAGCTCAACAACAACGGGTTGTTTCTGGTTTAGTTAGCCTTCTCTGCCCATGTCTCAGGATTACAGTGCAGGAGGGTAGTCTCCTTGCCCTGGTTCCCCAGTTTACCCCCGAGGTTCACGGCCCCGCCCCAATTCCGTGTTTCTAATTCTATTATCTTTACCTATCTTCCTTCTTTTTTTTTTTTTTTGGTTACCAGCAATTATCTTTATCCATCTATGGCAATACAAGAGTATTAAATTAAATTAAATCAAATCAAAGTCCGAACTGTTTAGTCCAACTCATACCAAACACGGCTAAATAATTCCAATATCTGTAACTAGAAATTAATTATATTTTAAAATGCATTAGCTTTTTCTTAAAATATAGTAACATCTTAATTTTGCTCTTATTTAATACATAAACCTTAAAAAAAACTTCCTATAATTCTACACTATAATAAATAAATAACAAAATAATATATTTATTTAAAAATCAAATGAGATAATTTATAAATAAAATTAAAAAATTTTCTGTCTTATAAATAAGATTAGAGGAGTAATTAGTTAAATATATAAAGAGTGCATGGCATCTTTTCTCGCAAACAGCTAGCAATTCAAATCTCATGCAAAGTTTATAGAACTCGCACATTAAAAATGCCAGATTAGTTTACATCCGAAGGCTCAATTTTCTTAGATTTTACTACATTGAAATTAATGCCTTAAAAACAAATACGTAATTGTTGTCCGGATGGAATTTTTTTTTTTCCCGGTCAGCGGGATTGTTATTTTGAAAGATTTATGATTGTATTTTAAGGAATTAAACTTTATTTTCCAAAAAAACGATTGAAAAGTCCGCAGTTACAGACCAAGGGGCATATCAATCATTTTAAATATAAAAAGTGGGGTCCTTTAATTTTGAGCTAATGGACCAAAAATTGGAAAGTCACCTATTGATAATATCTAACTACCACGTTTCTAAATCTGGTGGTCAGGGCCAAGCCTGGGACATGAAATAATTTCAATAGTTTGTCTTGCTACCCCTTATTTTTAATATTAGAATTAGTTGATGAATTTAAATAAATTAATAAAAATTAGTTAAGTTAGTTATGTATAGTAGATATTTATTATATGTCTTTTTTAAAATATCTTTATTACTCCCTCCATTCCTTATTATAAGAGACATTTGATGCTTATAGCATGTTCCTATATATAAGAGACACTTACAAGTTGTCTCTCTTTTTTGTGTTGATTTACTATTTTACCCATATTTATTATCTCCAACTCACATTCTTTCTTCCTCTCACTTCTCTTTCTTTTAATAATTTAATTATTCTCTCTTATGCTCTCTCTCCTTATTAATGAGGGTATTTTTGAAAAAAAAATTATACTTTTTACACATTAATTGTTCTTAACTAATTTTAACTGTTTTTTTATCAACGTATTTCGGTTATTTGTCTCTTATAATAAGGAACGGAGGGAGTACTAATTATGTGTATTAGCTAGAACTACCATCTAATAAAATTTTTAACATATATAACTACTACAAGAACTATATTAAAAACATTGATGAATATAAAACATAAATTAGACCAGAGTCTTGTATTTAGAGCCAAATTAAATACCTTATATTAAGAATTAATAATAGGAGTTGCATATAACTGAAATTTTCAGCTTTCATCCCAAGTTTGCTGGTCAACATCCTTATCACGACGCTACTCAATCGTAAATTTTAAGGTTTCTGGCTCTCCGTATTTAAAATTGTCTCCACATAGCGGTCGTGTTTTCACAGAAAAGAAGAATAATGGTTTTGATGCGAGTCCCGTGACTCCTATGACCTGTCTAGTAAAAACGTTGTGCATTAATCCATTTCAGATGTCGTCATTAATTTGCTCCCCCCAATCTGAACGCACGGACGCGAGGCAGTTTGTTAAAACCTTTTTCCCCCGAGCATTAGACGAGATTCTTTATGAACATCATTTGTACATTCTGATCAACAAGGAAAAAAAAGAAATTCTTAATACATAAATTAGCTAACTAATTTAAATAAATTAAAAGAATTAATTAAGTTAGTTATCTGCAACAAGTAGATATCGTATTTTCTAAAATACTCTTACTAATCATATATATCAATGATAATCACAAACTTTTAATATATGAAACTACTACAAAAACTATTTTAAAAATAAATAAATAAATATAAGAAATATAATGGATTAAAATCTCACATTTAATATCAAATTAAATACTAAACTGATTCTTATATTAAGGAGCAGAGAGGCAGCATATACACATGTGATCAGGGCGTGTGATGATTATTTTAGATTGATACCGAATATACAGATATAGGCATATCAATCAGGTGATGATGTACTGAAACTAATTAGTTACGTCATAGTTATCAGAAAAAATTCTGTACCAAATTGACATTAAACATATATAATAACAAAGAATGAAAATTAATTAACTCAATCGAAACACCTTTTAGGAGGGACGAAAAAAGAAAAGAAAAGAAAAGATCAGAGAAGAAAGGAAGTGGATACATAGTGTCGCTCTAGCTCGAGACACGACCGAGCACAGCACACGAACTCTAATGCACGTGCATGGCCCTTTCTACGACCTCCGTGCAGATTGAACCCTTCTTCGCTTTTAATTTTTTTTTGGGTTTAAATTTTGGTCTGATCATGGTCTTCTTCTAGCTGCATTATTTCCATCAAAAAGCTCGTCGATTAAGGTTTCTATATCATCAGCCTGATATTTTATGTACTTCTCTGTTTGTCTTCCTGGGTCCAAAATCTGAGAAAACCTCCCCAAGAATGCTCTGTACGCCGGAATCACCACCGCTGTTATGGACACCCTCAGCTCCGATTGAAGCTGCTCGTCGTTCACAATCCACGTGCTCTGCGTTTTGTGTATCTCATCGAATATTGCGTTGAAGCTCTTGAACCTCTCTTTGAGCACTGGCTTCTGCACCTTCCCGTGCACGCTCAAGCCCTCGGGGCTCAGGCAATTTAGAATCTTACTCCATGTCTCTCTCTGATAATTCTTATGGTACGTCCTCAGATACGACGACCTCTTCCGACACCATGTCTCTCCCATCAAGCTGTACATCTCTTTTGACCCTTTGATCTTTTGGAGTATGTACCTACCATTGTTCATCATGAAGATGCAGCTCAAGGCCACGTCCCTGTACAGCTTCGCCTTCCCTTCCAGATTTGTGTCCAGATGAGACATCAACCTAGTCACCTGCGCCGCAAACGGCGATTCATTCTCAGTGCCGGAATTGTTGGCGTTAACATTCTGTTGAGAATTCCCTTCCCCTTCGTAGCGGGGCCTACTTGTCGAGTCGGCGCGTTCAATCTTTGAGTGCTCCTTGAACACTTGCTCTAACGTGTCCTTGTACTCGCATGCGAATGGAAGGTAGTTCATGAAGTAGCGAGTCAATGGATGGACCGCACCGCCAGGAACCAAAGTTTTCTCGGCATCTGTCTTGATGGCAATTTCTAGATCACCGAATGTGCTGATCACGTTCTCGCCAAGTCTGCATTTCGTTAAGGTCGCCTCCGTCTTGAGCTCGTTCGCAACCGCTTCCGGTAACAGTTCCTCGAAAATGGGGACTGCATCACGCAAGGTCTCGTACATGTCAATGGTTTTGAATAGCTTCTCTGCCGCTCGCTTCGTCATGGCCACCCCTTCCGCGAAGTTGAGAAGCTGTAGGACAATGCACCGAGAGAGATCGCTGTATAGGCTCACTGCTAGCGACGGATCTTCTTCGAACACCGACTCTGCCAGCTTCCGTTCGCCGGACAAATAGACGGTGGCGGAATCCTTGAAGGTTTTGATCCAAGCTGGAATATCTCTCTCCAATATTTTCCATTGTATTTTCAGAATCTCATCGATGCTCATTTTCTCGAATCCTATTTTGTTCAAGTTCTCTTCAAATGTGCACCTCCTGCAAACCAAATAAATCTGGCCGCTTTCGTATTGGTAACCACCTGATTTCATCACTTTCGCTATCTGTTTCAATTTCGCAATGGTCTCGTCGGGGTAACTCGGAAACTCGGGCTCCAACTCGATGGATTCCGGATCAGAGGACTGGTCCTGTTCCACTTGCTTCCCTTTCGGGTCATGACCACAGGGGTTGGATTCACCCGGATTTCGAGATTCTTCCATAAGAAATCGGAACTCTTCCTCGAAATACGACATCGCTCGGTGCTGAAGCGTACCGATGTGATTGACCAACGCATCCTTTCTTTTACTGATCTCTTCCGAGGAGGATTGAGACTGGCTCAGCAGTTTCATTAATTTGGAAACCTGATGCAGAGCTCCAAATAGTGACGAATCTTCCTCTGCAACCTCACCCCATTTGCCTTTAACTCCACCCGAGTCGTACACGGCGATTTTCTCTTCAACAAGCTCCAAGAACTTGTCAATGAAATCAGGGATCTCTAAAGAAGCTTCTTCAACGTCTGCATTCTTGGTGAGTGTCTCAAGATATTGATCGATATCTTCTGAAACCTTCTCGAGGCTGGGAGGTGGAGATTCTGCAACCTCAATGGGAGCATCTTCCTCCTCCTTCTCAACGGGCTCGCTGATCTCTGCATCTGCAGCAGGTGGCTTTGCCTCATCATCCGTTTTTGCTTCAACCTCTTTGGCATCGGTCTCTCCGGAATCTGGTAAAGGCGCACGTGGTGTCTCGCCTTCCTTCTTCTTCTCGTCTATGCGAGCGAAACTGCCTGATTCAGCAAGGTTCTTCTCCATAATGGCTGTGAAGGTATAGGAGAATCGCTCCAAAATGAGATCTTCGGAAACAGAGAGGAATTAACAGTTTTTCTTTTTCTTTTTGTTTTTTTTGTTTTTTTCCCTTTTAGTTTTCTTGGTATGATTGTATTTTCAGGGGATGGGATGGAAATGGTCGTTGTTGGTTTTTCCCCTTGTTAGGGGGCACTTCTGTACGAGAAGGGCAAGGGAAACGAACGGACAGAATCTTGTGTTTGAGCTCCCGCGAGAGATAGATACAAAGATGCAAATTCTGTTAAGGCGAGGGTTGACCGTTGACCCTATTTTTCTCAAGTTAACGTCGTTTTCTGGTTCCCCGCTAACATATTTTAGCCCTTTTATATCGGTGTTCAGTGTGCAATGCGCGCCACCCACAAAAATCAGTTTAGGTCCGGGTAAAAACAGTAAGGTTCAGTTCGGGCAAGATGATAAGGGTGAAAACAGATCAGAGAGTCCATTAAGAATGACCTCCATTTGGCCTGACTTGTTTTTTAAAAGAGATAAGTTCAAGCCGTTTAAAAGCTTGTTTAACTAAACAGATCTAACGTAGGCTCTCTACATGGCCGATTAAGCCTGTTAGGCTAGTCTGAGGTTCTTAAAAATTTATAATTAATATATAAAAAAATTAGTTAATAGTATTATTATTAATGTGTTCTTTTAATTTATTTTTTAATTTTAATATATAGTTAATAGTTTAATCATTCTTTAGATTTTGAAATTTAGTCGACATGTGAAGAAAAAAATATAATTTAAAATAATAAAATCAATAAATAATGTGGTCTTTAAATCTTAAAAAATATAAATAAAATAGGAAAAAAAATTTGTTCTAAGAATGATAAATTAATTAACTTATGTGTTATGTTAATTAAATTATGATACCTTTTTTATTCGTTGTAAAATTAATAGTTTTTTTATTTATTTGTCTTAATTTTAATTTTTTGTGTGTACTTAAACATAGTTTTGTTTTAAATTTTAACATACAATTATAACTAATTTTTAATAATATTCTTGTAAATTGTAATTAAGATTTAAAATAGTATTTGTAATACTAAAATTTAAATAAAAGACAAAACTAAAAAATTAATTATTATGTTCACTTTTTTAAAAAATATATAACTGTTGTTAAAGTAAATATGTGTAGATAGTTAGTGGTTGGGCCTTGGCCCAGTAGTGTCTATAAAAGGGGTCAGGTCCGACTGCTCATGTATGGATTATTGGTCCTGTGGACCTATTCATCAATAATATTCAGAAACTTATCATGGTATCCAGAGCTCCAGGTTGCTCGGTTGGTTGAGAAGAGCTAGCCCAATTCGTGAAAGGGCATCGTTTGCCCACGTCCCCTTTGTTCCTACGTCATCGTTTTGCAAAGGGAAAGGGAAAGCAAAGTTGCTCCCTGTCGTTTCGTCCTCTGATCCTCAAAGAAGCATCAGAGTACCCTCAGCTGTTCGTTCTTGAGGTCGAAAACCTCATCGCTGGTTTTGCTCGCATTTGTCGATCAAGAATTCATAAATCTTGATCAGAGATTGCGTCTGATTGTCCGGTTGATAAAATCGTCCGCCGTCTTTCTTTCTCCACTCAACACGTATCTCTTCCGTTCGGCGATTGTTGAAAGTCAAGATTCACGCCTGAAAAAAATGGGAAAACAGGAAGAAAGCACCTCACACTCCTCTCCAAGCATCGATTTCACACACCCATTATACCTGCATCCGTCAGACACACAAGCCGTGACTCTTGTATCACAGGTGCTTCGGGGTTCCGAGAATTACGAGGTATGGAGCCGTTCAATGTGCCTCACTTTGTTTGCCAAGAACAAATTGGGGATAATCGACGGTTCATGCCTTCGGGAGAAACAAGAACCAGACCTCTGTGCTTTATGGGACCGGTGCAATGCCATCGTATTATCATGGCTGGTAAATTCTGTAGATAAGCGTATTGCTAATGGCCTTGTATTCTCAAATAGTGCTAGAGCGGTTTGGTTAGATTTAAAAGAACGCTTTCACAAAGCGGATGGACTGAGAATTTTTGCCATTCATAAGGCCATTAGTTCATTGATTCAAGGGTCTATGTCTGTTTCTGAGTATTTTACACGGTTAAGGGATCTCTGGGAAGAATATGATGCATTGGCACCTTTGCCTTCCTGTCAATGTCTCACCACGCAGGAATATGCTAGAATGATACAACAGCAAAGGCTCTTGCAATTCCTCACTGGTCTCAACGATAACTATCATCAAGCCAGAACCCAGATTTTACTACAATCTCCTCTCCCTACAGTAAATCAGGCTTATTCTATGATATCCCAAGATGAATCCCAACAAATGATATCTTCCCATGTCCCTAATCATCCGGTAGAAGGAGTTACTATGAGTGCTAGAGGTGGACGTCCAGGACGGGGCAGAGGAAGAGGACGGTCTCAGGAGGAGTGCTCGCACTGCCATAGAAAGGGTCACAAAAGGGAGAACTGTTACCACCTGGTGGGATTCCCTTCAAATTTTCGTGGCAGACAAGCATCATTTTCTCCTTCAGCTCCTGAACAGTCGGCCAACACTTCCTCATCATCCTCCCTCCATGGACAGGCCACACTTACTCAACAACAATATGACCAGATCCTCAAGTTACTACAGAAGGAGCAGATGGACATTGCCGTTAGTGCCACCGACCTGGTAGAAGAAACAATCTCAGGTGCTGTTAATGCTCTCCCTAAATCCTTTTGTGAACTACATTGGGTTTTAGATTCTGGTGCCACCTGTCATGTAGTCAATAGTCTGGATATGTTTGACACTGTCACTGATTATAAAGGACCCATTAGAGTGATTAAAGTCCCAAATGGAAATAGAATGTTAATTACCCATGTAGGCACGGTTCGGATTCTTGAGAATATAATTTTAAGGGATGTGTTTTATGCACCTGGCTGTTGTTACAATTTAGTATCTGTGTCTAAACTGACTGCCAGTAAAGAATTTGTCGTCTCCTTTTACTCTCATCATTGTACTTTGCAGGATATCCTTCATGGAAAGACAAGGGAGATTGGTAGGCTCATTAGTGGTCTTTACATCATTGAGAGGATAAAGAATGAGGACTCTGTTATGCATGCTACTGCTAAGCAAACACAAACTCTTTGGCATCTTAGATTAGGACACACTCCTATAGATAAATTCAAATACTTAGACCAAATAGGAAAAGACATTCCTGTACTAAATCACAGTGAGAAATGTACTGTTTGTCCTCGATCAAAACAAACTAGGTTGCCTTTTCCTTCTAGCAAATCTAGGTCATCTTGCTGTTTTGAATTGTTACATATTGATGTCTGGGGGCCCTACAAGGAACCTACTTATATGGGTCATAGATACTTCCTTACAATAGTTGATGATTTCTCTCGTTGTACTTGGACATTTCTTATGATCAATAAAAGTGAATCTGTTGCTCATCTGAAAAATTTCTTTGCTTATACTGCTACCCAATTTTCTGCTACTGTTAAACGAATTAGGACTGACAATGGTTTAGAGTTCATGAATTCTGACTTGAAACTGTATCTTAATGCTCACGGGACTGTTCATGAGACCACTTGCCCTTACACACCCCAACAAAATGGGATTGTGGAGCGCAAGCATAGACACCTTTTAGAAGTGGCAAGAAGTTTAATTTTTCAATCCGGTATTCCTTTGAAATTCTGGGGAGATGCTATTAAGACAGCCACTTTTTTAATTAATAGAACCCCCTCTACTGTATTGGCTCATAAAACTCCCTATGAAATGATATATGGCCATCAACCAGATCTATCTTTTTTGAGGGTTTTTGGTTGCTTAGCTTTTGCTACGAATTTACAGCCACTTGATAAGTTCCAAAACCGTTCTGATCCTTGCATATTTCTTGGTTATCCTGGGACACAAAAGGGATATCTTCTTTATAATCTACAAACTCAGAGTATTACTGTTAATCGCCATGTCACTTTTGATGAGACCCGTTTTCCCTTTAAGGATGCTAACCGTATCAATCAAGGGGGAGATAGTGCATCTATGATTGACCCTTTTAGATATGATAATGAATCACCTCCAGTTATAACGGTTAGGCAACAGAACCCAAAAGATGACATAATACATAGAGAAGATGATGGAAATGAAATTAGTCCTGAAACTGATTTAGGAAGGCCTGTACGTGAAAGAAAATCACCAGCATGGATGAAAGATTATGCTTGCACTAATGATATTTGTTTCAAAGCTTTAGTGGGATATGCCTGTGATAAACCACTTGATGACATTGTAAGAGGTAAAGCAAAGGTAAAGTACCCTATGCAATCTTTTTTATCCTACTCACATGTGTCATTTGATTATAAATATGTTCTATCCAATATTGACAACATTGCTGAGCCCTATAGCTATGAAGAAGCAGCTAAAGACCAGCGATGGGTTGATGCAATGAAAGCAGAAATGGAGGCACTACAAGATAATGGCACTTGGGAGCTGGTTGATTTGCCAAAGGGAAAGAAACCCATAGGGTGCAAATGGGTCTATAAGGTGAAGTATAGTGCTGATGGTAAAGTAGATAGGTTTAAGGCAAGATTAGTTGCAAAGGGTTATACCCAAAGAGAAGGAGTGGATTTTTTTGAAACCTTTTCCCCGGTAGTAAAAATGGTGACTGTGAGAATAGTTCTAAATCTTGCAGTGATGAATGGTTGGGACCTTTTTCAGATGGATGTTCATAATGCCTTCCTTCAAGGGGATTTGAAGGAAGAGGTGTATATGACCATCCCTCAAGGATTTGGGAATTTTGCACATAACAAAGTGTGCAAACTGACCAAATCTCTTTATGGTCTCAAGCAAGCATCAAGGCAGTGGAATGCTAAGCTCACAGAAGCCCTTTTACAGGCAGGTTTTAGGCAATGCATGTATGATTACTCACTGTTTATAAGGCAAACAGAATCTGAAACTACTTTCATATTAGTGTATGTTGATGATTTAGTGATTACAGGAAATAAATCAGATAAGATACAAGAAGTCAAAGAGTTTCTACATAATAGATTCAAAATTAAAGACTTAGGACAGCTTAGATATTTTCTAGGGATAGAAGTGGCTAGGTCAAAGAAAGGCTTGATTCTCAACCAACGTAAATATGCTTTAGATATTTTGTCTGATGTAGGACTAACTGCAGCAAAACCTCTCAGTGTTCCTTTGGAACGAAATGCAAGGTTGACTTGCAACCCTTCGGCTGAAACCAATGATCCTCTGCTATCCGAGTCAACATCATATAGACGGTTGATAGGTAAGTTGTCATATCTCACGGTTACCAGACCTGACATAAGTTTTGCTGTGCAGGGGTTGAGTCAATTTCTGAATGGACCCAGAAGGTCACACATGAATGCAGCCTTGAGGGTGGTGAAGTATCTTAAAGGAACTCCTGGACTTGGGATCATTCTTACTGGGTTAAAGAGTTGTCGTCTGGAGTGCTATGTTGATTCTGACTGGGGCACGTGTCCGGACACAAGAAAGTCTGTGACGGGATATGCAATTAAGCTTGGAGGATCACTGGTTTCATGGAAATCGAAGAAACAGAATACTGTCTCATGGTCTTCAGCTGAGGCAGAATACAGAGCTCTAGGGAGTGCAATTTCAGAAGTGATCTGGGTTACTAGACTGTTGAAAGATCTTGGTATTGACGGTTTGGAACCTGTTGAAATATTTTGTGACAGCAAATCTGCAATACACATTGCTAGTAATCCGGTTTTCCATGAGAGAACCAAACATATTGAAATAGATTGCCATTTTGTAAGGGAAAAGTTGCAGCAGGGGATGATAAAACTGCAGCATGTGAGGAGTAAAGATCAACAAGCAGATATATTTACGAAAGGATTGGGAAAGGAAGACCATCGACGAATCATGAGCAAGTTAGGGACCATAAATCTGTATGCCCCCAAACTTGAGGGGGAGTGTTAAAGTAAACGTGTAGATAGTTAGTGGTTGGGCCTTGGCCCAGTAGTGTCTATAAAAGGGGTCAGGTCCGACTGCTCATGTATGGATTATTGGTCCTGTGGACCTATTCATCAATAATATTCAGAAACTTATCAACTGTAATTTAAATTTTTTAAAAACAGTTTTTTTAACAGGTTTTAGATTAAGCCAGGCCTCCGTACAAGACTGGAAAATATATAACAAAGATAGCGCGGATAAATTACAAAACATGCCAGGTCTGTTTCACCTTTTGTTGCCGAGCAAACAAAGACAGCGCGGAGCCGACCCAAAAAAAAAAAAAAGGTAGCGCGGAGAATATATGCTCACAGGCTCACGCAACCGCAGGAAGATAACCGAAAGGGATACGCCTCACCGGCGTCAGTGTTGTTAGTTGAGATCCAGTTCAATTGTAGAAGCTGACTTCCAAGCGTTCAATAGTAGACGAAAATGAAGTTAGGAAGGATGAGAGACAGAGAGAAAGTGAGATATGGTGGAGTTAGACGGGGGCAAATGTTACTGCAACCATTTCTTTTTTTATGCGCATTGGTTGCTGGTTTTGGCCTGCTGACGCTTGCGCTTAGACCGTTGGATCCTCCTATTGTGGTCGATTTCCCCATACAAGTTGGGCTTGGAGACTCAAAAGTCTCAAGTATTGATGGCGGCATTGTGGTGGCCTCTGAGCGCTTAGGGAACAGGGTAGAGAAATCATGCGCCACGGTGGAAGAGATGGGGCACGATTTCAGAAGCGTTGATTGGAAAGAAAATCTGAGAGTGAGAAGAATTCTCGAAAATCATTTTATTGTGAATGGTACTTTGACTACTTCCGGTTATTTCTGCTTTGTTTGTAAATTTGGTGGCTCTTACTAGGCCCTTAGATATCCAGGACGATTAGCAGGATGCATGTGATGTTTACATCTTTAGGTAGCTCATTTCTCTTATGAAGCATAGTTGTGTTAGGAGCAGTGGCATTTGGAGAGCGAGTAGCGAGAACAATTTAACAAACTGCGCAAAGCTTTGTCAATTTCGAATATCTGGAGTTAGTGCGTTAGCACGCTTTGATAGATATATTGGGAACTTAACCATTTACTGACATTAGCATATTCCGTTTGCAAGATTCTTTATCAAGAAGGTTGTTGTCGTTGCGGGGTTTATGTGTCATAACTAGGACTATAGTAGTGACCTGGGAGTCTTCCCAGTCATATACAGAAATCACTATTTCTGTTTCGAGTGTATTGACCTACTTATGCTTCTGTCCATCTAATTTACTCAACACTTTCAATCCATCCAACTTACTTGAGTGACCAATTCAGCCTCTTTAGCGTCAATTCGAGCAATGTTATTCCTCAGATTTATTTATTATTTCAATTTTATAGCTTATTTCTACTGATACAATCTTTCTCCCCTAATTATTTAACTTGCCTTATTACAATAAATAGAAATATAATATAACCTTAACGCTAGAAGGACTAATAAATATAGAAAAGAGGCAAATTAGCTCTAACTGAAGCAAGATAGAGAAAATTGCTCTCTTGAGTGAGGTAGAGGGAATGAAAGTGCAATTAAGCTTATTTTGTCCATGTGCCTTCCTGTGGCATTGGAGGCATAAACATCTGAAGGACTAATAAATATAGAAAAGGGGAAAATTAGCTCTAATTGAAGCAAGATAGAGAAAATTGTTCTCTTGAGTGAGGTAGAGGGAATGAAAGTGCAATTAAGCTTATTTTGTCCATGTACCTTCCGGTGGCATTGGAGGCATAAACATCTGAAAAGTAGCAATATTGTTATTTTGGAGAGTTGTTGTGAAATCAGAAGATGACGTTGATTTATTTGTTTCAGGGGCGTCAAGAATCAGGGATCTACCCCCAGAGCAATTTTGTAGTCATGGGTTTGTTCTGGGTAAGACCTCAGAGGCAGGTTTTGGGAATGAAATGTACAAGGTCTTAACTGCCGCGGCACTGAGTGTGATGTTAAACCGGTCCCTTATCATTGGCCAAACCAGGCATATTGGTTCCCCCTCAAGCCTTTCTTTTTCAATTCAAGAACTCAACGTTGCTTTCTTGCTGACAACCTGTTTTCTGATGAACATTTTCTTTTAGAGCTTTCAGTTACTAATGATCTTATATCTATTTTAGCTTTTATGAATATCTTGTCCAGAAATATTGTGCAGTTACAAATAAAAACTTAGTTTTATGCAATTTGGACATTTACATACTCGCACGTTTTGGTTTCTTGCTGAGAGCTGGTTGATAGTTCCAGTTTGAGTGTTCAATTGCTATGGTTCTTCTGTCTGCATTAACTTTTTTAAATGTTTCTCGTACCTAAAACATCATGCAGATACAATAACAGCCTAGGTTAATGAAGTTTTGACATATTGCAATTTTTATGGCCGCTGAAATGTCAAATCCTAACAGCCTGTCATTGATGGATTTGTCAAACGACTTTAACCATGCAAAAGAGTAATGTTATAATCAAGTGCACTTGTCTTCCCATTATCTTATTAGCTCTCTTCTAGTTTCAGAGGTAAATATCCTTTCGGGATTATATTTCTTATCCCCTTTACCTTTACGATGAAAGAAATCAAGCACCTGGGAGACAAAATAGTTTTGAAAGAAATATGGGAGGCATCTTATTATGAGAACAGATGATTTTGAAAAGCCGGCTCAAACTAATGTTCTTTGTGGCAATTGGAAGAAATGGAAGCAACCTATTATATGGTATAGTGAGAATGCTATCTCTGCGTATCTATTTCTCAAGCTTTGTCAAATAACTAATAGCGTTATGTTGTAGGTTTCAAGGAACTACAGATGCTGTGGCAGCACAATTTTTCTTGAAAAATATTCACCATGAGATGAGAACTGCTGCTTCTGATTTATTTGGTGATCCACTAGTTCTAGGATCACGTCCTAATGTATTTGGGGAGCTAATGAGAGTTCTCATATCACCTTCCAAAGATGTTGAAGCAGCTGTTAATTGGGTTATTGATGGCAGGGAGGATCCTGACATTTCAATACATATGCGAATGTTTATGAACAGGTAATTGAAGGATCTATTACGATGAATACTAGTAGACAGAAAGAACGAGAGAGGTAGCTAATGTTGCATTGGATATTACTCAAAACAAAAGCCCCTAATTACAATCGCACCTCCTTATAAAGGCTTCTAACCACTAGCCTCTAACGGCTATTTCATTATAACTACCGTCTAACTGGCTTACACATGTACCTATCTAACCTTATGTTAATTACAATTTATACATCACATTTGTACCCCCCTGAATGCTGTGGAGGAATATATTGATTCTTCATTAATGTGCATGATGCATAGTTAACACAAGATTCATGAAGTATCGCAACCTTTTCTTAGTTGTGGCTTTAATTAATTGATCGTGATTCTTGCACCCTCTGATTCAGGTCTGTGAGAGCTGTACAAGCAGCATTACGGTGCATTAAAAAGGCCATTCGAAATCAAAATCTAAGGTTAAGGCCAAAGGTGGTTTTGGTGTCTGATACGCCTTCTGTTGTTAAAAGTATGATTCGCAACATAAGTGAATTTGCAGAGGTGATCTCTTGATTCTTATTGTGTGCTTAGTATGTTAGTGTGTACGTGTCTCTGGAGCATGGAATGTATGGATGAAATATTCTTTCTCCTGCCACTAGTCAGTGATGCTTAAAACAGAAAATATGTTGTTTTCCTTGGGGCTAATTTCATATGTTGAATAATGATTTGCTTGATTATTTGCTTCTTCTTTTTTGGGTGAAGTACAAGAAGACACAAACAAACTAATTTAGACTGACTCTACGGATGCTTCCCCGTTCAATACTATCCTGGTGTAGGGTCTCTCAGGCTTCTATTGGGGGGTTTGTCCATGTGATTTTTCGTTGTTCCTGGTTCAATCCCACTTTTGCTAGTCGATCTGCCACTCCATTGGCTTCTCTGAAGACATGCCTGATTTTCACCATCCATTCGCTTTTCAGTAGTTCTCGTATCTCTGATATCAGCACAGGTTGCACCTCATTTCATGAAACTTAAAGGATTCCATCCACCACTACTTTCGCGTCATTTTTTTACCTCTACTCTACTGAACCCCATCTCCCAACATTGTCTAAGTCCTTCATAGATTCCCCATCTTCTGATTATTTACTTTTTCACTGTCTAATCATGAAACTTAAAGGATTCATCCACCACTACTTTCGCGTTACTGAACCCCATCTCCCAACATTGTCAGTCCTTCGGGTCTACCGTTGACCCATCGGGCAAAGTACACTTTCCTCATTTAAGTTCGAATTTTGGTTTGGCCTCAATGTTTTATTTACTTAATTTATTTTTGTTTTGGATGAAGTGCACTATAGCCTTTTCCAAACAACAGTAATCAAATAAAACATTTAGGGCGATATTAGAACTCATCCAAAACTTCGGGTCAAAAAAGGCACTCTGGCCTTTTCCAAACACAAAACACGACGAAGATAGGTGCTTTTGACGCTTATTAATCTCTGCTACCCAGGTTCTTCATTTCAACTATGAACATTTCCGGGGGAATATACATAAAGAATTTCTGAAATCAGATTTTAGAGTGAAGGACTGGGGTTCAGCACCTCGATGGGTTGCTTTTGTGGACTTTTTCCTTGCATCTCGTGCAAAATATGCTGTTGTTTCTGGAGCTCACCGGCGTGTTGGGACTACCTATGCTCAATTAGTTGCTGCACTGGCTGCAACGCGCAACCTGGGTACTTCCCCTCTCATTTCCTTACATATACATAGACATGCATGCATACATAAGCCTGTATGTCACATTCTGCTGAAGGATGAAGCATCTGATAATTGTTTCTTTCAGGGGATAATACGACTACGTCAAATTTTGCATTTTTTAGCAGTTTCCAGAGCAATTTGTTAACGGCGGGTCTGAAGAATCAGATCGGCTGGGGTCACGTGTGGAACAGATTTGCTGGTCCTTTGAGTTGTCGTAGCCAGGCCAACCAATGCGCCTTCACTCCACTTCTTCCTCCAGGTTGGTGGGATGGCCTTTGGCAGTCTCCCATTCCGCGGGATATCAATCGCCTGGCTTCTTATGGCGTTAAACTGTCTGGTCTTGGTACTGTTAATGACGTCTCTCTTCAAAATTACTGTAATTCGAGGAAAAATGTTGTGAGAACCGTTAAATTCAAGTTGTAGTGTGTGGGAGTAACATTTCATTGTAATCATATGCTTTAGGATTACCATACTAGTAGCATAACAGAATTAGTTACTCATCCTTTCCTTTCAGCGTACAAGTGACCCCCCTAATCAAAGCTCCGTGCAATTTTTGGCAAGCGCCTTAGGACTGTGTCCGTATGGCAACTCTGAAATGATTTCTTTTGTTTGGTTTTGGTCGTCGCCTGTGAAAATTCAAAAGGAGCTCGTGTACTGTGTTTATAAACTGATATACTTCATAGGCAGAAACAGAGTCGTTAGGTCGTAACCTTGGCAAAGGAGATTAACGTATGAGTCATGGCGTGGGGAACTGATAGTATATTCCTGGTCTTGTCAGTTTGCTGACGCATGCATGGAATTATGGAAAAATTACAAAAAGGTCTCATCCAAAAGAATTAAGTACAAAAAAAACTTTTAAAATTATTAAATTAATCTGAAGTATTAAAATATTTCATTATAAGAAATTCTATTTGTCTAATTATCAGTTTGTTTTTATTTTTTAAAGTATGTATTGATCACTGAAAGTACATGCGTTTACAATCTAAAGTATAACAATTAATAATTATTGTGACATATTGATAACTTATGAGTTTTATTTTTGTGATGTGTTGAAAAATATGTTGTTAATACTTGTTATTATAGTTGTTATTTATTTCACATTAAGTTGTTAATGATTACTATTTCAATGCATACTAAAAAAAAGATAATTTGATAATTAAATAAATAAAATCTCTTGCAAGTTTTTGGAAACTTTAGAATAATTTAACAACTTTTTTTAAAAAAGTTATTTAATTCTGGATTTTATTATAATTTTTTCTGAAATTACCCTGACGCTGGCGCAAGCGCAAAGGCGCCTGTACAATCAATACCGAGTAAAGCTGGTGGCTTAGCAGTGCCAAATTATCCATCATCGTTTCAACTGTCCTCGTATTATTTTTTAAAAAGATAATTGACAAAATAAGTTGAATTTTGACCACAAAAAGCATTACCGCGCTGTCCATTTTCTCCGGTCTCTGACTTGAGAGCGAAGAATACGAAAAAGCGGAATAATGCCAAGTAGTGGATTAGTTGGAGTTTAGGTTAGCAATATCAATTAGCCGCCCATAAAGCAACTGTCCACAACAACCAATCTCCCCCTTTTTCTTTCATGATAATTCTCCGCGCTTTTTTCTTTCATCTCCCATATTTTAATGGTGGTTTGGATTAATTTATTTTAAATACTATAACCAGTCCTAAATATAAGAGCTAATTAACTAATTCAAGGAGATTAAAAAAAGAACTTAAGTTAGTTATTTGTAATAAATAGGTATTGTTTTTCCTAAAATATCCTTACTAATCAAGTATATTAGCTAAAACTATTATTGTTAGAAGGACTATCTTGAAAAAAATGTATAAATATTGAAAACAAAGTAGATTGTAATCTTATATTTATCGGAGGTAGTATTACACTATATGAAATAAATATGTAAAAAAATTTTTATCTCATACAGCATAAAAGAGTTTTTTTAAAAAAATTAATTATCTTTTTTTTTTTCCAGAAATCCGCCTATATATGATGCCAAAGCCAAAGTCTTAACAACTATTAGCCGTTCAATTCCTTTGGAAAGCTCAAAAGCTCATATCCAAATCTATGCCTCATTTCTCAATCAATTTTTTCATCCCCAAATTTGCAAAATTTTGCAGCACCAACTGAATGAGTAGGCTTGATCAGGCTAGTTCTATGACAAATTTTTATTGTCATATATTCTATACATAATATAAATTTATTAAAAAATATACCATGATAAGTTAGTGAAACTCACCTTAAAATCCAGCAGATTAATATCCCACTACAATAAAAATAAAGAGCATTTATATTTAATTGGATTCTCTTGCTGTATATAATTTTTTTTGGTGAAGTGTATATAATTTGTATTAGTGAGAATTATCTATCTATTATAAATAATATATTTTATATTATTAAATGAATGTTTGGTATTAATTAAATTCAACTAATGTTGGGTGCGTTATTAGGTAATTAATGTGAGAGAAACCTTGAACGGAAGAAAGGTCCTGCTAGGGTAAATTATTAGGACGCAAGAAAGAGAGTGGCAGAAACAGCCAGCGGAGCCATGAAACCGGTCAATCATGGTCAGTTCCAATGAAAACGGGCCATGTCATTTTCTATATGCTGTCAAGCGCAGACACATACAGTGACAGTAGCAGTAACAGTTGGGAGAGTCCCTTGCTCACCAAAAGCATGTATTGAATCCCCAGCTTCGGAAGTGAAAGGCACCCAACTTTTAAAAAAAAAAAAAACTGAGCACTCGCTGCCCCTTGGCCCTACCTCTCATGCCTTGTCGCCGATTTACCACTCTCCCTTCCACCTCGCCGGTATTCTGAGCTATAAGGGTCTCTGCTTTCGTCGTCGGCCATGGATTTTTAACCTCAGAGAGCCTTCAAGTTCCTGCCTTTCTATATCTTGCGTTTTGGCTTCGTGAGTTTCGTTTCTGGGGGTCACTGCGGATTTTATATGCTATTTGAGGATTCTGGACTGACTGTGACTGGACTATCTTCTTCCAATACGATATGTACGTGGTGCCTCCACCCCAGCAGACCGATCCTGGGTCGGGATCCAGCGATTTGCGGGTTTACCAAACATGGAAAGGGAGTAATGTGAGTTTTTACTTCTAGTTTTTTGTTCTTTTTTCTTTTTCTGTTATTGGGTTTTTGTCTCACACTTTCTGTCATGTATGTCGAATTCATGATATTGTTCGAGCTTATGTAGTCCATTGCATTCTGCTCTCAGGCCTAGGCAAATCTTTCTCTCTTTTTCTTCTTAAGTCTAACTTATTAAATCAATCTCATTCTGCGTTTAGCAAAGTCCTCTCTTTCTTCTCTTAAGTCCAATGATATCCTAGGTCGATCCTCCTTCATTGATTGTTCTTATTTTTTCTTGCTCTCCTGTTGAATCAATTTTATTACCCTAAGAGGGGTTCCGGGGTCTGTGGTGATTACGAACTCTGCAGAATGAAAGCAAGCGAGCTTAGCAAAAAGGAAATCTCTCTCGCCAAGGAGCTGAGGGATTGCCTGATTTATGACTATTCAAGTTTTTGAGGGTACTCTTTCCGTTAAGTTATGAAGCAACGTCAGTAAATTACCATTATAGCAACCAAGAAACTTAATTGGATACATTTAGCTTGTTGGCGTTTCAGATTTCAGTTGTAGTACCATTTAGCTTTTATTTAATATACAACTAGCTATGAGAATTGACAAATCATAAAGTCACCTCACTGCTATTGCACCTGGTTCTTGATATTGGACAAGTCAAAATGAATTCTGAATTTTTAGGCACTTAAAAGTCAAAACTAGGCCAAAATTTGGAAAAGCTGAATAAATGAAAGAGATTGTGGCAGGCTTTGTGATTTATGGGCTGCAGCGTTACATGTGTAAACTAGAAAACAGCTGCTTTCCCCCCTCTTGACATCTTGAATCTGACTTACTTTTGTCACAGAATCTATATGATATCAACATTGATATTGTTAAGGGAACTTGTTTGCTTTGTTAGGAAAAACTTTGCTAGACTATATTTCTTATTATTTATGGACTAGCACAATGTTCATAGATAATAGAAAAATAATAATTACCTTTGCTGCGCTTTATCTGAAACATGTTACTGTAATTGGACGTTTTGTGGTTGTGATGGTTCTTACATAGAACATTTTCTTGCAGAAATTTTTTCTTCAGGGGAGGTTCGTATTTGGACCAGATGTAAGATCACTGGTGCTGACCATTTTCCTTCTTGTTGCTCCCGTGGCAGTTTTCTGTGTCTTTGTTGCCAGAAAACTGATGGACGATTTTTCTGACCACTGGGGGATAACCATAGAGGTTGTTGCTGTTATATTCACAGTTTATGTGAGTCTCTCTACATCAATTATCTCCTTCTGAATCAATGTACCGCATGGTGATAATGTTATTTGTTTATACCATGAGAAGCATTGCTTTTTGTTTTGTGTTTTTGGCTTGAAACAAGGTACCCTTCAGGAGATCTCTTTCAATCATACATCTTGTTGATTTCATTTCCGTCTCTGGACTGCCCTACCCAAAAATTGGTGGAATTTCATGTTTCTTGAGAGAGCCATGACGTTGCCACCTGGGGTGACAAAGACAGGGTAGGATGTGGGTTGATGTCAAGGGTGTGGGGACAAAAGGCCATGACATTCCCTAGGCGGTCCTATGTCTACAAGTATCTTCAAATTCTTTTGATTCTGGGCTCACTAGTTGCCACAATGGAGTAGTTTTGTTCACTGCCTTTGACTTTATAATTGCTGTCTTTTTTTTTTTTTGGGTGATTTTGTAATCAAAGCTTTAGGAGGCCCAAATTCTCCAATTTCTTGGATTTTATTGGTCATGATCTCTGCCATGCACATAAAAATATGTTCTTTTGAGCCTTGTGCTGATTTAATCTTTTCAGGTCTTAGGTCTTCTATTGTTAACTTCTGGCAGAGACCCTGGTATAATTCCACGCAATGCACATCCTCCAGAGCCAGAAGTTCTTGATGGCAATTTGGATGTTGGAGCTGGTCAAACTCCTCAACTACGGTTGCCTCGCTTTAAGGAGGTTCAGGTCAATGGCAATATTGTCAAAGTCAAATATTGTGATACTTGCATGCTCTACAGGCCTCCTCGATGCTCACACTGCTCAATCTGCAATAACTGTGTAGAACGATTTGATCACCACTGCCCCTGGGTTGGACAGTGTATTGGGCTGGTAAGTTGGATTTTTTGTTTTATTTAGTTGTCTTCTGTCAACTGTGAACCCAGTTTGCAAAGTGGCGAATGTTGCTCAGAAAGATTGATAATTTCGCTGGGTAGTTTCTATTTGTTGTCATGCTCGTGTTCTTTGGCATGTGGTAGACGAGACTTTAATTTAGGGAGAACGATAGTTAGATACCAAAATACTGATTAAATGATAATTAGGTCCTCAACAAAATTTTCTGAAAAATGAGTTGCAAATATCAATTCAGACAGTTGCAAAGAGGAGTCTCAAATGCAAACCCAGTGTTAATGTTGTCTACTCGACACAGACCAAACTCACCATGCATATGCAGGTCAGGTTATGTGTTAATTAACCAAGTGTTAATTTAGTCTTCTCGGCACATAATTGTGGGTTTTAGACGTGGGCTGATTTTATACAGTCGAAATATTGAAATCTGCAAATTCAACCAAGTACAATGAATTGTGCGGGTCTTCTGGCTTGATCTGATCCAACCTAAATCACAAACTTGATTCGACTCCATTGATGTAGCCACAGGTTGGGTTGGACAACTTGAATTTGTGAGTTGCCAATCCCAACATGCACTCATAATGCAGCACTGATTGATTACCGGGTTTCCGAAGGATTTCCATTTCTCCTCAAGCAGAAGGGATTTGTTGGTAGCTTTCTTTTTTCTTTCACATTTAAGGATTGTTTTTGCTGACTTTATGTTTTCTTCCTTGGTGAATTATTCACTTCTTTTTTGGCATATGATGCGAAGCCCAAAACAACTGTTCATTTCTATTATAAAACGACATTTATCGGTTTAATGGCTTTTCAGTTAGTTGCTGCATGTCGTTCTTGAATATCTGTGTTACATTATCTGAACACTTATTATATTGTTATGCAGCGTAATTATCGCTTCTTCTTCATGTTCGTCTTCTCAACTACGCTACTTTGTATATATGTTTTTGCATTTTGCTGGGTCTACATTAGAAGAATTATGAAGTCAGAGGAGATAACAATTTGGAAGGCAATGATCAAAACACCGGCATCCATAGTTTTAATAATTTACACTTTCATAGCAATGTGGTTTGTTGGTGGTCTTACTGCCTTCCATTTATATCTGATAAGTACCAATCAGGTAACAACTGCATTTTGGAATTTTCTCTTGGTGCGAACAAAGAAGTTATATTCCAAAATGATCTTACAATTATTTATGTCTGTTGCTCCTGCAGACTACATATGAGAATTTCAGATACAGGTATGATCGACGGGCCAATCCTTATAACAAAGGAGTGTTGAATAATTTTGGAGAGATATTCTGCAGCAACATTCCCCCATCAAAGAACAATTTCAGGGCAACGGTGGCAAGGGAACCAGCATTACCTGCTAGATCGGTGGCTGGGGGTTTTATGAGCCCAAGTATGGGAAAGGCTGTGGAAGATGTAGAGATGGGCAGAAAAGGCGTCTGGGGGGACACGGGCCCCGGAGTAGATCATTCTGAAGGTCAATTGATCAATGATCGTTCAACTATAAAGGAAGGTGAACTGGGAGAGTTGTCACCTGAAGTAAGGACTACAGTGGACGAGGGTGACCGTGTCGGGATACATCCTCGGCGATCCAGCTGGGGAAGAAAAAGTGGGAGCTGGGAAATGTCCCCTGAAGTTCTTGCATTAGCACAGCGGGTGGGAGAACCCAATCGTGTGGGCGGAGGTAGCAGCAGCAGCTTGACAACCCAAAACCAGCATACATAGCCATTCTGCCAAGAATAGTCTGGCTAATGGACATAATGGGATCTGATTTGCCAGTGATGATCAGGAATTCATGTGATATATGGTAATTCTAATGTAAAATCATGGTATGTGCGATATGGGGTTGCGGGCATTTGCAGGATGCTTGTAAGTGTCGTTTTAGCCGTTGTTCTATTAGGAATGGAATTGTTAGTTCTGAGAGTGATTGTTATTTTGCCTGGTGTTATCTTACGTTTACCGATTTATTTGCAGTCCGTGCCTGTGAAAATAGCTGGTGCTGCTCTCTTTCTGGTTGCTAACCGGTTGGTCATAGTGGGATCAAAGCGGGGGGACAATAGTTACGCGCAGCTTTAAAAATTTATTATCAAGTCATTCAATTGAACTATAAGACTTGAAGTAATATTTTTGGTAATGGATCTAATAAGTGTT
Source organism: Neltuma alba (assembly GCF_004799145.2). Taxonomy (NCBI): domain Eukaryota; kingdom Viridiplantae; phylum Streptophyta; class Magnoliopsida; order Fabales; family Fabaceae; genus Neltuma; species Neltuma alba. The sequence continues at coordinate 109,675 of NW_021637018.1, read as the reverse complement.
GTATTAAACATGTCCGCATTATATATTCGTAAGAGAATTTCACAAAAAAATATAGTCCTGTCTTAGTATTAAATAAATAAATAAAAAGCGTGTCTAGTAATAATATATTCATATTTATATGCAGATAAGTTTTTTTTTGGCAAAAAGATAATAAAATACCTTTAAAATGTTAAAAGACAAATTGGAATGGGTAAATTTCAAAATTTCAAATCAAACCTCTTGTATTATTTAGAATTTTAAAATATTGTCAAATGATAATATTGTACTTATTTGAGGTGACTATTTTCATATAGTTTATAACTACTTTATTTTAATTTTTGGCTATTTTTGTTTTTAAAATTCCAGTGATTATTTGTATATAGTTATTGATTACATGATAATAGTAAATAACTAAAAAAAATAGTAGTTATTAGATCTCCAATAATATTTAATGTATTTTTGAAAGTTTTGAAACAAAAGTAGTCAATAACAAAACTAAAATAGTCATAGGTAAATAAGAGTAATCACCAAAATTTTAAAAATAAAAGTAGTTAATTATAATATTAGAGTAATCTGTAGTTAAATAAGAGTAGTCATCAGAATTCTAAAAACAAAAATAGTCAATGCTTAAAAAGAGTAGTCACCGAAATTCCGGTGACTGATTACCAAAGTTCCAATATCATGTCACCAAAGTTCTGGCGGCTGGCCACTGACAGGATTACCAGCACTGGAGCTCTGTCTGCTCTGATAGTCAAAAACTAACTAAGGGTGCTGAAGTGGCAATATTTTCAAAAAAAAAAGTAAAAATATTTACTAATTTTACAATATTTTAAAATAATATAAGAGATTTGAATTGAAATTTTAAAATTCACACAGATTTTTCCTATAACAATTTCTGCGAAAATTACAACAAAAGAGAAAGGGTGCTAACTGTAACTATGCTTGTCATCCAGAAGCGTTCGCGTACAACCCGCAGAAACTTTGGTGCAAAAGGATTGTTTCGTAACCCGCCCCTTCAGCTTCTTTCGAACCCCTTAATCCAGTCACTATCAGGGTGACACGTACTGAGCATTCGAGAGCTTGCTTTAGTTTAATCAGCCTAGAGTGTTTCCTTCAGTCTGAGTTCCATATCACCCATCACCGACGCGATATTGAAGTTCATATATGACTCTCACCTGAGAGAAAACTAGCATCGCCACCGCGCAAGGATGAAAAGCTCAAACGGATAGGCGGGTCAAAGTCTCTTGTGTTCCCCGTCGACGCTGCTTCCGGTGTTTTAACGTTCTCCTTTGCGGTTTTGATTTTCTACTGATTTTGTGATTCCTTGGAAACTGATCGCTCCTCCATGCTTCTGCATCGTGTTTCACTGCTTCTTGGGCAAATGGGCATATTTCAACCACCTTTCTTCAGGGCATGTCTTTCATAAACGCATGCGAGATTTTTGGTTTGCCATAATGGCAATGTTCAAAAGGGAAAGGAATAGCAGACGAAAAAATGTTTGAAACTAATATATACTCACCTTTCAGTTCCCAAAAAAAAAAAAAGTTTGAAACTGCAGTTATAATTCTTCTTTACTGTTCTTGTACAACAGTTCCTTGCCTAAAGTCTTCGTCCAATAATGTTAGCCAAGCGCCTTGGGATGTTTTGGGATCACTCCAGTCACTTGCCTAGAAGTCTTCGTATGATAGCCTCTGCTTCGGCCGGAATATCAACATGGCATAGGTCAAAGGGTCAAGAGTGCTTCTGTATTTTGTACGCCTTGGAATTTTGTTTTCTAACAACTCACGTCTCCCGTGACCTTTCATTTCAATTCTTTGTCAGTCAAGGATCCGGGTCCGCTGACTGAGAAAGCGAGGGAACTGAAAAAGGGAGAGTTCTATCTAGTTAGGATGTAATTGAGATTTTCTTGAGCTTTAACACTGTTATATTTAGGTTAAGTTGAACCAGTTATGTTTCCCTTCTGTGACTTGACACGTACTCAAGCCATTTGAGCATGGGGATTTGGGCAGACCATTCAGGAAACGAAGCGTCAAATCAGGACTTACAAGAAAACCAGCAAGGCTACAGGATGCCTACAGATAGAGGTATTTATATTCCTACTTCCTATTCCTAAAATATCATTGGAAAAAAAAGGCGACAAAAACTGTTTTCTCCGTTCATTAGTTCGTTTTCCATCCTTCCTTCCCGAACTACGTCTTCCTTCCATCACATTCATATGTTTCACTGCTTTCTTTCCAGCTCCGGGAGGCGAGTTGGTGTATCCTCAGAAGTCCCACATCGCTGATGATTATCACCGTCCCGTTGTTTATATAGGATCGCTGCAGCAGCCAAGAGCGTCCCTTCGGGGACATCCGATAAAATTGGAACGATACAGAGAAGATTAGCATGGCCCCTGCGCAAGGATGACACGCACAAATCGAGAAATGGTCCAAATTTTTTTCTCAAATTCTCCTCCATTCTCTGTGTGTTTCTGGGGTTCTTCTCCATTTTCTCTGGGGTGAGTGGTTTTTACGTTTTTCGTGCTTCTCTTCGACTGCTGTTGCTGAATGGCTATTACTTCAGTTTTAGTTCAATCCTCTGTCTCCGCCTGTGATCTTCATCCTTGCGCTTACTCTGCTTTTCTTTGTGTGCTTCTGGGTGAATGGTTATTACAAGTTTAGTATTTTACTGCTTCTATTCGTGTTGGCGAATGCCTATTATTTCAATTTTTTCCCATTCCATTTCTCCACGAGCCAATCTAAAGTTAGGCTCCTTGTCTCTGCTACGTCTTCATCCTTGTGTGCCTTCCTTGGCTGAAGACAGGGGTTAATAGAATGGAATATGATTTTTTTTCCTCCAAATTTTATTGATATAGTAATTGATTGTCTTTGGATTTATATTATATATTAAATTAAGTACTTATTGCACGAATTTATTACTTTACTGAAATTCGATAGTCATTATGGGATCTAATTTCCTTGTGAGATGTAATTTTTTTTAATAATAATATCAGCATGTTGAGCCAATAAATTATGTGTATTAATACTAATAACTATATAATCATATAATCAGTAGTTCTCGGTTCCAACTACATTTGCCCATTGAAGAAGCCCGGCTTCGGCGGTCCTTCTAATAATGAAGTTCTTGATGAAAAGGAGTTCCCGTGATTGGTAAATTTCAACAGTGTCCGACCAATCAATGAAAAGCCAAAATTAGCATTGTACTCCCTCCTGTCCTATTTATTTATGAGTTTTAAATTTAGGGATTTATTATAAATTTTAAATTTAAAGGAAAATGTGATTCATTTTATAAACTGCAGTTTAAAATATGTGTAAATATTTGATGTATTTTTTTTAAATTTTTTTCTTAATTATTTTTTTACGTATTTTCTTATCATGCATATGTTTTCTTTTATTTTTTTCTCATTTATTATAAAGTATATTTTAAAAAATTATATTTATAATTAATTTATTATTATTTATGAATTAGGTATTTAAAATTTATAATAAAGTAATTAAGGAAAGATAATTAGCAGCGGCGGGAGGACGTAGCAAGGACAAGCGGGGGACTAATGATATCGATCAAGTCCAAATGGAAGATACATGCATGTAAGAAATTATTTTGATAGCTTTTTCGGGTCAAATCGTTTCATAATGATTCAATTTGTTTGTTGTTACATTATTATCAATCTCATCTTTTTGGCTCCCCAAAAAAAAAAAAAAAAATCTCATCTCATCCCAGTCCCTTTGCCAGCTCATTGCCCTCTCACCATTCGTACCTCCGGCCCTCCAATTCAATGAGACAACGAATCTTCTCCGAAGACATCGGACCAAGCAAACCCTAATTGCAAAAATCGATTTTTGCCGAACGTGATAATAACTCGTAAATGATAATCAGTTAATTTAATTGACGTGGATTTTGCAAATTTAGAAGACGATAATGATGGTAGGTTGGGCCCCCCGGGGGGGGGGGAGAGAATATCCCAAAGAATATGACTCAGAAAGAGAGTGTAGTGTATTGGCTACGGAAACAGGAAAAGTATTATGTATGGCTTTGTTTATATAATAAATATCCCTCAAATCCATAGTCATGGCTGAAACAATCTTCAAAATACCTGCTATATCCTCTCCTCCTTCACTCCCCTCCTCTCTCCGGCGTTCTGTGAGAATGGCTGTCAAGGCTATTCATGTTTCCGACGTCCCGTGCCTTGAGAACGCCCCTCTCGCCCTCTACTCCACCGCATGCTACTCCGATGGTTCGTTCTTTCGTTCTTGTTTTGATTTGCACTGCGATGTTCTTTCTCGCTGGTTTTGCTGAATGTGTGGTGTTTGGTTTTGGGGATTGGGGATTCCAGGCGTGGTTACGACTGGGACTGAATATCAGATGCCAAAGTTTCCGGTCATTGGGCACAGAGGGAACGGCATGAACGCCTTGCAGTCGTCGGATCGGAGAATGCGAGCCATCAAGGAGAACTCCATCGTGTCTTTCAACGCCGCTGCCAAGTTCTCCGTCGATTTCATCGAGTTTGACGTTCAGGTGGGTGTTCATCGTCCCATCTTATCGCTTTTCCGCCGCCGGCGATTTGTGTGATTGCTTTTTCTTGTGTATTCTAGTTTTCATTGAATTATTTCCCAGTTGTTGTGTGACGATAAGTCTTGTTCACCTGAACGTTTGGCTTTTCTCAGACGTATTCTTGTTTGGAAAAATGTTGGTCAGCTTGAAAGTAGTTGTAGGAATGAATCATAATTTTAGTTATTTTAAAGATAAAAAGTATCGGAAGTTTCATACGACAGCATTTATAATTTTTTATTCTTTATTCATTATTTTCTTTCATACTTCTTCGGAACTATTGAGGACTTTCTCTCCACTATTGAAAAAAAATATTTTTAAAAAAACCTTTAAAATGATTCGATTTTTAATTTTCGATCACCACAATGTAATTTTCCTTTCTTGACTCGATTTTCAATTTTCGATCACCACAATGTAATTTTCCTTTCTTGACTCGATTTTTAATTTACGATCACCGAAGTTTAATCTTCCTTTCTTGATTCTATGCGGTGTCCGGTAGCCACTGAATATATATTTTCCTTGAATTCTTTGGAGCATTAGGCATTTGACATGAAAAAGGTTTAAACCATTAAATTTATCTTACATAATTTTAATCAAACTGATACTGTGAGTTAATTCACAGCATTTACTTATTTTAGTGATGTACTTCTGCGTGTTTATGTAGAAGTTTTCTTTTCTTCTGGGTTAATAAAACATAGCTCTGGGTTTTACTCTGGCGCTTAGGTAGATTACTTCATTGTTGTTAGGTCTCGGTTGCTTGTGCTCTGAATTTTCTACTCCTTCATATTGCTTCAATTAATCTACAAGAGTACTGATTTCCTACTTCCTGGTTTTCTTCCCGTTTTCTATGGGGGTTTTTCTGTTTGAAAATTCATTTGGCTTTAGAGGGTATGAAGGTGAATGAGGCAAACGCAGAAAAAGTTAAAGCAAAACTGGAAATGTGGTTTTTTGTACAGGTGACAAAAGATAACTGTCCAGTTATTTTCCACGACGACTTCATCCTTTCTCAAGAGAATGTAAGTGCAGCCTTTGAAGCTTCTCCTTAGTCCTCCTTATAGTTAACAATGTTGAACATTCCAATAAATCTGAGGTGTGATTTTCAGGGGACTGTGTTCGAGAAGAGAGTCACAGATCTTTGTCTGTCGGAGTTCCTCTGCTATGGTCCTCAGCGAGATTTAGAGAAGGAAGGAAAACCATTACTTAGGAAAACATATGATGGGAAAATAGTGAGCTGGAACGTTGAACAAGATGACCCACTCTGTACCCTCCAAGAAGCGTTTCAGGAGGTGGAACCTTCGTTGGGTTTCAACATTGAGCTGAAATTTGACGACTACCTGGTCTATGAGCAAGCCCATCTCGTCCATAATCTCCAAGCTATATTGAAGGTATGATATTAATATCCTTTTATAGCATTTGATTCACTTCATCCTTAAAATGAGCTCTATTTCACTCTTATCTTTTCTTTGTTTACCTAATCAAACACTGGAATTTTGTGGAACAGATCCTTTTCGAGTATGCCAAGGACAGACCCATCATCTTCTCGACATTTCAACCAGATGCTGCACAACTCGTTGGAAAATTGCAAAGCACCTATCCTGTAAGCCCTTTCTTGGCTTTTGTTGATTGCTGAAAGTCTGCAATTCTCCTTCTGAACTCGAATTCATGTCATATGCCAGGTATATTTCTTGACTGAAGGAGGAACTGAACTATACTACGATGTAAGAAGAAACTCCCTGGACGAGGCTATAAAACTCTGTTTGGAGAATGGATTGCAAGGAATAGTGTCCGATGTTGAAGCAATATTTAGGAACCCTGGAGCAATAACAAGGATCAAAGATTCTAAACTTACTCTCCTTACCTATGGAAAACTAAAGTATCTAGGCCCCCTTCAGCATTTTTCTTGTTCCTTGTTGCTTGAAAGTACCTAACTATTGCGATTATTCTAGAACTCATGTGATTTGGTCATAAATTGTGCAGCAATGTTTCAGAAGCAGTCTACATGCAATACCTGATGGGGATTGATGGGGTAATAGTTGATTTTGTGGAAGAAATAACAGAAGCAGTTTCAAACACAATAAAGCAATCAAAAGATGATGGAGATGAAGAGGGTTTGGCTGAAGGGAAGGGGAAGACGCATGTTAACTTAAAGCCTCAATTCTCGCGGGAGGAAATGTCTTTTCTTTTGAATCTTATTCCAAAATTGATGCAGCGCTAACCAAGACATCCGTCTTGTAATTTTAGCCTCTCTCTTACTTTATTTAGTTCTGCAACTTTCCATCCGAGTTTTTCTTTTTCTTTAAGCCTAAAATGGCAGAGAATGCCATGCAATGACAACAAAACCCATGTACATATATTTTCAGTCTAATCTCTCTGGGAATCAAAGTTTGACACAAAATATTTTGAGGATCATTAAATGATCAGTGGTATCTTCTGGCAGATCATAATAAACAGAGTCAGCGAAAATGGTTGGTTGTATTGGAAGCAGCATCAACAATGTTGGGATACATGTATAATCAAAGTTAATAATAATCTATTACTGTGGGTGCTTCAGAAGTTAAATGTCGGGATGCATTGACAAGTTTGTATCGTTTTATACGTAAGCTGGCTATATGCTGCAAGATATGTCAGCCGCCGAGTCAAAGAAAAACCATAAAAGGGAGAATCTGGAGGCGAAGCTTGCATGTTGATGTGTGGAAACATAGCATTTATTACTGGAATTCATTACAGGCACGGTTTTTAGAGTCAAATGAAAATTAAGTAGTTTCTGGTTCTATAATTTCAAAGTATTTCCCTGAAAATGTCGGTTTCAATGAAAGTCAGAATCTGCAGACGAAGTTTATGGATGACGATAACAAAGCGCATCATTGTTTCCAATGGGAATCTACTGCGGGTAGGGGGCCTTTTTTTTTATTTTTCTGGGTCTTTGAAAATTAAGTAGCATCTGGTTCTTGGATGTTAATTCTAGCTCTTGATTCATATTGTGATGTCAGCCCAAGATTTTATTTCCACTTGATTGCGTGTAGAGCCCCCTTGCATTTCTTGGTGGTTATCTTAATAGTGTGATAAAGAATATATTCACAAGAATCATTTAATAATTAAATTCTTTTATATAGGACTACAACTTTCATGATCCTTGTCCCACTACTTCATTAACTAAATATTCTCCTAAATAAGAAGAGATTGCATGTGGATCTACTCAATCACTTAACCATTAACGAAAAATGCCCCCCTGCAATTTTTGATTCAGAAATGCTTCCCGGCAAAATCCTGAACCTCGAAGACAAACAATTAAAGCGATAAAGCCCAGTTTGATCTCAAGACACCACTCGAAAAGAACAGTTTTATAAATTGATAGAATCAAAATATCTGAAAAGGATTTTCAACCTTATGACTTGGCTGTGATAATTCCCGGGCAGAATCCACTAGTTTATAACTAGAGCCTATAAAATGCAGTAGTTCATTTTCTCAGTCAAGGAGCCCCAGCAGGTTACTTATCAATCATCACCAAATTGCTCTAAGTAGAAACATGATACATTAAGCGAGAGTCTCGTACCTTTTCTTTCTGGGGTGAAAACGATAAATATATTAACGAGTAATTTGAAAAAAATACACATACACGCCCGAGAGGTTCACTTAGAATCTGGAGTAAGAAATGAGCATTCAAAAGATAAGGATATAGAAATACAACAATCTAGAAAGCATGATAATGATGCCAACTTGTTTACAAGGAAGGTACCTCTGCAACTGAAAGAGCCTTCAAAATCATGAACAACACTTCTTGAGAGACCATCAAACTCACAAGACAGCCTCATCAACCAAGCAGCCATGTATATACTGGACATAACAATGTACTGACATAAAGGCTGTAAAAAGGCCTAGGAAGTTTTTAAACAGTCAAAGTTGTACGCAGACATAGACGATTCCAAGTTCCAACATACTTAATCACATCCCCTTTTTGGGTAAACTTTTTGACGATAAAAGTGGCCAAAGTAACCATCATATCACACTCCTTGATAAAATACACACACACACACACACACATTTCAAAGTAGTTCCCATGAGATCCGATCCATCATGATTGTGTCTCTCTTAGCAATCAAGTGGATGTGAATAATGAGTGGTAATCAGATAATGATGATTATGATTTTGCGGTCCCCTCACGCTCATTCTTCTTTCTCCTCCTCCTCCTCCTCTTTTGAATTTGGACCCCATTGCAACATTTCCAAGTACCCAAATCTGCCACCTATAGCTATTATGACTATCACTACCAATTGATCTTATGCTTATTTAAAGCAAGCTTTGCGTTTGTAATTAAAGCCTTCCTTTAAATTTTGAAGTGCCATATTCGGGAAACTTTAGATTTGAGGGCTTGAACCTTGATATCCCACATGACCTGGTGAGGTTTTCGTATTATATATCACATGATGAGCATGAGAATCATCTCACTACAATTAAATGGGTAAAAGAACTGATCAAACCTTCCACATCGCATCCATGGCCATCACAAAACCAGCTAGATACCAAATATTTCAAAAACAAACTCAAACCTTAAAGCGCTTACTTCAGTGCCTCGCAAAACATTTGAAAACTCGCATCTACAGAGAGTCTCACAGTTCAGTGCAGTCTTTTAAATCACAATGTTTACTCAGTAATAAAAATGATACAGATGAAAATTGAAAAATAAATTCCAAGCTTCTTTTGTTATATAAAGCAAATCCCAACTTCTGAACCCTCCTATAGCTAGTATCATCTAAAGCTAATAATCAACATTAGAAGGGAAAAAAAAGTTCAGCAGGTCAGGATTCCATTCCCCTTTATAGTTACCTACTTGTTCACAATGTCGAGATTTCAGACAGATATTACAATTCACTTCATGAAAGAAGATATTGTGTTGGTTCTCCATTAATGGGGGGGGGGGGGGGAATCAGAAAATGGAAAGGAAAGTTTGCGGTGGATTATTAGTTCTGTCTTCATGCCTGGCCTAAACTTTGAAGTCCCCAGACGCAAAGGCACTGCCTTATCTACTTATCTTTCCCTCGCTGTTAGGGTATCAGATATTCAGATTCACGTCGTCTCCAACAACATACTCTTGCTTGTTGCTTATATTGGGAATATAACCTAGCTAGCTTTGTGGACAGAACAGCCTCAGCACACCACCAAATCCTAAGCATATGTGAATAAGTTAGGAATTATCCTTGATATCTATTCGCCATTTGATTTGATTTCTTCTGATGATTTACCAAATATATTATTATTCTTGATTCACGTATATGGAATAAGGCAGCCGCTTTCTTGAACATGGCGTTTGAATTTTAATAAATGATATCAGAGACACAGGAAAGGAGATGATTGATGATAAAAATAAGAGCGGAAAGAAAGGCAGGTATGGGGTTCCTTGAACAACTTAATGATGGCGCTAATTAAAGAAGGTTTAGATAATCTGTTGCATTCATTATTATAATGTTATAATACAGAGAGGCAAAGTTATAGTAGATCACAAATTAATTAATTACGTGACCTTCACAACGAATCTTTAATTAACAGGCTATTTCAACCGGACAACAGCACAGGTAACAATGTTATACATCTTTGATCTACATTTGGATTGTTTTTGGCTTTTCAATAATAATAATAATAATCAATTTATATGCATATATGCCTTATGCGATTGATGCATTATGATCATTCTTTATTGGTTTTCTCATCATGAAGTGCCTTTTGATTATTGATAAGCAGTACAAGGCAAACATGCTCGTGAGAAACTCCGAAGAAAACAAAAGGATATGTTCCCTCACGCATCTAGACGCGTGGTTCTCTTCAAATGCAAAATCCAATAAAATAAAAACACAGCATACATAATAATTAAATTATGGTTTTGTTGTCGTGGTCGATTAATTAATACTTTATTATTAGCCCATCATTTCAGCTGAGGCCCTTGGTCTGCAAAAGTTCATATGTGGCACTTCATGATTTGCTGCAGAGCAACACACAGCCTCTTTAATTTAACGGTAAACATTTAAATAATGTAACTTGTACAGCCTTTCTAATTAAATTAGTACGGTGATGTAATACGCTTTAACAAAATTTTAAAAGAATCATCAGGTAGAGTCCCATGAAGGTAACCTGTTTCATTTAAGTCGTAGGAAGTGATTTCTATTTTATTTTACATTTATTTATTTATCGTCTCTTCTAGCTCCAGCAAACGTTGAGGAACAAGCTAATATCAAAATAATCATAGAAGGTGTAACTAATTAATTAACAAGTGCAGGCTATCATAAGGCACTGAAATAAAAAATAAAAAAAAAGATAATTAATTTAGACAAATCAAACCTCTGAGAAATATCAGAGTAAAGATAACTCCAAGAAATGCAAAGCAAACAAAACAAACTGAATAGTCAAATCACACCTAGTTGCTTAAGAAAGATACACACACAAAAATACAAAAGAGCGGGACAATAATGTTGTATTATCATCATGTGTAAATTTGGTCACAACCCGACCTGTTCAACAGGGGAACTCTGTAATTCTCTAATGTTTTTGGCTCCCCAGGTCAAAACCAGAGCTTGAAACCTTTCTAAATTTGTGTGTACATACTCAGTACTCTGTGAATTATAGAGATCTATCAGTTCCCCGGTTGTGATGGAGTGATTAATTTATTATTCTATCAGTTTCAGCAATGTTTTCGCAGTTTCTTTTTTCCTGGAATTTTAGGCTTGTGAGACCTGGGACTTCCTCCAACCAGAAAGAGTATTCAAATAGTGTTAGCTAATTTCATATGATTTATCTTCAATTCATCCCCTAGTTAATTAACGTGCGATTTTAATATATATTCGGATATCCCTCTTGCTACTTTTTTTTTTTTAATTTCATTTTTTTTTTCTATTTATCTGGGGCTCGTGCTTCTTTTGAGTGTATATGTATATTAGGCTGCTTTTTTTCTCATCAAAAATAGCTTGAGCCAATTTGATGGGACTTACCCGAAAATTACGTAGTTTTAATTATTTTGCAATTAAGCAACGTGAGGTTTTGATGTATTTTAATAAACAAGACTTTCAAATTAAGCGTGTAGTCAATCTTCAGGGGTTGACCTTCCCGCGTATTTTAGCGTCAACTTTTCTGAGGCTTTTATGACTGCGGAATCTTTGCGACTCTAATCCGATTGTTTGACCTCTGTTTGGCAAAAACATAAAACACAGTCGTTTTGTCATGGTGACTGTGAACAATTCAGCTGAGAACTACATACTACGTAGGACTGAAGGCGCACGTGTTATTTAGAAGACACTTTTTGGTCAAAAGGAAAATGAAAGAAAGAACATGGAAGCTATCATGAGTGCAGAACAGAGGACTCGATGTCACTTTGAGCCTTTAATGATAGGCAAATCACAAATGTGTACACAATCCGGTGTGTTGAAAAAGGAAAGATCACACAATGTGTATATAGCATATTAGGATGAGCTAAATCTCATTACATCATATATCTAACCCATTCACACCAAACTTAAAAATAAAAAGTCAAAATTAGTGTTACAACATTTCATTTTTATTTGCTGGCAAAAAAAAAACATTTGATTTTTATTCTAAACATAAAAAAGTTTGTTTTGATTTTTTAGATGTGAAAAGAAATTGTTAGATAAACAAATATAGCTAAGAATGGAAGTAGAAAACACAATGATTAGGGTGAGTTGAAATGATGGATCAGAGCCTCAAGCAAAATATCCAAAATACATGTATCAATTTAGATGTATTCTTAATATCATTCTGTCTTAATCATTAAGATTATGATTTGGATTTAAAATTGACTTAAATCTTTATCATATATTCTCAATATCGATTTATTTTGGATTAAATTCTTGCTTAATCCATAGATATCATAATTATATATATCCATATAATATATATAGACTATCTGAATAATATAAATTAAATCACTTATTTCATTTATATTATATTTAAGCGGGTGGCTAACCCAATTAATTGACTCAATCAACCGAAACATAATCTTAATTGGTTGTTCCATTTAATTGGAATATTCTCTGACTTTCCAATCAAATTTATGATTTTTTAAAATCAATTATATTATTTGTATTTGTTGAAATTTTTTTTATCAAAGGATAGTATCAACATAAGTGATTAAAGATAATATTTTAAAAAATACATATTTTTAATAAATAATCCACTTAAGTAACTTTTTTAATATTTATAAATTTAAACACTGAAGGGGTAGCATTTAAGGAGACAGTGTAATTGTGATTGGCTACACATCTTGGCACTTGTGTTTGTGGCCCACCCAAATATTTGAAGTTTGCATTTCAATATTCATAATTGGGCTAAAGTGCGCCCAGTACCCTGAACTATTTATCCAGGTGCGTCCAGTGGCTTAAAGTAATTTTGGGTGCATCCAGTGTCCTAAACTAATTAAAATGGTGCGTCAATATCCCAGGCTAACAGAAATGTTATGTTTAACTATTATTTTCCTGACTCAGTTTAAAGTTAACCCCAGATATTCTAAATGGTACGCATATGGACATTTGATATGTATTATTCTTACTCAAAATTGAATTTATTTCCTTCCTCTTCTTCTAAATAAATTGACTTTTGAGTAAGAATAATACACATCGGGTACCCATGTGTCTATCATGTAGAATATCTGGGGTAAACTTTAAGCCGAGTCTGAAAAGTAACAGTTAAACATAACATTTCTGTTAGCCTGGGATATGGACGCACCATTTTAATTACTTTAAGCCACTGAACGCACCCAAAATTACTTTAGGCCACTGGACGCACCCAAAATTACTTTAGGCCACTGGACGCACCTAGGTAAATAGTTCGGGGTGCTGGGCGCACCTTAACCCTTCATAATTTGCTGATTTTACATTATATGCAAGATAACTTTCTGAACAAAAAGGCGCAAAATACCTATGCAGTCAACTCTATTTATTTGGATAAGGTTTATTGCCGTTTGGTTAAGTTCCGATAAAGATACAAATTAAAGTAATATATGAAAAAATTGTATTTCTGTAAAGATCAGCCTATCAATTTGCTACATTTATTGAAACCCTTGCTTGGTAAGTTATCAATTATTTAGATAGTCGGGTCCAAAAACAGTGTAAAAATTTTCCACAAGAATACAAGCAATATTGATTGGCCTCAGAAAACCCAAATGAGAAAGAGGAAGGAAATCAGAAATTGAAGGAGAGGGGTAGGAAATCAGTGGAAATAAATGGCTCTTAACAAGTATAAACAGGATTTGCAAACGTGGTACACATGAGGTTCACTGTATATACAGAAATATTTTTTCAAAAACAGGGCACATGCATCTTGACCAAAAGCAGCCAAGCAATACATGGTTTCACTATCCACACTCTATATGTCCCGTACACGCTTCTTGTGAAAACCTTCGCCCAAGACCGTCAAAGGGAGGCAATGCTTTAAAAAGTCAAGGACGTTTTTGAGTCATAATTATGAAGGGGAGTTAATGTTTTGGATTTCTTGCTCACTTCCACACTCAACCCCCCTGCCTTGTATAAATTACACTTGCCCGCTCCTTCCTCGCCCCTCAAACCCCAAGCCTGGCCACATCGCGAGCATTCCCTATTTTCTGGTCTCTTTTCCTTCCCTTTCTGCCCTTCTTTCCTGTGTGCGTTCTCCTTAAAATGGGTCTCCTTTGAATCAATCTTACGATCCCAAATCCCAGATTGAGACTGAGATATATAGCCCCCTTCTCTCTCTGTCTCTCGAGTGTGCGTGTGAGATTCTCTGGAATGGAGATGCTTCCGAGCTTTGTTGTCAGTGGAGGCGTTAAACTGCCTATTGGCTACAGGTTCTGTCCCACCGACGAAGAGCTCATCGTTCACTATCTCCGGAAGTTGGTCTTAGGCCTGCCATTACCTGCGGCAGTGATTCCTGTCCTCGATGTTTTCCAGATTGATCCTTGGAACCTCCCAGGTTCGTGACATATACTCGTCGTTTTCTCCATTTTCCTGTGTCGAGGTTCACTCTGTTCCCTCAATGTCTCTCAAAGACTCAAAATTTCCTCGTCTGATGAGACAAATTTGTGTTCTTCGCATGGGTGTTAATTAAATCCCATCAAAACGATGCACTGATGTCAGATTTGTGTTTGGTGGACCGTAGGTGTGGGCGAGACAGATTCCGTCGAAAAGGGATATTTTTTCTGCGAGAAGAAGGATATTTTCTATGGAGGCATAATCGTGATCGCTGATGGCACTGGCTTCTGGAAGCCAACCGGGAAAGTGAAACCAATTGTTTCTCCTGTCACCAACCTGGTGGTTGGTACTAGGCAGACCCTGGTTTTCTGTGGAGGCGACTATTCCGACGAGACTGAAACCCAATGGGTTATGCATGAGCTGCGCCTCGCCGGCCCCGGAATGACTGTTTTCCCAACTCAGGTAAAGAATAGAACAGTAATTATCCAGAGCAATCCCCTGAAAGTTCTGCACCATGTTGTCTTATTTGTCAGCATTTGATGATTTGTGTTATCTTGTCTTATTTATCAGTGTCTGATATTTGATTTGTGTGTTGAAACTAAATGTAGATGATCATGGCTTGGGCGAAGTGGGCTGTCTACCGCGTTTTTCAGAAGAAGAAGAAGCCCAAGAGAAAGAGGTCTAAGAAGCAGTCCAACATGGAGAAAGTTCAGAAGCTTGAGGGAGCCAAACCCAGTTTCATTGATTTCACTGTTGATGGCAATGACTCCGACGAAGCCCCGCCCCCGCCGTCGTCTCCGAGTGTCAGCGAAGGCAGTGACACCATCGCTTCTAACTAGCTAGATTAGTCCAAGCGGTGATATGAATTAACTTTCCTGAAATTCTGCTGAGAACCGATGGAGGAGAAGCATCTAGTTCCTGAAAACCTGTTTATCTCTTTTGCCTTTTTCCTTTCGACTGTTACATATGCTAGAGTTAATGAGAATGGCATAGGTGGGGTTTTCTCTCTTCAGTGGGTTCAAGAAACTGGTTTAAACAAGCAACTTAGTTTGTTTTAGCATTCCTAATCCTCTTTAGCTTGGCCCGTCGATAATAATTATCATGTGGGAATCATTGTAGTGGGGGGAGAGAACAAATGAATGAATAAATAAAAAGTCAATCTGATAGTTATATATATATAATTGCCTGATATTGCTAATCAGAATGTGGGCCTCTATTATTATCAAAAGCCAGGGATATTTTTTTAAAGACAAAAAGATGATCCAAAGTATAAAATAATGATAGAAAGAAACATACAAAGGGGAGGCATCCAAAGAAAGTAGAAAAGAGGTTATGAAGGATCTAATCATAATCTTTGTGAAAGAAAACCAGAGATACCATATGGGTAAAAAAGCATAAACATACACGACCACAACATTGAGGCATCTGCACATGGGGTTGAAAGAATCTGTCTTTCAGTTTCAAGAACTCAATACTCCTCCATTCATGAATAGTTTCGTTGCACATCGAAAGTTATAAGAAAAAAAGGAGAAAAAAGAATAAGAAGAAGTCCCTTTCTGGGATAAATGATGATATGATAAAAGAGATGCCTCAGAGTGCAAACAAAAACAGCGAACGTTTGCATAATTCTATCAGACTCGACCATCCAATATTCTTGATGTAATGGTGAATCTAAATATTCGAAATGATTAAGGCGTTTGAATTTTAAATTGATCTGGTGTTGGTTGGGTTAGTAATGGGAACAAGGCGCAAATTAAACAGGAGAAAGATAAAGAAAAGGAGGGGAAAAGAACACTATGCGTCGGTTAAGTTGGGGAAGCAAGCAAGCAAGCAAGACATTACATCAAATTCTCTATATTACTTCTTCATCGCTGTTGACAAAAAAAGATTCCTTTTCGCAATAATGCCGACATCGAAGAAAAATTATTTAGGCGGTGCAAGGTATGGATTAATATAACCAAAAAGGAAAACATTAACAAACACATATATAGTAATCTCTATAAATATATATACATGATGAGAAATAGGAATAGTGTTAAGAGAGTAGGCAAAATCCAGACACGCATGCATGTATCAGCATCTTGTAATTAGATCCCGCTGCCTTATTATTGGTGCTGGAGGATGAGGACATATTTATTTTGTTTCATATATGGTTGGTGACGATGAATCAAATTAAATGTTTTTATCTGGAAACATAATTAGAACATCCCCTCATGGATCTGTTTTAATTTAGTTATTGTACTGTATTAGGTAGGCAGTATGTATATAAAGAAAGACATGTTTTTGATCCAGCTAAGAAAAATCCAATCCGAATAATTCAGATACAGCTATACGTGCGATTGAAGAAGAGGCTTGCGTTTCCAAGTGGGCAAATAGTATATATATAATTCAAACAAGACTTTAGCAATGAAAGTGAAATAACTTAATGATTGCTAACTTGACTTATTTAACGAACTACAGATTAAATGTTATAAAACTGAAATAAAATCAATCTAATTATAATATGAGTAGCACTTCCTATAAGCTTCTGTAATGAACAAGCACTTGTGTGCATAGAAAGATTGTGTATTAAGAAAACACGGCCAAATCATGCCTAGTTATAGTTCTTCATAATGAATAAAAACTAACTAAAGATTGAATTTGATTCTAAATATAAGATCTTAATTCATTTTGTTTCTTAAATTTATAATGTTTTCTCTAAAATATCCCTAATGCACATAATTAAAGAGTATATTTTAGAAAAATTAACACACATTTATTATAACTAACAAACTTAACTAATTTTTTTAATCTTCTTAAATTAGTTGTTTAATTAACTTTTATGTTACTAAAAGCTCATCAATATTAGAGAATTCCTATATAGCCATGTTTGCTCCATCTCTTATCCATCTTAATTTTCTGTTTCTTTGTCCTTGTGCCCCCCCCCCAAAAAAAAAAAAGGAATGCGAGCACAATATGTATCTGCAAACTATAAATTCATGAATATTATTTCATGAACAATCACGTGGATTTCTTAGGTGTAAGTTCGTAGGAAATGAAATACTAGGTTGAGCGCAGTTAAGAAATAAGTGGGGAACAGAGTTTTGTGGTGGCAGTGGACTGTGGTATGTAGTACTAACTCTTATTCTTAATATAAGAGCTTATTTGACTGTTATTTTGATTCTAAATATAAGATCTTAATCTATATTGTCTTTTATATTTATTCATTTTTTTAGAATTATTCTTTTAATAATAGTAGTTTTAACCAATATACTTGATTAGTAAGGATACTTTAAGAAAGATAATAGCTATTTATTACAAATAATTAACTTAATATTAATTAACTTTTATATTAAATACCGGAGATAATAAAATCCTGTGTTTTTGTGGCGCACATGTCATACTTGCAAGGCAGAATGCAGTGGCCATTGGGAGCGTCGTATAATAATGCAGACTTTACGGGCCATCATTGTTGTGAATGAAGCACACCAGAAAACCTATTCGTAGACCACACATGTTGGGCCTAGGACACTGTGCTATGATGTTGTTGCTGATTTTACTTCCTCCTACCCAGATTTTGTTCCCCCACCATTCTCTTATATTTGGCACACCTATGAACGTACGTAGTAATGAGTCGATGATCATAATAGAAGCTATTTCCAACAGGAATACTTGTTGGAGTTAATAACACTACATATATAGTCTTGCAAATCTAAGAAAGAAACGCTGCGATTTCAACAGAAGCAACTGTCACATTCCCGAAGAGTAGTAACTTTGCGATGTGCAGCACAGACGCTTAGAAAGTATGAGTAGCTTGAGTTAATAAAAGCAATATCTCGTGTTGTTCACCAACTAACATAGAACTTTGTTGTATTTTTCTACGCCCAATCCAATCACAGATTCATTCCATCAGCCATCCTTTGTATTGTCACTGTCTTCTTATGATTCAGATTCATTTTTCTACAAATTGCACGAACTTTGTTGCAGAAATCTCGGGGTAGAAACCAGAAACACAACGGAGTAGGAATTGCTCGTGCGATGCAGGAGATCTCAAGGGTTTTTAACTTACAGCTCTATCGCTATAAAGGTGGTGGGAACTGAGAAAGAAGAGAGACTGCAATAAGTCTATTTATGCATATGTAGAATAGCTGCTGTATGAACTGTTCTCTAAGATTTGGTACCAGAACCCGCAAGATATGGAATAAGTAAGGAATGGGCACAAGATATGGAATGAAGCTTTTAGAAGTGAAATGCCCGCAGAATTCAAAGAGATAAAGATTCATCACCAGATTTGATCATTGGAACATACATAGTACGTATGCTATTTTGTGAGACAAGCTAAGAAGGAGCAGGTGAAAGAGAAGCGCAAGAAAAATATGTGAACTTGTTGAGAGATCATCAGCTATTCATCAGCTATGATCACTGAATTGCACAGAACGCTACGATATGTCACCCTCCACCAGTTCTACGCACAGTTTTACTAAATTTCACCAACTTTTACTATTGCTATATCAATCACTTTTTCCCCATATATATCGCTGCCACATCATTCCTCTGCCTATCTGCTAGCTCCACCATAGCCCATAGCCGACGGTTTTCAACAGACTTGGGGAACCATCATTATTACTACCTTTATTTTAAATATACGAGATAGTTGACTAATTTAAATAAATTAAAAAAATAAGTTAAGTTAGTTTTTTGTAATAAATAGGTGTTATCTTTCTTAAAATATCACTGCTAATTAAGTTTATTGACTAGAACTATCATTATTTAAATGATTATCTTGAAAAAAAGGATAAATATAAGAGATAAAGTGGATTAGGGTTTTATATTTAGAATTAAAATAAAAGTCAAACAAGGTTCTGTATTAAAGAGTGGAGACAGTATTTTGCTAGTTCATATTTATAGAACTAGATCATACCTTATAATATACACGGGACAATCAGTGCTATTAGTTTGGAATCGTCAAATGGATATGAAACGAGTTGTTCGATGAAGAGTCCATTACATGAAAGATATTCTTTGCTTGCTCATATTAGGTTTTTGGACTGCTTTTAATTCTCCAAAAAAAAAAAATCCTATCCTCCTTACGCGTACTATATGTGCTCAATATGTATCTTTGCATAATGTGTCACATATTTACAGTGACTTTCTTTCGTTCTTTCTTTCTTTTCTCTGTTATTACAACTTTTGAGCCACTGCACACTGATAAATGGTTACTGAAATGTGTTTTGTTAGGAATGCTACTGTCATTATTATAGATTGAATTCCTCAATTAGACGTGTGTATTAAATTATTTTCAAAGGAAAAGTAATTAATAAGCTATAAGAAAAAATTTAAACAAATTAAAGATGAGCAAAAAATAAAGGGAAACAATATGGAAAACCGTTTCGTAAACTTGTAACATACAAGAAAAGTCATAATATATAGTAAGCAATCATGAGTTACGTGGGTTTTAAATATTGCATAAATATGAATCTTAGAAACAATTAATACTAACGTAAAGAAACAATAAAATGCTGAAATTATCAGAATACTTATAGGACATACCTAGTTAAATTTAAAAAAGGGTAAAGGAAATAATTAAACAGTCACGGATTGAGTTCAGCTTGCGCAAGCATGTCTTCCATCGCAGCGACGGAATTTCATTTAAATACTACCTCCGTAGTTATAGATTGTTTTACTTTTGCGCTTTTATGTATAAGTTATTTTGCAAAATTTATGAAGAAATAAAATTTTGTTGGCTTAGATATTGTAATTATGTCACGGGGTGGAGGTATTAAGATTTAAGAGGGAACAAGTAACGGCTGGTAAAAAAAAAAGAGAGGGAACAAGTAACGTTCCCTATATTAGCTGCACTCAAAACACGAAGAAGGCCCAGTGAGCCATCTTCTGGTGCGCAGCACGTGAGCTGCGTGGCAGGGGATCTGTACAACTGCATTCGTTTTTTTTTTTTTGGTAGGATGCATTCATTTATGTTTATAAATACGTTACCTGAAACTATTTTGAATTCTCAAAACCCCCCCCCCCAAAAAACGGATTTTATAATCCATTATCTTATTATCTTGCATGTATAATAGACCACTTCTATAACACTATATATATATTATCTCTGATTCTAATTATAAGAGTTAGTTGACCAATTTGAAGATATTAAGAAAATAAGTTAAGTTAGTTATTTGTAATAAATATGTATTATCTTTCATAAAATATCTTTGCTAATCAAGTTTATTGGTTAAAACCACTATTATTGGAAGGACTACCTTGGAAATAATACATAAATATGAGAGACAAAGTGGATTGGGGTCTTATAATTAGAACTAAAATAAAAGTAAAAAACAAGGTCTTATATTAAATACGGGTATATATCAAGTTGATTAGTGAAATATTGTTAAATACTATTTATAAATTACTCGCTTAATATACTTGACTTCTTATTATAAACCCAGTATTTCCCCCCCAAAAAAAATCTTTAATCAGAGGAACGCTAAATCAAACAGAGAGACGCCATTCGTATATGATCAAACTCCGTAAACGTCGTTGCGTCCCTCATTTGTGTGTCTTTACAGAAATGCACGTACCTCCCCCTCTCTTCCCAACACCACACCTTCCTCTCACCGCCTCCGTCATCCATCCCCTCCGATTCCGTCATGGGTTGTGGCGCTTCAGCCCTGCGTCCTGAAGACCATCACAACCAACCCTTCCATTACAAAGTCGTCCGACCCATCCACGAGGAGCCCCCTAAAGCCCCTCCTCCGCCCCTCAAGAACGACGCCGTTTTCTCCTTCCACGTCAAGGAGGCCGACCATGAGGGCGTGGGGGTGCAAGAGCTCAAGAAAGGTGGCCATGCAAAGCCTCCGTCCCTCGCTGCACAGAACGAGGCTCACACCATTGGTGAGAGGGATGACGCCATCACCGGAGCCGCCTCCCCTAGTTTTAGGGAATACTGCTACAATTCCGGATCTTCCATTGACATAGACGAAGCCGACACGGTGGAAACCACCGACAACATGGGTGAACAAACATATCATAATCCCAGGTTTTAGATCTGGGTGAACAAATCAAGGCTGTCTTTTGATGGTGTTGCTTCTCTTTGTGCAGGCGATGATGAGCCAACAATGGCGGGCAAGAGTAAACCAGCAATGAAGGAAATCCCTAATCCCAAAAAGGTATTTTTGAGAATATATATGGTTAAAAAAATCTTTAAGTTCATAAATTAGTTCTGACATTCATTAATTGCATCGTGTTCTGTTAAATGCACTACTCATTTGGCAGGAGGGTGAGAAGAAAGAAAGAAAAGGGGGAAAACTTAGGGATGTTATAAACAAGGGAAGAGCAGGTGGGAAGAAAATGGGCATCGTTCGCCATAGATCTGACAATAGAGCTGGAAGACTCACGTGAGAAAGTTGAAAAAAAAGGGTTAAGAGCAGATCCTTAATTTTCATCCACCTTGCGAATGCCTCGTGGACTAGAAGAATCAGGATTGCTTTTTAAAATCCTGAATATCTTAATTCTCATATGATATTTGACACGCCAGTTTAGGGGTCAGAAGAAAAGTTTCTATACTCAAATACTATGACTATAATTAAGCGAAACCTGAGATTCTGATGAGGACATTGCTTATTCAAATTCTGCTTCCTCCCCTTCATTAGTTAGCTGCATTTCTTGTATACTTATTGTCTTGTTTGATTTATGCAACATGCCACTTTTGTTATCTTCACAGAATTACGAGACACACGTACGTGATATTAGATTCGGAACTGATACGCCGAAACCCAACCTTATATATATCCTGCAATTTGTACTTCACCACGAACAAAATTAAGAGCAGCAATGGCACTGCTACATTCTATCCAATATTTCTAGAAAAGCTCCTGCCCGCGGCCAAGGCACATATATGGAAGTATAATTAAGCAGATGGGTACATATAAAGTCGTAGTGGGCCAAATCGGGCAGTTATATCGATATACGGCTTTATGGCGTGCGTCTATCAACTCTATTCGTATTAGAATTGGAACATCGAAATTTGGTCTATCATACGAAGAAAGTATAGTTTGGTTAACAATTAACAACGGCAGTTTCTGTATATAATGATAAATAATAAGTATTTCATCAGCCCTAACAATTGATACCAGTGCAATGTTATGAATTCCAACTCTGGATGTTATGGGTAAATTAAGGAGAACAAAAAAGACATTTGCAGCAAATAGAAGGTTGGCCATTTCCCCAAAAAGGCCATGCTCAAGGGTTAGAATACATGTTAAAAAAGTTACGTCAGTTCGAATTTCAGAAAATACACTCATTAAAAAGGTTTTAATCTTAACTCTCCTGGTTCTATAGAATTAATTTCAAACCCAAAATGATTTGAGAATACTTTTAATCATATAAAAGATATGTATATCATAGCGTTTCATAACTTCAATGACAAGTGCTTCATTCTTATACAGAGAAGGAAAACTAGAAGTGCTGCTTGTGTCAGATTTACTTATGTATCAGTTTTGGTCCTTATCAAATCTCAACTGTTGAAATTTAATATAAACAGTTAAGATTTAATTTTTTAAAAACTAATGATTTTAGAGAGAGAGATAGAGGACATATATATATACACACAAACACATATATGAAGATATATATAATACGAAAAGCCCACCAATGATGTTTCGAGTTTCGTTGCCAAAAAGAAAAGGAATATAGGATAACGAAGGGAGGCAAATTCTTGGACGGTGCATGGTGGGCAACAGTGAGTCTTGGGCTTTCTTTGTCTTACTCGCTTTTGAAAATGGGAGAAGACCACAATAATCAAGTCTGATTTTGTTCCTTTTTTAATCAGCACTCTTCCTCATTCATCCTTCAACATCAAGCAACACGTATTGTTGACCGGAGAAAATATTTTCAACATTCATATTTTGAACACCTCTTCCTTCATCATCATCATCACTGCTTTACCATCTTTAATCTTCTAAATAATCAAATACAAAATCCATAGCTGTAAATATGAAGTTGCAGGTTCGACCTGACTTGTACAAATCAGAACAAATAAAACCCCAAAAAAAATTAATTAATTAATTAAACCATGATCCAATTGAGAAACATCGACCCTGTGGGGAGAGCTGGGGGTAGTGGTGATGTAAAGCAAAAGCTTGTTGTGTACGATGTGGTGTGTCTTCAAATTCACTAGTCTTTTTGTTGCGTTTGTGTGAAAGAAAAGCTGCAGAATGCTTCCCGTAAATACTTTGGTCATCAGACAGAAATGTTGCGTCTACCCCTCCTCATCTGCCGTATGACTGCACTCTCTCCTTCCATGCTTTTCGCTTACGATGACTCAACTTTCCTAACTCTTTCAGATTCTCCAAAATACCCTCCTTTTCCAATTCCTTTCAGCCATGCTTGTGTTGCAGTCGAGTACGTGGATTTATATAGGGAGAGATAAGACTCAAGAAAAAAAAATGATAGTGGCTGTCACTCATGTTTATTACTCTTACTTTCGATCCTTAATATAAGATCTTGTTTAATTTTTATTTTGATCCTAACTGTAAGACCCTAATTTATTTTATCTCTCGTATTTATATATTTTTTCTAAGGTAGCTTTTTTAATAATGATAGTTCTAGCCAATACACTTGGTTAGTATAGATATTTTAAGAAACATAATACCTATTTATTACAAATAATTAACTTAACTTTTTTTTAATCTCTTCAAATTAGTTAACTAGCTCTTATAATTAAAATCAGAGGTATTATCATTTCCTGAAAGAAAAGAAGATGCATATGTACAAGTACGTAGCCCCAAAGATGGGATTTTGTCAAGGAAAAAAGAAACAGGATGGGATTCACGGATCACGGAGGAGAGAAATGTAAAAGGGTGAGGAGCGGGGCACGGAGGGAGTCAAAAAGAAGGTAAAAAGTTTGGTTTGACCGGAGAAGATGGAACCGTGACGAGGTGTGATGTGGACGTGGTAGACGTGGTAGACGTGGGGCCCAGTGCATGCTGCCACGTCAGGAGGCGCCCTTTGGTCGAACCAATTCCACAGTCAACACACTGACTGCAGGTCTTGACGCCACCAACTTCCGATTCCTTCCTATTCCGATCGTAATCATCTTGTCTCATACGTACAACTCCTTCCTCTCCCAAGCGCAACAGTCTGCTCTTTTTCTTTTTACCACCACGGTCTCCTCACATTTTCTTCCCGTTGATAAATCTTACTTTCAAATTTGTCAGCAATATTGTTTTGGAAACTTTTTAATAATAAGAAATAATATTGTTTTATTTTAATACTACTTTTTGTACTGAATATACCTCCTGTCATAACAAGAATTAAGACAGGAGATAATATAAAAATTAGTTACCTAATTTAAATAATTAAAATTTGTTAAGTTAGTTATTTATAATAATTAGATATTATTTTTTAAAAATATTTTTAATTAATTAAAATAACTATTTAATTGAACTTTTAACATGTGTAACTATTATAAAAATTATTTTAAAAAATAATTAAACATAAAAGACAAAATAAATTAGAATTTATATTTAAAATCAAATTAAAAATTAAACTAATTCTTATATTAAAAATCAGATACTACTTTCAGAGTAATTCTGAGCTAGGATAATATTTTCCTAGCAAATTTGCACCTTAAATCTACATTTTATAAATTAGTTTTTACGTTTTCGTTCTCATTAAAGTCTCCATCTGCTCCCACGTTTCACTCTGTGAGCCGTCCGATTCAGAGGGTAGCGTGAAATCAGGAAATTGCCCACTGGGCGCACTCGCCGGTTCACGAGCGTGTAGGCTGAGAACAACTGGGGCATGACGCCTGAATGATGCTCTCTTTCCCTTTCCTCCCGGATGCATAATTTGGTCATTCTTCCCGTTTCTGCAATTTTCATCTCTCACTCTCGTCTTTTTCTTCACTCATCTGTCCGGTGTCATTTTGACTCAATTGAGCAAGCTTCTTCCATGTCGCTGAGAGTATGGAATTGAATTCTGGACTTTGTTTGGGGACTTGGAGTTGAGATTCTCTCCGAATTGCCAAGGAAAGAAGAGGCCTCCGTTCTCTTCTTCCCCGCTTTGCTCTGTCGTGGTTGGGCCATTGCCTTAGGGTTTCCCGGAAATGAAATCCTCTCTCAGTAAATTGAAGAGAATTGCACTTCACAAGAGCGCTGAGAAGGAGAAGACGGACGCTCAGCCTTCGTCCAAGTTCGATGAGCTTGCTCAGGCTGCTAAGGTACTCGTGCGACTTGTTTCCTCTTGTCTTTGAGTTGCTCCGTGTGTTATCTTACGCGATGGTTCTTTCCAACTTAATCACTTGCTGGCAAATGTGACCTGAAAAATGGAATTAGATAATGCACTTGTCCAAAAAGGCCTTATCGTCTTTGCATATGAGGGCTTCCATTTTTGGTTTAAAGGTTGCAATTATAATTCTCCTGAAATGATTCAGGAGATAGTTGATCTCTCCAGTTGAGTTTGGAAACTTGAGTGGACCATCTTTGAATTCCAATTATTGGCGAGGATTTGCTAGCGTGGCCGGTGAATTGCTGCTGAAAGGATGATGCTCATAGTGTGTCACGATATTTGCTAAATGTTGCTTTTATTATCCATTTGGTGGGATAAATACTTGTTTTGCTGCAACTAGTAAAATGTGCTTTACTGACAAAACACCATTAAAGCTCGTCTTTGGTAGGGGAAGTAATAGATTATATTGATAATGCCTCCTTCATAATATATACTCTTACGTATGAGGAGGGAAGTTTGTTCCAAGGATAATCAATGGCTAATGTGTTTCAGATGCGAGAATTCTTTCCCTTTGATTGCCCCTTTATATACTTGTGCCTATTGCCCAATTAACATTCTTTGAATTACTTTGTGTATATGGAAATTTAAAAGCTTTTCTTGCTTCTATCCGGTGACATCTCGTAGAGTTTCATTTCTTTCCTTTTTCCCTCTGTGGCTCTTTGATTCCAAGTACATTATAGGTTTTCTTTTTCACTGGGCAGGATATGCAAGAGATGAAAAATTGCTACGATAGCTTGCTAGCAGCTGCCGCTGCTACTGCAAACAGTGCTTATGGTAGGTAAACATTTATTCATCCCTAAAATTCTGCTGATTGGCCATCCTGTTTTTATTTGCTTATCTATTTTTCCAATTTTATAACTTGGACATGATACATGGGTTCTCCAGAGTTCTCTGAGTCGCTGCAGGAAATGGGTACTTTTCTGTTGGAGAAAACTTCACTGTATGATGATGAAGAAAGCGGTAAGTGGGTCATTACTGCCCTATTCAAGCAACTGAGCCATTATGATAATTGTTTCAATTCATGCATGGTGTGTGTTATAGTTGGTTAGTATCTGTGCAACATATCCAGGCAAACTTTTGGGGAGGCTTGGCAGAGTGCAGCTTGAACTTAAACAACTCCTTGATAGCTATGTGAGTCTTTGATTGGATGAAAGCTTTTGAATTATTTGCTCTTATTTTACCATGATGCTTTTACACATAATCTGTGCTGACTCTATGCTTCTTGTTCCTCAGCGTTCTCACATATTTCTGACAATAGCAAACCCTGCAGAGATTCTTCTCTCAGAACTAGGAACTGTTGAGGTTTGTTTATTTACTTTTCTTTTTATCATTTGTTTAACTCCTAAATGGTTACGTTATGAATGCAATATGTACATTTATTTGGCCTTTTATGAATCTATTTCATTACTCTAGCACTTGAATTATGACGCACTGCTATTAAAAATGGTTAATACGAGGGAAGAGTAATTGTTATCGGGACAGAACAGAATGTATCAGGACCCCTTGTCCTTTATTAACATGCATAGTTTATTTAAGTACTGGGGTAAAGTTGGGTTTTGGGATTCTCTGGTTGGTTTGGTTGAAAAGGAATCCCTGCATCTTGGGGCCTAGTCGCCCCTACATATTTTATGGGAGAGTGTTGTTTACATGGCTTCCCGTTTGGTGCCATGGACATTGGTACCTTGAGGACAAGCTGACAGATTGATCAGCTCTACCGCATTTATGAGCTATCGTGGCCTTTCAACCACCCCCCCCCCCAAGGGGGCGGGGGGTTGTATTTTTAACTTTTGAGTGAGGATATCTTGCACGCCTGTATTTGTGTTTTTCTCTTATCTGTGATAAAGATTCCCTAATGAAAAAGAAATTAAAACCATATGTATAATGACATGTTGGTTTATAATTATGGCATATAAAATGTAATAGTGCTGCTTCTCAATTATCCATTATTCCTGATGCAGAATATGAAGCGGCAATGTGAAGAAAAAAGGTCTGTGCATTTCCATGTGTTATTTTACTTCATCTAAGCGAATGCTTCCTGATTCTGGTTCATTGTCTTCAGAGAAGTTTATGAATACAGGATTGCCCAACAGAAAGAAAAGGGGAAGTCAAAAGGTGCAAAGGGTGAAAGTATCACTCCACAGCAGTTGCAAGCAGCTCAGGATGAATATGAAGAGGAAGCAACCCTTTATGCTTTTCGGTTAAAATCTCTGAAGCAGGGGCAGTCCCGAAGTCTCCTAACTCAAGCAGCCCGCCACTACGCTGCTCAGGTTTTCTTCAAACCTGTGAAGTTTCACATCATTACCTTCTTCTGGAACTTCAACCCTACCTTTGAGTTTGTACCATTTTATTTTGTTAAATGCAGCTATTGATGTATCTTTTTTTTCTTCTTATTCTGCTTCAAATATAGTTGAGCTTCTTTCGCAAGGGGCTCCAGTCACTTGAGGCTGCTGAGCCTCATGTTAGGATGGTTACCAAACAACAACATATTGATTACCAACTCAGTGGACTTGAGGGTGATGGTGAGTATGACTGTGAGGCAACTGAAGCGGGTGAATATAAGCAGGGACTCGATGTTGCAACATCACGGAACTCTACAGAGGTATCACAGTGATATCATGTTAATGTGTAACTTGAATAATTAATTCATATTATAATGATATAATTGTTGTTGATTTTTTATCAGATGGAGGAATCAGGTTCATATGTTCAAGCTACAACAACAGAAACTTCAGAGGTGTTATCTCTTTCTCCTTTTATTTTATCTAATTCAAAACTGTAATTTAAATCTTAAATTACTTTTGCTAAACTGCTCACAATAATATACTTCTGAATCTGCTTTTGAGCATAACATTCAAAAATCAAATTTAGGGCATGTTTTTTTGAGCTTAAGGGAGGAGAAAAGGTGATTTTCAAATTATTTCCCCCAAAAAAAGCTTAAACAAATGGTTGCTTGATTATGAGATACTGTATTTGAATGATTCCTTAGCTCCCTTATAAGCGCCTAAGGTAGCATAAGAAACCTTAGAGATGTTGGCCTCGCATGATATTGTTGCCTATTTCAATTTTCGTTGTAGCCTCGTTGTTCTAGTTGATCATTAAGTGAAAAAGATCCCGTAGTTTCACTTGGGGTCAATGTTTAAAAATTGTATCAATTTTCAATTTTTCTTCTGGTAGGCCAGTTTAGACAGAGGAGATCTTAAAGTCTCTACTAGAGAGCATAGATTCAGCAGCTATTCAGCTCCAATATTTGCAGAAAAGAAGTTTGACCCTGCTGACAAAGTTAGACAACTGGTAACACCATCTACAGCAAAGTCTAATGCTTACGTACTTCCTACACCTGTTGACATAAAAGAAACAAATATCACAAAATCAAGTTACGCAGCCACCCGCACAAGTTCAAGTGGGCGCTCACATAATTTGAGGCATTCTTCTCCGTTAGATGAGAAAAACGAGAAAGATTGTGGTGATGGTAAATCTTCTGAACGAGCTAACCGTGGGGCTCCTTCTGTCCTCAAAGAAAGCAACACGGATTCCACTTCCACTCAGCTACCGCGTCCTTCATCAGAGGGACTGACACCTCCACAAGTCGACGTTGCTTTTGACACTAAGAAGGTCAAAAGACAAGCTTTCTCAGGTCCATTGACTAGTAAACCGGTGTCAGTAAAACCTCTTTCATCTGGCAATTCCATTGGACTTGCTGAAACACCGCCGCTTGTTTCTGGGGTGCCTTCACGTTTTTCAATGCCTCAGCCTTTATCTCCAAAAGCATCATCTAGTGCTTTACCTTCCTTTGTTGCTTCAACGAGGATGAGTGAGCTTCATGAGCTTCCTAGACCTCCTAATAATCAAATCACCAAGCCTGCAAAATCTTCGCAAGTAGCTCACTCTGCTCCATTGGTGTCAAGAAATCAGGAGGGTTCTGCGACTAATAAAATTCCCTCTGCAGCATCCACTGCCGCATCCCCACTTCCAACCCCACCCTTAATTGTTTCTCGGAGTTTTTCTATACCCCCTAGCAGTCAGAGAGGAATGTCATTACACGTTGCTAAGATTTTAGATACTTCCCAAGTTCCTGAGAAGGCTGAAGTTGTGTCTCCTCCATTGAATCCTATATCCCTCTCAGACAGCGAGAGGGTACCAAGCATATCTGACCTGGCTTCTCGCTCCAAGGAAATCCAAGGTGTGTTATTGTAATTTCTGCTGTTCGTGCTTTTGTTATCTTAGCACGCGTTTGATTATTCTGTATTGGGGTTTACCTTGTCAACTGATTCTGTTCTGAGCTTGAGGATTTTCAGTGGATGCAGGTGGGAGCTAAATCTGTTGCTTCTGTAGACGCAGTGTAATTCTGGGGAGCGAATGTTAGTATGAGGGCTTTGATTTCTTGCGAGTGTACTTTCGCGTTGGCTGTGTAGAGTTTTAGGGTCTTGCTCAGCAGAACGTTGTTTAGGGTTCTGTCTCATAATTTTCAGGCAAGTTTTTGTACATACGATGTTTATGTATAGTTCCTCGTCACAAATTGTACTGACTCCACTAGAACCGGTGATTATGAAAATTAAATTTAAACTCCACACAATTGCGCGATTATGTGTCACGTTGATCTTTTTGTACGAATTTTAATTTTATATTTTTGTTCACTAATTATAGTGTTTAACAAAATCCAGCTGCATTATCTACGTTCGCTGCTATTGGATGCTGCATATCAGATTTGGGATGCTTATGCTATTTTATTTCCATGAAATGTTTAGCATTATGGCAGACTTAAATTATCAAAATCAGTTTGAAGCCACGCGGGTTCTCCTTTGATTTCAAATTCTGTATGGATTTAGTGAAATTTCTTCACATGTTAATTCTGAAGTTTAGGGTCCTATCTCAATTTAGGGATTTGTTATATTATTCTACTTTTTATTCTTAATATAAAAGTTTTTTAAATTTTTATTTTGGTTTTATATATAAAATTTCAATTCACTTTATTTTCTATATTTATCTTTTTTTGTCAAAATAGTTTTTATAATAATGATAGTTTTAATTAATATACTTGATTAATAAGAATATTTTAAGAAAGACAATACATATTTATTATAAATGATTAATTTAAGTAATTTTTTTAATCTATTTAAATTAATCAATTATTTTTTATATTAAGAACAAGAAGTAGTACTAAATTGTAAACTCAATTTGTCTGATTGTTCATTAAAAATCTGTTGACTAAGTTTTTCTGTTTTGGGTTAACAATGTCATGTATGTACGTGTGACCTTTATTATCCTTTTCTTTTTTTAATAACATTGTGAAAAAGAAAAACCCCTGACGGATAATAACCTGTATACTAATTGATTTAAAATGGATGTTTATAACATTCTAAAAGTACTTTTAAAAATTACTTTTTTTATAAATCTAGATAAGCTCCTTAGTTTATTTACTTCGTATACCATCAAATTATTTTTAAAATTATGGTTTGGTTTTCACTCAAACACTCATTAAATAAACTGTTAATGGACATGAATATATGCATTGAATAAAGTAAAAGTGAATTTGGTAATTTTAAGTGCTTGCCCTTTTCTGGGTGCCATTTTTCATCCTAATTTAACCAGAAAACATTCGAATCAAACCATATGACAAAAATTCGGATGAGAACATGAAATCAAAGGATAGGGAGAAGTGGATTTACTAATTACTCCTCCGATCCTTAATATAAAACCCATTTAACTAATTTAATTAAATTAAAGAAATTAGGTAAGTTAGTTAATTATAAGAAAAATGACATATTTTTCCTAAAACACCATAATTATTTTTTTTAATGCCCCTTCCATCTTCTACTTGATTATAGTTGAATGAGTATCTATAGAGGTAATTTAGAGAAAATTAATAAACATGAGAAATGGGTCTTATATTTAGGACCAAAACCAATTCAAAAATTAGATACTCCTCCGGTCCTTAATATAAGGTCCATTTAACTAATTTGATTAGATTAAGAAAATTAGGTAAGTTAGTTAATTATAAGAAAAGTGACACATTTTTCCTAAAATACCATAATTATCTTTTTTTAATACTCATTTCCCTCTTCTACTTGATTATGGTTAAGGGAGTATCCATAAGGGTAATTTATAGAAAATTGATAAATATGAAAAATGAGTTTTATATTTAAGACCAAAACCAACTCAAGAATTGGATCCTATATTAAGGATTAGAGGAGTATTATATTAATGATTGGAGGAGTACTATATTTCTCGTGTTTTTCCCCTTATAAATTGGGGGGGAAAAAATGCAAAATTCCGTGACACTCCTGCCTCATCGTTTGCTAATTATCACGATATCGGCAATCCTAAAACACCTTAGTTTTCAGAGCATCTTGTCCTGAATCCTAAGATTTCGGAACTCGCGCTGATTTACCAACTATTATCAAAATTAAAATATTTTAATAAAATAAAGTATGCATTTGTTTAAAAGCTGATTTTATTTTTATCTTAAGAATATACTTGTCGTGCTAAAAATTAATAAAAATAAATAATAGGAACATTTCATAATTTTATAATATATATTAAATGTCACCAAATAAAGTAATATTTCTGATAAAAAATATTGAATATAATTTAATTAGAATTTTTCCGTGGCAAGTCAATAATATATTTTCTAGGACAATGCACGAAGTTCAAGAATTCACATGGAGATCCATTCAACAATCCAATAATGCTGCATTCGAATCTTCCTCGGCCTAAGAAAGGAAAGGCATTTTCTGTTTTTTTTTTTTTTTAATTTTATTTATCTTCTTCATAAGAAGAACCTCGTAGCAATTGGCCAATTATTGCGCTGACGACCAGAAGAGGTGGAAAAGCTGAAGAAGACTGTGAGCCCTTTTTTTTTTTTTTTAATATTTTCCCTCATCAAAAATGAACGAGAAAACATATCAACTTTTTTAAAGGAAAAATAATTAAGATATATATATATATATACACACAGATGGCAATATATATATATATATATATAAAGAAGAGTTCTAGAAGCTAGGTATTACGTGCTAATTTCTGAGGTGAGTTAAAATATTCTCACTGAAATAATCATGTGATTATTTATATTAACATTATAACCGGGCCTCTTTTGGAGAAAAATACGATTACAGATTCTGGCACGTCTGTTCTGATGAAAGATATTAATATAAGTCATAGTTTCTGGTCTCTTAAATTTTTTTATTTAAAATATTATTTTTTATAATTGTATAATTTAATAAAAATCTGGATTATTTTGCTTTTTAAGAGAATCGAAACTTATGATTTAAAACTTAGATAACTAAAATTAAAAATTAGTGTAAACTATATTGACCCAATTTTTGACTTGCTTATTCTGACGAACACACACGCACATATTTACTGACTTCAGCTTGGAATTTGGAGAAGGTGGCATTTGTTAGTTGATGACTATATAACTAAAAGGTATAGCGACTCCAATCCATTTCTCGCAAATGTCATGGTTTGGGGTCTTTGAATGTCAAAACGTCTCACGTCAGTTAATACATACTACTTCCGACTTTTAATATAAGATTTTATTTAACTTTTATATTGGTCCTGAATATAAGACTCTAATCCACTTTGTCTTCCGTATATATTCTTTATTTTCTAAGATAGTCTTTATAATAATGATAGTTTTAGCCAATACATTTGATTAGTAAGGATATTTTAAGAAATACAACACCTATTTATTACAAATAAAATTTTCTTAATCTATTCAAATTAGTCAGTTAACTCTTATAATAACAATCGGAGGTAGTAATATATAACACTCGACTTGAGGAGCTCGAAACCAAAAACTTGATGATGAGCTTATTACTACGAAGACTAAACCGATCTGTCTGTCTATAAATTAAAGTGGTGAAGATGCATGGAAGGTGCATGAGGGCGTAATTAAGATAAGAAGGGATATGCTTTCTGCATTAATGAATCGAGTTGCAGAGAGGATGGAAAGGAGGGAGAAGGAATAATGCGAAATATGAAATGAGCGAGCATAGAACTGTGAGCCATCTGATGTGGGTTTCAGTGTTAGTTAATCAGTGCCATATGTAATCTGACATGTGGGCAGCAGGATGGGGAGGTCGTTTCGAGAAAAGAGAAAAGTTCAGAATAATTAACAAAGGGGAACTAAGGGGAAACTGAAGTACTGAGGGGGTTCTTAGGAACTAGTAATGATGGTTTTGTTGAAGTGGGTGGAAGCGGATGGGATAGATGGCAAAGCAGGACATGATGTTGAGTGTTACGGAATGTCCCAACCGTACTGATGTGTTGTCGATCTCTCACAGGGGTTTCTCTCACATCACCCACTTAAGAAAACAAGTATTTAATTCTAAATATAAAAACTAGTTGACTAATTTAATTAATATGAGAGACAAAATAAGTTAGAATCTTATATTTAAAATCAAAATAAAAATTAAATGAAATATTATATTAAAAACAGCAGGTAACATGCATATTCATTGTTTTTCTTGCATCTTTGTTCATCTCATTCAAATGCCCACCATCCCATGGAAGCAATTGGCCAGGGCTTATCAAGTTATAATAGCTCGTGCATATATAATCCTCAGGTTGCACGCGCACCGTTCCATTTATACACACACACTATTTCTAGTTGTTAAGATTCTTTTTTTTTTTTTTGCCAATGTTAAGATTCTTAATATAAGAGTTAGCTTAAATCTTGATTTTTTTGGGTAATCCTTATAATAGTTATACATATTAATTAACAGTTTCATCAAATAGTAATTATAGTTGATTCACATGATCAGTGAAGGTATTTTATAAAAGACAACACCTATTTATTACCACCTCTAATCCTTAGTATAATAGTTCGTTTGATTTATTTTGGTTCTAAATATAAGTCTCTAACCTATTTTGTCTCTCATATTTATTTATTTTTTCTCAATATGGTTTTTCTAATAATAATAGTTATAGCCAATACACTTAATTAACAAAGATATTTTAGAAAATACAACACCTATTCGTTATAAATAACTAACTCAACTAGTTTTTTTAATCTACTCAATATTAGTCAACTAGTTCTTATATTAAGAACTGGAGGTAGTACAAAATAACTAACATAACTAATTTTCTCAATTTACTCAAATTAGTTAATTAGATCTTATATTAAGAACTGGTAGTAGTATTACATATAAAACTCGGTTGAGTAATTTGGAGAAATTAATAAAATTAAAAAATTACTTTAAAATATTTATATTTATTATTTTTTTCTAAACTAGTTTGCCTGACTTATAGACTAATATATGATGCACATATAAGTATTATAGAAAGATCATATAACATTTGTTATAATTAGGCAATTTTTAAAAATTTTTAATTTTCTCAAATTAGTCACAAGGTCTTATATTAAGAACGGGATAGTATATATATAAATGCTTGATTATAATACAAGGGCATGGCCGTCAATTCATCAGTCATCTTTGCTTTATTTATTCACTCTCGAGCCTTTACTTGCAGGTAGGGACGAAACTTCACAACGACGCTACTCCTCCCACTCCCACCTTCAGCCATGTCATCCTCAGAGCCTCCATTGTACGATTTCATGACTCCTCCCTCTGCTTCTCCTCCTAACTCTCCCCCTCACCGTCTTTTCCACTGCCACTACTGTCACCGGAGGTTCTTCTCCTCCCAAGCTCTCGGCGGCCACCAGAATGCCCACAAGAAGGAACGTGCCGCCCTGCGCAGAACCACCAACACTCGTCATCATCAGCACTCTCTCCCCATCTTGATTACCAGACCTCAGCCTCCCAATCATTTCTTCGTCGACGACCGGTGTCGTTGGAATATGGACCACAAGCGGATGAATGAGCAAGCCATGCAAGCTCACCACCACGTCTGTCCAAATCCTCTTCCCTTAGTCTCTCATGGCGGTTCCGTCCCTGAATTTCTCTGCCCTAACCCTAGCGTACCCGATTCCGCTGCTGTTGAGCTCGACCACGTAAAGCTTGACCTTACTCTCCACCTGTGACTCCTCCACGTTTTCTCTGTTGCTGCCTTTTCTTTGCTATTTTCATTGTACGTAGTACTAACTAGAGTCATAGTAGCAGCAGCAGCAACAAAGTTCTTTTTGGCTACGAATTACTTGTCCCCATCCCTTCCTTTTTTTCTCCCTCTTCATGGCTTTCTGGGATATGTGGTATACTCCCATTGTGGATGAAAGGGTTTTTTTTTTTTTTCCTGTTAATTGCAGACCATAAAGCTTGGTCCATTAAATTTCCCTATAAAGTTAATTTCTGGCTAGCTATCCCTATGTAGCTCTACTTGTGATGTTTTCCCTGTAGTTTCATCACTCACCATATATATGTATGTATGTATTATTCTCTATGTATTGCTAATTACAACGGTTTTCCTGCTTCTTCAGCTCTAATTAGATGCTTGCCCGTTGGTTCCGTACTTGTTACTGGTGTTTAGCTTGAGTGCTCTATTTCTCCTCTTTCTCATGAGCTCCAGATCTGCTTCTGATAGCCTAATAAAAACCATTATATCGGTGAATCATCTTTAGTTCATCGTTCAAATGCCTAGCTAATTTAAGAACTCAATCGCTCCCTTTTTATTCTGATTAAGTAAAAGTAGAGGTTAAACCGCCATTGGTCGTTGACTGTGATGTTGACATCGTGCGTTAGGCCAATCGCCCTATTATTAGGGTAAAATAAAACAGTTATTTTACCCTAATACCTATTAATGGGTACAAATCCCTATATATGAATATGTTCAAGGAATTCAAGGCTAATTTTCCTACTCATCATTACCAAAACTATGAAATTTGGGTCTTCGTGAATCCTAACTGGAATGTTTTCATTTAATCATCACTTCTCCTGCAACTTCGCCTCTACATGTATATAGTAGTACATATATGCATATATGTCATTCCCATTTTCTCTGGGAAATGAGTTAATTTTCTCTCTTGTTTTCCCATAAGCATTTTTAAAACTAAGAATGTCGTGAAAAGACGCATATTATGATCAAGTAAATTTCCACGGCTCCTTGGGAGACAAAGGGAAAGGAAAAGCTTGGCATGGCCACATGATTTATAATGATGAAATGATGTGAATAAACTGGAATTAGAGAAGGTTGTGTAAAGGAAGTCATAAACTTTGATGAATCATCACCCATGTTGGACGTCCATCATCTAACGTGATTGATTTGAAGGCATATGTTTTTTTCTTTATAGGTATTTGGTGGGGCAGAGTCAGTCAGAGGCAAGACTCAGTTACGAGAATGGATCATAAATGCAGTGTCGTCCTTGTTGCTGGGTGCAACGTTTGGATCCATTAATTTCCTCCCTCCGTTTACTTCTCTTTCTCTTGTTTTTGAAAAAGGTCGCTCTTTTCCATCTCTTTCCCACCCCTTTTTGCTGAAAGCACATCATCATCATCATCTTAATTGATCTGTGGACTCTCAATTTTGGCTCAGAGAAGAAGTACTGATGAAATGAAATCCAGGGGGTTCAACTAGAATTGAAGGGACAAAAACCCTTGTTTTGAAACAACTCGATCACTCCTTTTATATATGGTACTCAGTTATATATATATATATATATATATATGAAACAGTATTGATAGTATAGCATATGGCTTAAGTTATAAGCGTAGGCATATTTATGGCACACACATTGCCAGGACTAACGACGCACGCTGAATTTGCCTTCATTCTTATGACTGGTCTGGTCTTGTACTTTCAGACACCATGCATGCAAGTTTGAGACTCGCATTGTTTTGATAAATTCCCATTCCATGACTGGCTAGCTATGTCGTCACTGGTCCTAACAACCCAGGAAGCATAGATAGGTGATGTCAGGATTTTGAGCGACACTCCTTAATTATTATGATGTATGGGTGAATTATTAATTCCCTTAATCCATAATATCGGAGGGCTTGTTCTTAATTGGCTATTTTAAACAAGTGTTTCCTTGAGCATGCCGGTTTTTAATATATACTGCTGGTACGGGAGATAATGGACATCCATGGAGAAAGAAAAATGTCTTCTTCCCCACTAAATGAAGTACTGCTTGTCAATTACTCTATATTTAAAGTTTATAATATAATTAATTCAAATTACTTTATTTAAGATTAAAAAAATACTCCTTATATTTTTTAATAAAAAGAAACAGGTGGAGTATTTTGAGAGCAAAGGGAAATGGCGTTTACTTTTTGTGTCGGTGTTGGGTATAAAACTTACAACATTAACCAAAGTAGTGTCAGTGACATTCAGGCATTCAGCTAAGGCAGCAGTAACTCCATCAATTTCAATGAGACGTCAGATCGTCATTGATTGCCGTACTTTAACCCGCACACTTATATTGTTCCGTGCCATTAGTTCTTCCTCGTTTTTTAAGGCCTTCAAGAGTAGGTCGTGATCAATAATTGATTAAAATTAGATAAAGATAACAAACATATAAAAAATTATATATTTTTTTAAAAGGATCAAACGTTTCTTATAATCATTACATCAGATTTTCCAAGTATACTTTGACATGTATTCTGTTTTTTAACATCATCATCTAAAACTAGATTCACACTTTAAAAGATAGAACATATAAGTATGCGCCATTAGAAAATTTAACAATGATAAAGAAAATTTGATGCTAGTATTTTTTTTTTTCCCGTAATGGTAGTGGTAAAATGATAAGAGGCGTGTCGTTGCTGAATTTTAGATTCTCGCTGGCAAAAAAAGAATTTCGATTCTCAGTCCAAAGCTTGACACGTGAACTCACATATTCCGAGGATCTCCAGTTACTCCTACCCTGCAGCCTTTCTTGAGTTCCTTCCATATTTATTTTTATTTAATGTTACACACTCCCCCTGTCTTTTTTCCCCCCAAAAGAAATAGTTTTAGGGCACGATTTGTTTCTATTCATTAGGAATATTTAGAAGTTGTTTTTATTTTTTATTTATTAATTTCTCATTTTATCTCATGTAATTATTCATATTGATATCATTACATTTATTATATCAAGATAAATTATTTAAATGATAAATTTTCTTTTTTACACTTCCCTCATAAATAAGGATGTTTTTGTGAAGTTATAGTTTTTTTATATATTTATTGCTTTTATTCTTTTAGTGTTGTTTCCTTTGAGAAAAGCAGAAAGAAAGAGGGAATTTTTATTAAACATGAATTAAAAAAGAAATATAGAAATTTTATGGAAGGCGACTGTTCTGGTTCAAGCCTGTATATTTAAATTCTCCGTAAACTGTCCATGTGAACAATTTGGAATAGGAAGAATGGTCGAGGCTGGGACAAACTCGACCAGAAATCATACATATATTCCTACTTCTTATGCCAGTTCTCATCAGTTCACAAGGCATAGCATTTGCATCTAATGAGCCCCACGAGATTACCATGCTCTTGTAAGCTGGAGACAGAGATATTTTTTCTGATGGAAAAATACCAAATAAGAAATGTAAGAATAGTTCGACAAAGTGTGGCCACCAAATTTGACCCAAAAAAAGAAGGAAAACCGCAAAAATATGATAGAGAAACAAAGTAGGGGTTGGTTTACAATATTATGTATTATTAGGTGACTAAAGCTGTTTGTGCGTGAGGCGTGCCTCAGTATTTAACAAGACATTTCCCTCAAGTGTTCCAAAACTGACATTTATCGAGTGAATCGACATAGTTGCAATAAAACTATAATTAATGAATTCTTCCCTCTAGGCTCTAGTCCCAGAACTTGCATTTGCTTCCATTCGCCATCAACAAGAACCGAAGAGAAGAAGAGACCCATAACTAAATATTCTTCCAACTATAATCTCTCTTGATACCATCTAACTTCTACAGCAGATGAAGGTAACTTATGGCCCACTCATCTGTGCTTAATACAGGGAGCAATCAAATTTCAAAGGTTGGAACATCAGATGTAAATCCATGCGTGGCTTGGTATAGAAGCCGAGGTAACAAATATCTGTAGGGATCACTTTCTCTTTTCTCCTTTAGATAGGCAATGCATCTCTCAACCTCAGATTTCACTGCCATATACAATTCATGAGATTTGCCTCTATCTCTCAGCTCCCGCTCCCTCCCTTTCAAACAGTTTATCAACTTTCAATTCAATCACCCATAATTAACAATCTGCAAAAATAATTTAACTTTAAGTTGGCAGTACCTTTAGTTTCAATTGGTTTTCCAAAATAATAGTAGAACCGGCCAGGATATTTGGGTAGAATTCCTGGAAGATGAACTTGTTGATTGGCCACTTCACCCTGAGCATCACCTCTGGAAAAGATACCAATTAAAGTAGATTTTCTTATTTGACTAATTCAATCCAACGGTCAAGACTAGAAACAGAACTACTGGATCTATTGAAATAGTGCACAAAATGGATGATTCTTTGGTTTACAAAAACTAATGGCAACTATCAGATACCTCAACATGGCAGCCTCCTTTGTTAAGCTTTCTATTTCGGTCCTAAAGTAAGGAACCTTGATCAAGTCATCATAATCAATAACAACCTGAAGACAACGTCATATCTATTACGCTATAGCCAACAAATCCAAGATAGCAATAGATCACGAGCTAATGCAACTATTCTCTGTCTTCAAACCCCCATGTGAATATGAATGTATAAAGTGTCATTAAATGCCGCAATACTTTACACCCCATTAAAGCTTATCCATGAGACGCTACAAGTAGTCGAGGACTCCTGTGGTTGTAAATTGTATTGTACAAAAGACCTATGTATCAATTTTTCTGAAACTTACCTGGCCCAAGTCATCTTCTCCAACACTGCCAAAAGGTACA
This sequence comes from Neltuma alba, assembly GCF_004799145.2. NCBI lineage: Eukaryota > Viridiplantae > Streptophyta > Magnoliopsida > Fabales > Fabaceae > Neltuma > Neltuma alba. The sequence continues at coordinate 69,179 of NW_021637018.1, read as the reverse complement.
ATCTTGGCTCCAAATCTGGCTGCCATCCTAACAAACTCTGCTTGTTCAGGCCAGAATAATTTGTATTCCTCACCCTGGAAATTATTCAAGAGATGGAGATTACACATTATACTGACATATATCAAATGCCTTTACAATTAATCCATTATAAGAATTTCCCACTCAGACAAGGGACGTGAAAATGGATAAACTTTTTCTGCAAGTTTCACCAGCTCCTCTTGAATTTTTGAGCCACGAGCCGTTTCAAGCTTATGATAGCAACATCCCATTGGCAATTACCTTCCGATGTAGAGCCTCACGCATCCCTCCTGGATAAAGCAGGACATGAGCCTTGGAAGAGAAAAGCTTATAGAAATTACTCGCAGCCACAGGAACAGCACCCATAAGCCTGTACGAGTCATATGAAGATAATTCAGGCAATTTTCCGGTTTTTGATCTCTCGAACATCATTGGATGTGCTATTCCTCGTACTAAAATTTTTTTCTCTGAAGCAATCTTGGTAGCCAGAGGAACTAAATCCCATCCCAGAAGCATGTGATACCCAACTAGCAGGACGGGCCCTTCCGAAGGGATTCCATCAAGGCCTCTTACAATCGTTCCATCCTCCAAAGTCGAGAGCATTACGGCACTTGTGAGGTTGTTGAACAATCTGGAAAAAATATGAACGAAAATCAGCACCTGGCCGTTTTTGAACTATTTTCCTTATATGCAATTCAATCCATCTGAAGAGAAATAACTTGATGGAGATGACCAGTTTGGTAAAATGTAATGTCAGTTATCTAGACTTCTACACTTTATGCACATATATATAGCTTATCTTATAACCTTGTCCCAAAAAACCCTTACCATTACCAGTGGTTTTCTTTCAACTTCTTTCGTCAGATGCCCAAAGTGTTTACAAATGTTTACATCCAAGAATGTGTTTCCAAGAACACAGTATTTACCTGTTTGTTTCCAATACGTTTTTAAGTTCATCAGGTGATGGTGGTATAAAATCTAAAGCATAGTCATGATACTTGCCGCGGCGGTAGAAAGAAGTGCTCTTGATGATCGTTAATAAGTCAAAACCGCCTTCCTGTAAGCCATGAACAAAGGCAGTCATATGAGGATCCCTCCAAAGAGTTCCAACTTATTCCATATCTTTCCAATCAAAAGGTACATAAAACAAAGCTCCCATGGAGGGAACCGTACCAGGAAAAGGAAGTGACCCCTGTCATCAAACTTACGAAGGTCACATTTTGGCAGTAAACGATATAGCCTCTCACCTTCTTGCTGACTAGGTAGTAACTGATCCTTTCCACTGACAATACAAATATCAAAACTCAGCCCAGCATCCTATAGATAGAATTGCAGAGTTTAAAAAGACAATTATAAAATGCATTTATGACAAAGATGGGATTAATTTATCAGTAAAAGTTGGACATCGCAATAATGACCAGAATACAGGGGGAGGTACGACCAATTTCATCATAGTCTGTTCTGATTACGGATTCCAGTTTCTCAATGTAGATTTCAGAGTTCAACGTAGGGAGGATGGACCTGCTAAGTATCAAAATCTGAGTCTTGATGGAATGAAGACGCGAACTAGCATAAGCAGAAGCAGACCTAAGCATCTGTAGTTTCCACAGAAGTGTTTCTCTTGGCAATATATCAGCAAGAACCTGAAAACTCAATCGACAGCTAATTTTCAATACTGAAAGATACTGAATGAAGAACAAAAATCTGCCCGGACAAACGGAAGTAAAGGCAGCAACTCCGAACATCTTCTTAAACAATCCAGCATAGTTGCTTGTGAAAGTTATTTTTGCAAGAAGGAAATGAATATCCTTTAAAATTCTAGACTTCTTCTGGCATGTGCTTTAAGCAATGCCATTGAACTATCATAAAATCCATTGCATAACCATATACATAAATAAATAAACTCTCACACTGTTGTAACGGCAAGGATGCCATTATTTTGAGGATAAAAACAAGAGTTATATCTTACAGGGAGGGAGGAAGACAATATACTAAGATCCTCCGAAAGCTCTCTAGCTGTATTTTGCAGGGAAAGTCCTTTCACCATATTTTCCAACACCATCCTCAGAGGATCACCTAAAGTAAGTAGAAAATTTTTGAAGGCACCAATTGGAAGAGACACCATTTTAATTTGGAAAAAGCAAAAGAGACCATATTGTTTCTTGATCCATGGTACTAGCTTTTGCCCTAAAGATAATCACTGTACTTGATGATATTGAGGAACTAGGCCGTAGGATCCTTACGACATTGATGGGAAAGAATTTAAAAATACATACGAGCTTCTAGAATGGAAAACTGCGTCAAAGCGCATGTAATATAGGTCTTGAGCACATAGTCAAAAATGAAATAGCAACTTAGAACTAGGAAAACAAACCTGCCATTAAACTAAGAAAATAAGGCACACCAGGAGAGAGTTGGCCAGGCATAGCTTCCAATAACGGGGTTAACTGTTGCAACTGTGATCTACAGTATGAAGTAGCTGCAACAATGAGTCAAAGTGAACTCAGATTCATATTACAGCTAAACCAACTTCATTGTTGTACAGAAATCAACCGAAAGAACCCCTACTAAATCTGACACCATTACCGATGAATAACTAGACTAGCTGCTCCTGAATCAATAATCCGAGGCCACAATTACCCAGAGGTGGCTTTTTATCAGTACGGTGATTGTCAAAATATACCGATTGATGATGCACAAGAACAGCAAACCAGGAATAATTTATGCTGCATGACTTCTCAAGAGCCTATAAGTTCGACCCTCCCATTCAATCATGTTCATGCTTGTAGTGCCGAGATATCCTAATCCAACTAACCATAAACAACGAAACCAAATGTTATCGACAATGCTTAAAAGTAAAAAGTTACCTGGGTTAGCCAAAATTAGTACGAGATCAATATCAGGGTTGCGGGCTGCAACAGCCAGTGCAAGGCATGCCCCTAAAGAATCTCCAACAAGATATATCGGTCTGTTTGGACAGCTTTGATTCTCGGATCTAACAGTTCTCTCAACCATCTTCACGAGTTCTGCAACGAGTAAATATGTAGAGCAACATATTATGTTGAAAGACAACATGCTATTAGCATTCAATTTTCCTCTTGTTTGCATTACCAGAGCATGTTAGGAGAGAAACGTGTGATCCCATTTTCAACGAATTGAACATGCGCTTCCCCATTTTGTATCGATTCTATTAAGGCGGTTATATTTAACTGGAGCTCCACGACATGGTAAACCAATGGCTAATGTACAAAACTAAATGATGTAATGAGGAAGAGAAAAAGAGGAGACCTGTAAATGGCGTTCGATCCATGACCGGAATATGCAAGCACCACATATCAAAAACCCTTCATTCAAGCGGAAAAAGAGAAGTGATTATATTTCAGCTAATCAAATCAGAGTAACATCAAGTTAGCAGAAACTGTAGGCTTCAAATTTCATCTTACGAATCAAAAGGTGCATTCCCAGAATAACTAACAGTTAAAAGACATAGTAAGCCAAGCATTTACAATAAGTGAATACGTACTTTCCCAGCTTCTGATGGTTTAAAATAAGTCCAAGTCCCACGCCATCAATCCCTGTAAAATTAAGAATATAATTTATTTCTACGAAGATTTTTTTGGAGGGTCATATTTCATCAGTAAGCCTGTTGCTTGACGCCATAGACATGAATAATAGAAACCATCCATTCTTTAACCGGAGAGATATTGAGAAGAAAAACTTTGCTTTTGTCCCGCATGCGAGCTGCATGCGACACATTGTCAGAGATGACATAACAGCTGGAGAGTTTAACTAATGCATTCAAAACACAGGTAGATGGATGCAACGCTGGAAATTAAAGTATTGAAAAATAAAATTACAACATAAATTTACTTCACAATTACTTAAAGATCCTAAAATAAACAAAATTCTTGACAGAAGCTAGATGGATGCTGAAGTTCCGACGATGAGACGTAAAGCCAAAATTAGAGGAAAATGTAATCAACAAGTAGGAAAAACAGAGTCTCTAAGTAGCACAGAAACTCTTGCATCGTTTACATGAAGCTTATGGGAAGAAGGGCATTAATCTCCTAAAAGTAGGATATCTCCTAATATCATAAGAACTTGCATAATCCTTAGTATGCTTCAACTTACAAAATGTATTTTTCTCAACAGCAATAAGTACCGTATAATAACTATTTATTATTACATGACTAGCCAGGAAGCAGCAATATATACTTCACATTTATTCAATTATTGTGAACTTCAAAAATATCAGGAAAGTTGGAAACAGATCGAGAAAATCCAAAGTAAGAATAGCAGTACTGACACTTTTTTCACTGGTGATGAATAGTAACAATATCTCTTTATCTTAATTTAAGCAATTTTTTTATTAAAATAAATCTTATATATAAATAAATGTAAAGTGAGACCAGCATAATCTATTAATCTCATACCAAAAAGTACTGCTCTAAATAAAGTTGAATATTACTCAATCTTCACAATGAGTGTAGATTGACAATTTAAAAATTGTTTTCCTTTCCCCACCCAAAATAAAAAAAGTTGTCTTCCTTTTTATTTACCAGAATTTTTTAATTTTAATATAAATAATTTTTTAATTTGAGATAAAAAAAATTCACATCTTCACATTGAAAAAAAATCGCACTTACTATTATATACGAATATAAGTAACAAAAAAAAATACATTTGTTGAAATCATGAATTTATTCAAAATATTTTAAGAATATTTTTAAAATAAACCAAAAAATTTTAGATATTTATATCTATGAAAAATGTACTCTCTCTCTCTCTCTCTTTTTTGAATCATTTTCAGCAGCAATTGCAACCTGAACATAAGTATTGAAAAAAAAAAACCGAACATGACCTGATAATTGGACTGATAACAAATTATTTTTCGAAATTAATTTTTTTATTAAAAATTTAGAAAGGACGGGAAAAAAAAGCTCAGAGAAAATTTATTATGGATAAATAAATCCAAAGTAATTCACATATATCAAATAGCTAGCATCCTTCAATCATATTAGCTTCACACTAAGAAAAATTATACAGTATAAGGAAATGATTGGTATACCCAAAATCACTTTAAAAAAATAACAAAACTCTTAACGATTTTTCAACCAAACACCTTTTAAATCTAGCAGTAAAAAGCTTGAAACTTCCTTGGGCCTGATGCTCTCGTGCGTGCGTGAATGTGCATATAAAAGTATAAGAATATGTTACCAAAAAAAAAAGTATAAGAATATTGGTATATACATAAATAAATAAAAGAACTAACCAGGCAAGAAGAGGAGGAGAGGAGAATTGTTGAGCCGCGAACCGCCGTACAACGGTGAAAACCAGCGAGGCGGTCCCCCTTCGGATTTTATTAACTCCTTTGACTCTTCGAAATAAGCTTTCCAGCCACTCATAGGTCTCTCCCCTTCTCCTTCCTCCTCCCCTTCTCCTTCTTCTTCCCCTCTCCATTCAATCCCTTCCTTCTCCAACCCCCGTTTCTCGATAGACCTCGTCGCCGGCACCTCGTCCACCGACACCGCCAATCTCTTAGTGACGCCTCCGACCCGATTAGATTTACTTATGGCCGGCGCTGACGACGGATGACGGCGGAACGCCGGGGAAGAGCCGCTGAGGAAAAGACAAGCTTCGGTGGGAGAGATAAACTGTGAGATGGCAGACGGCATGATGAGAAATTGAGGATGCCAATTGCCAATCAGGAACAAAGTCAACAAACAGATTCAGAGACTTTATTACAATTCAATTCAATAATTGAAAAGTCGAAATCTGAAAGTAAAGAGCGAGAGGCATCAAGTATCAAATATTATGTGTATTGGGCATTGGTATGAAATACTCAGTAGTACTATTTATAAGCTTGTAGCATCAAAGTTTCAATGTAACGTTTGTTACTTAATTATTATTTTTTTTAGCAAAGTTTGTTACTTAATTATTTATTCTATTCATTTGACATACTCCCACTTGTCATATTTTTGGCCTATTTTTTTTATCTTTTTATTTATTATAATAACATATTTAAAAACAAAAATATATTTCTAACTTATTTATTATTTTAGAATTAACACAACTTTTAGTTCTTTAAATTTATTTTCATTTTAGTTTTAATCTCTCAAATTTTAAAACGTAGGTTTTGATCCCTTAAGTATTATTTCATTTAAAATATTAGTCCCTATAATTCAATAAAAACCTAAATCATTTTATCTTTTAAGGAACCAAAAACTATAATTTGAAATTTGATGAATCAAAACTAATGAGAACAAATTTAAGAGACCAAAAATTATAATAATCATATTACTTTTTACTAATTTTAACTAATTACTCATTGTTCACAAGTTAGTTATTTAAAATTTATAATAAAAATACAAGATATTAATATTTTTGACATTGGTGCTGGATTCTCCCGGATTTGTCCGTGTACTTTCAGTCGATGGATGGGTTGGGCCACTGGGCCAGACTTGTGTTGCGCTGCGTTGCCCTTGCCGCCTAAAGCAAAGCATTTCCAATACCCCGAGACAAATCCCCCCCCCCCCCAGGGTTTTGAGGATAAAAATACTTGTTTTTAACTTTACTGAGAGCACCTTTTAAAGAAAGATGATAAGATGTCTTCTTTAATTTATGCAAGATATCCTCAATATCATTTAACATAATAAAATAAATGTCAAGAAAAAAGTGATCGTACAGCAAAGCGGCTTAAAGAACATACATGTGAAAAAACATTTTCAAATGAAGCGGCCACCACCAAATCAGCCAAAAAAAGAGAACTCAAAAGACTATGAAAAAGGTTGGAGTCTCCTATCATTAAACTATCAGAGGAAAAGAGAATATCATAACAAGAGCTCCTCCAAAATAAAGTCGTATAAATGATGAACAAAAGATAGTTTATATATAGATATCATCATATATTTTTGGTAACACGTAGCTATCCCATCATTATATTATTATTAACTGCGTCTAACCCATTTGGGATGGTAAGTTGGGGTCCACTCATATGAACTAATTAAGTTACACGGAACAATCAAATTTCAAAAGTTGGAATATCGTGTGTGAATCCATGCGTGGCTTGGTATAGAAGCCGAGGTATCAAACATCTGTAAGGATCGCTCTCCCTTTTCTCCTTCAGATAAGCGATGCATTTCTCAACCTCAGACTTCACTTCCACGTACACCTTATGTGCCTTGTCTCTGTCTCTCAGTTCCTTCTCCCTCCCTTTCGAACAATACATATTAACTTTCAATTCAATATACAATTCTGGATATTGAGTTAAAATAATCGAACTTGACTATTAGGATTGTTTGTACCTCGGGTTTCAATTGGTTTTCCAAAGTAAAAGTAGAATCGGCCTGGAAATTTGGGCAGTATTCCTGGAAGATGAATTGGTTGATTTGCCACTTCACCTTCAGCATCGCCTCTAGAAAAGATACAGTAGCTTTTGTAAGCAACTGAAGAAGGAAAAATGACAGAGAGGTAATTATTGAAGTTTGGTTCTTTGGTTTAGAAAAACGACTGGCGCAACTTAATTATTAGGACATACCTCAACATCACAGCCTCCTTTGCTAAACTTTCTATTTCAGCCCCAAAGTAAGGAATCTTGATCAAGTCATCATAATCAATAACAACCTGGAAGCAAAGTGATATATACCTGTTCACGCTACAGCTAATGAATCCAAAAAATTAAAGCAATGGATCATAGTTAAGTTAGATAGGCCACACGAAGATTGAAAAATAATCTTTATATCTTCAGGTAGTCCCATCGTGACATAAATACAGACTTAAATGTACGTGATGATGCTTTTACACCTCATTAAAAGTTTAAAACCATATTGATGAGTCACACAAGTAGTTAAGGACTCCTGCACTAGTAAATTCTTTTTCATTAACATTGAAGAAGAGCTATAAGGATCGCTTTTTTGAAACATATATATATACCTGACCAAAGTCATCCTCTCCAACAGTGCCAAAAGGCACAATCTTGGCTCCAAATCTGGCCGCCATCCTAACAAACTCTGCTTGTTCAGGCCAGAATAATTTGTATTCCTCACCCTGGAAATTATTTAAGAGCTGGAGATTACTCATTATACTGACATATATCAAATGCCTATACAATTAATCCATTAAAAGAATTTCCCACTAAGACAAAGGATGTGAAAATGGATAAACTTTTTCTGCAAGTTTCACCAGCTCCCCTTGAATTTGTGAACCACAAGCTTGTGATAGCAATACAAGTCACATCCCATTGGCAATTACCTTCCGATGTAGAGCCTCGCGCATCCCTCCTGGAAAAAGCAGGACATGAGCCTTGGAAGAGAAAAGCTTATAGAAATTACTCGCAGCCACAGGAACAGCACCCATAAGCCTGTACGAGTCGTATAAAGATAATTCAGGCAATTTTCCGTTTTTTGGTTTCTCAAAAAACGATGGATGTGCCACTCCTCGTACTAAGATTTTTTTCTCAGAAGCAATCTTGGTCACCAGAGGGATTACATCCAATGTTAATAGCATGTGATATCCAACTAGCAGGACAGGCCCTTCCCAAGGGATTCCATCAAGGCCTCTAACAATCGTTCCATCCTCCAAAGTTGACAACATTACAGAACTTGTTAGGCTGTTGAACAATCTGGAAACAAGATAAATGTAACTTAATAAAACTTCCTAACTAATGACAATGAACCAAACTATTCTCACTAATAGCTCTTACTAAGGGTAATTAATATAGTTTATAGGAAATAACTAATGTAAACTAATCATGTAATAATATATATTGTGATTAGGTGCTTAAAATAAGGACATGAGGAAATATATTAAATATTTATACAGATGTGGTTTATCAGTCAACTTATTCAACAAATAATACCCTTACCACCACTGGTCTTCTTTCAACTTCATTTGGCAAGACGCCCAAGCAATTTGCAAATGTTTCCAATTAACACATTATTTACCTGAATGTTTCCATTATTTTTTGAAGTTCATCAGGTGACGGTGGTATAAAATCTGAAACATAATCACGATACTTGCCACGACGGTAGAAACAAGTGCTTTTGATGATCGTCAATAAGTCAACGCTGTCGTCCTGTTACCAGTGAACGAAGAAAACCATATTAGCATTCCTTCTAAGAGTTCCAACTTAGATTATTCTATCTTTCCCATCAAAAGGTCATAACAAAGCTCAGGAGGAGAGAACCATACCAAGAAAAGGAAATGACCGCTGTCATCAAACTTACGAAGCTCACATTTTGGTAGTAAACGGTATAGCTTTTCACCTTCTTGCTTACTAGGCAGTAACTGATCCTTTCCACTAAAATGACAAATACCAAAACTCAGCCTAACATGTCAGAGAGAAAAGTAAAGTTTAAAAGGATAACTAGTCAATTATAATATGCATGCACGACACAGATGGGATTAATTTACCAGTAAAAGTAAATATCAGACACTGTTATAGAGAGTATGATACAAAGAGATCGGAGGGTTACGGCCAGTTTCATCACAGTCTGCTCTGATTACAAATTCCAGTTTCCCCGCATATATAGATTTCAAATTCTACCGTTTAAAATCGTATTTCTAAGCTGCAACGTTGGAGAGTAACTGGAATAGGCCTCAGAAAATTGTCAAAATATGATTCTTGCAGTTGACAGAATATTCCCCCATTGCAACATGTTTCCTTTGAGCAATTTGGTCAAATTTTGTTGCAGGAAACCATATGTTAACTAAGTTTGTGTGTGTATGTATAGAGAGAGAGAATGACATGATTCCATACTCTGACTTGTATAAAGATGGACGATGGTAGGGAGAATGGACCTGCTAAGCATCAAAATCTGAGCTTTGATGGAATGAAGGCGCGAATTAGCATACGTGGAAGAGGACTTAAGCATCTGTAATTTCCACAGAAGTGTTTCTCTTGGCAATATCTCAGCAAAAACCTAAGAGTTCAATAAACGAGTAATTGTTAATACTATAAGTAACTGAATGGAAAATTCAAATCTGGCATGTACACAGCAAAGGCAACTAACTCCGAACATGTCCTCCACCAATCCAGTATATTTACTAATAGAAATTACTTGTACAAGGAGGGAAAAAATATATCATCAAATTTTAAATTTAGACTCCAGCGTGTGCTTAAACTAATGTCATTAAACTAGTACAAAATACACGTAAAAAACATCTCACGCAAGTATACGCAACAGTGACTAACAGGGATGTGATTGTTTTAAGAATAAATACAAGAATTGTATATATCTTACAGGGAGGGAAGATGACAAAATACTAAGATCCCCCAATAACTCTCTAGCTGTATTTTGCAGGGGAAGTCCCTTCACCATATAATCCAACACCATCCTCGAAGGATCATCTGCAGTAAAAAAGACACCTTATGTGGTTCTTGATCTACGATTAAAGTGTCTGTCCTAAAAATCAGTACAGTGCTTGGTGATATATATTGAGGAACTCATCAACCATGAGGTCCTTATGTCCTTGATGGGAAAGAAAATCAAAATATACAAGAGCTTTTAGAGGGGAAAAGTGGGGCAACTCGCATGTAATATAGATCTTGAGCTTAAAATAAAAAAATGAAATATCAAAACTTGTAGAAATGGGACAACAAACCTGCCATCAAACTAAGAAAATAAGGCACGCCGGGAGAGAATTGGCGAGGCATAGCTTCCAATAATGGTGTTATACGTTGCAATTGTGACCTATTGTATGAAGTAGCTGCACCAATGTGTGATGATGATGATGAGCAATAGTAAAGTTCTTTGTGCACATGTTAAGTTGCCCAGAAATCAACTGAAAAAAATCTCTGATCTGCTAAATCCGATACCTTTAATTCCAGCACTTATGAATAATCTGACTAGCCACTTATGAATATAATCCAGAACCACTTAATCATAGGCGGCTTTCCATAATTAGTTGGTAATTGCCAAAATTTATTGATTGGTGTACCCATACAACAGCATACTAGTAATGGATTATACGTCATGAATACTCAAGAGCCCACAATTACTTCAGGCCTCACTTTATTAGTATGATCATGCTTGTGAATGTGATGCCGAGATGTCCTATTTAAACAAGCCATAATCGGCGAAACCATAAATGCCATCGACGATGCTTAAAAGTTACCTGGGTTAGCCAAAATTAGCACAAGATCAATATCAGGGTTGTGTGCTGCAACAGCCAATGCAAGGCACGCTCCTAAAGAATCTCCGATAATATATATGGGTCTGTTTGGATAGCTTTGATTCTCGGACCTAATAGTTCTCTCAACCATCTTCACGAGTTCTGCAATATTTAGAGCAACATATTATGCTGATGAAAGACAACATACTATGAGCTTCACAGCAAAATATAACTGTTATTAGTTAGCATGCAAAGCTAAATGATGTAATGTGAAAGAGAAAAAGAGGATACCTGTAAATGGCGTTCGATCCTTAACTGGAATATGCAGGCACCACATATCGAAAATCCTTCATTCAAGCCAAAAAAGAGAATTTCTTATATTTCAGCCAATCAATTCAGAACAACATCAAGCCAGTAGAAACTCGCGGGCTGCAAATTACATCTTGTGAATCGATAAGTGGATACGTACTTTCCCAGTTTTTGATGATGTAAAATAAGCCCAAGTCCCACGCCATCAATCCCTGTAAAATTTAGGATATAGTTTAGTTATAAGGAGTTTCTTGGAGGGGTCATATTTCACGAGTAATATAGTTATGCTCGTTGACGCCATAAAACATGTAGAGTAGAAACTATTCATTCTTTTAACGTCGAGCAAAATAGAGGAGATAAACTCTGGTCGCGTCCTGCGTTGTGGGCGATACGGATGACAAAACAACCGGAGAGCTTAGCTGATGAATCTAAAGTATAGACATTATGGCTTATTGGTTTTGCGAAGAACTCCGTTGTTGAAAAATAAAGTTCGAAAACGTTTATACTAACTCTTAGGATATATATAAGAACTAGTTAACTAATTTAAATAGATTAAAAAAATAAATTAAATTAGTTATTTTTAATAAATACGTATTGTCTTTTTTAAAATATTATTGCTAATCAAATGTATTGGTTAAAGTTATCATTACTAGAAGGACTACCTTAAAAAAATATATAAATATAAGATATAAAATAAATTGAGGTATTATATTTAGGATCAACATAAAAGTCAAACAAGATCTTATATTAAAGATCAGAGATATTACGTGCTTAAAAAAATTATGGCAATTAAATCTATAAAAAGTGGTTGCATATTGAAATTTTACAATTATGCCTGAAATAAAGCAAAATTCTTGACAAAGGCGTGATACGAAAATTAAAGATAAATTGTTAAGCGTCCAACACAATTCAAACTTTGATTTACTATATCTTGTGAGAACTAAACCCAATCTCCATTAGTTGAGAGATTAAATCTCTGAAGGACAGATATTTTACAATATTATATAGTTTTTTTTTTTTTTGCCAGCTATAATATTATATAGTTTAAACAAACCCAATTGTGGCCTTAAACAAAAACAAATCCAACGCATTATTTTTTTAAATAAATCCATAATTCCATGAGTATTATAAAATTCAATACATTTTGTATGGCAACCGTAAAAGAATGGGGTGATATAAAATAAGAGTAAAGAACTAAAATTAAGGTATAAAAAAGGTCTAAAATTTAAACTCCTTGATACAACTCAATTCAGAGTAAAACAGTACCCCTCCGGTCCTAAATATAAGACCCACTTTGTAGTGTATATTATACACTACAAAGTGAGTCTTATATTTAGGACCAGAGGAAAAATATCTTTTGTTTTGTTATTATAAGCTTAATACATTTTATTATTACAAACAAAAAACTGCTATATGTGCTTATGGAAGTAATAGATGATAGCGAATATATTATTAGCAAAGTTACTAATAGGGGTGAGCAAATAGCCCATAACCCGCTAGCCCGCCCATAACCCAATAATTTTTTGCCCATTAAAGCCCGCCCAATTAGCCCAAATAGAAGATAATAAACGGGCTGATTTAAATGGGCGGGCAGCCCATTAAACGGGACGGGCTATGGGCAGAGCTTCGGGCTGCCCATACCCGCCCATTTAAGTTTTATTTTTTAAAAAAAATATTTTTATTCATTGCAATTAGTCAATTAGGTCAGCTGCGTTGAGCACTTGAGCCTTTCAATCTTTCGACTTTCATTATCCGTTTCTTCTTGACTTTCTTCATAGTTCATTCCAGTTTCCATTTCGGCGAGACGGCGACGGCATTTCTCAATCTTTCGACTGAACGACTCTCTCAGTGTCACTCACTTGCTCTGCCGACTGCCGCTCCACGCCTCCACGGCTCCACCGCCCTTGCTCTGTCACTCTGTCACTGTGTTTGCGACTCTGTGTGACTGCGTCTCTGCCATTCAACTTCGAGCCAATTGCCCAGCTTGCTTCGAGCTCCAGCGATTTATGGACTTTAATCAATTCGTCTGCGAGAGAGTGAGGCTGTGATTTTGGCTTTGAGATTTCGGATTTGCCGCTTTGCCCAGCTCTGTTTGTACTGCGTCTTGCTGTCTTCGGATTTGCCGCTTTGCCCAGCTCTGTTTCAGAGTTTGAGTCTTTGAGACAAAGGTCGCTATAGCTGGTGGCGTCCTTCGATCTGTTGAAGATTGAAGCAAAGGTCACTGTTGCTGGTGCCTGGTAGCTCACTGACACTCTGACTTCGGCTTCGACTTCTCCTTCACGGCAGCTTCTCGGTAGCTTCGGTTAAACACTTAAACTTTGTTTTTGACTTCTCTTGTTCTTTCATTTTGGACTTTCGGTAGCTTGCTGGTCAGTGGTCACTATCTCACTAAAGAATTATAGATGCTTCTGTTTAAAACATATGTCTATTAGCCTAAAAGCAACATATTGAGATTTCTCTTTGCATTTCCATTTCATAGCATGGCAACTGGTAGGACAGAGATTAACTTAGGAATGAATGAATGGGCCGACTAAAAGCAACTTATTGAGATTTCTCTTTGCATTTCCATTTCATAGATAGGCTCTCCGGCTAACCAATATGGCATACAAATCTTGGTCTTATTTGCCGTCTTAAGTTGGCAATGCCTGAATATACTTTCAGTATTAGACGTACAATTGAAGTTGTTAACTAAACAGTAATATGTTTGAAATACTAGCTTTATCTTTGTTTTCTACATAAACATGATTGTAGTTGTCTTGGTTATTTCTCATTGTCATTGTGATTGATTTGGAATATAGAAGAAATGAGCAACTCAAGTGAAGTTATGTGATTGAATATAATTAGTATTATGTGATGTTATTTTATATTTGATTTGTTATTTGGTATGAAAAATTTATTAATAGCTTCATAAGATTACACTATGCTGAAAAAATTGTAAAAAAAAAGTAAAAAAATAAATGGGTTACCCATAACCCGGTCAGCCCAAACGGGCTGCCCCACAACCCATTTAATACGGGCTCAAACGGGCTACTACCGGGTTATGGGCTAGCCCATACCCGTTTATTCATAAATGGGCGGGCTATGGGCTAACCCTTGGGTTAGCCCAGCCCGCCCATTGCTCAGCCCTAGTTACTAATGAGCGAATAATTAAACAAAAATATTAGCAAAGTTACTAATAAAAAATTAAACAAAAATATATGAAAAGTACAAATTAAAGAAGGGAGAACTCTGTGGCCCAAAAAAGGGAAAAAACTTTTTAAACGGCACTACAACGTTTGACGAGATTTATTTGTTATTGTACAAAACAAAAACTAAATGGGAAAATGACAAAAAAAATATGAAAATTGTGAAATTTCAATTCAAGTACCTAGTACTTCAAAATTCTAAGGGAGGAAGTGATGCTTGATCTGGTATTTTACAAATATAATTAAATAACTAAAATGTATTTATTTTAAAAAAATTTATTAACAAGTTGTGAATTGACAATAACAAGTGTTGAATAGTAAATAACAAAAAATTTACTAGTAATGACAAGTCTAAAACAAAGACATTTTAATTATTTAACTACATTTACAAAATACTAGATGATGTACCACTTCCTCCTCTGAAATTTTGAAATATTATCCTATTAGGTGCCTGAATTAGGATTTCACAATTTCTGAGTTCCTTTTTTTTTTTGTCTTTTTCCCAAACTAAATTTCCCCAAATTATAATTATAAATAATAAAATTAGTTGTAAATGGGTTTTGTAATCAAAAGTAAATAGCAAATGGATCCAAGTGGAAGAAACTGAGCATGCTTCTGCATTCGAAGATCGCCGACGGTATATGACGGCGAGTTAATGGAACTTAATAACAGTGATGTTATCTTTGATTCAGGGTTCAATTGTCGCCTCACGGCATATCATCTTGCCATGCAAATCGAGACTGGATACTTCATTTGAGAATCTGTTGTTTCTTATGAGTTTTTCTTCTTCTTGTTCTGACTGCCATTGAAAAAATATTGAATTGGAAACGACTGACCTGGCAAGTAGAGCAAGAGAGGAGAATTGTTGAGCCGCGAACCACCGTGCAACGGCGAAAACCACCGTGGCGGTCCACCGTCCGATTTAATCAGCTCCTTTGACTGTTCGATGTAATCCTTCCAGCCACTCTTACGTGTCTTCCCTTTCTCTTTCCGTTCATTCTCTTCCTTCTCCAACCTCCGTTTCTCGGTCGACCGCATCGCCGGAACATTGCCCACTGACACCGCTAATCGCTGACTTGTGCTCCTGACCCGATTATAATTGCTTTTCGCAGGCATTGACGTCGGCTGACGGCGGAGCACCGGGGAAGAGCTGCAGGGAAAACGGCAACCTTCGGAGGATGAGAGTAACTGAGACATGGCATACGACATGATGAGAAGTTGAGGAACCAAGCACCAAATGAGAATTCAAAGACTAACCCGTCTGGTTCAACCACATTGCATTGCATTGCAGGTGTATAATGATAATCCTTGTTACGTTACCATAAATGACTTGTTTGGTTAGATTTAATAATAGTAAAAAAGATTGCACATTTTTTAGTAATATCTATTCACAAAGAAGACCCTATGAATGCTCATTGCAGGCTTGCAATTTTTTATGAAATGTCTATTCTGTCCTCAATAACTTATATGAAAAGACAATATTTGCCCTTCAAAAACAAATCTCATTTATCCACGGGACGGAATCCCTCACTACAAGTTGTAACTTCGCCTGATGAGATGTCCTCCTCATCGATGATTGTTCCTTGCACTCTAGATTGGATGAGTCTCTGCACTTCTGGATTGGATATCATTCCCATCAAAGCATCTCTACCAAGAGAGTGTATTTTGTGAATTCAGCAGTGTTTAATGGAACCTACCTTCTAAATCAAGAATCTAAACCCTGCTCCATAAATCAAGCAAAATTATGATTGAATTCCTATAGGTGAATATGATCAGCAGTCTGTAAATTTGGATTAAAAAAACAATGTCATACAAAAATGTAAACTTTCTGCAAATATATTTTTTCTCAAGTCCTGTGGGATAGGTATTATATTCCAGGAACTAATCATATTTAAATCGATTCAATCCAATAGTTTTCTTCAAAATTTACTCATTTATTTAATAATCATTAGAATAACGAAACCTTCAATCGTGGCGTGCCACATCGGTATTACAAAATAGCTTTGATGGTGGAACAAGACCTAGAAGAGAAACGTAAGCGCCGTGGTTTAAAGAGGAGGAGGATGATGTGAATGAGCATAATAAGGATACAATAGTCTTTCCGTTATATATTAATTTTAAATAATTATTAAATTAACTTACTGTACCTCTCTTTAAAGAGCATGCCGAATGCTGTTCTTGTAATTCATATTGCATTGTATTCCCATTACATTGCACCGCATCTCACCTCATGATATAATGGGGTTGAACCAAACGGGTCCTAAGTGTATTGCATTTGGATGATTGAGAAATAATCGAAATCTGAAAGTAAAAGCTGGGACGTCAAAGTCCTGATATTACGTCAATGTGACCCGTTTTTAATACAAGAATAATTAATTTGAGTATATTAAAAAAATTAGTTAAGTTAATTATTTATAATAAATAGATGTTGTCTTTCTTAAAATACTTTTACTAATCATAGGTATTAGTTAGAACTACTATTTGATGAAATCTTTAATATGTGCCACTACTGAAAAACTACCTCTAAAAAAAGATAAATATGAGATATAAAGTGGATTGGAATATTAAATTTAGGACCAAACTAGAAATTTTTATCCCGTGCGATGCACATATTAGCATATTTGATTAGATTTAAAATTCTAATAAATTGCATGATCTACTGTAGCTCAAGATTTACTTTTTATAGGAGTATAATTTTTTATTTATTCAAATAGAACTTGAATGAGAGATGCTGAATTTATGAGGAATAGATGAAAATTTAAAATTATTTATTTATTTCTCTATTTAAGCCTCCAATTCACACGCTCTTTAACTATGATACTCTATATTTAATACAATATATTCAAATCTCAGTCAAGATATTATTCAAATTCAAAATTAATTAATAATTTTTTTCATTTGAGCCTCCAATTGAAATATCATTTATTTATAATGTATACTATTTAATTTAATATATTCAAATTTCAATCAATAGATTATTTAAATCTCATTAATTGAATATATTCATATCTAATAATATCATATCCGACTCATTTTCAAACGAATCATGTATTACAAGTTTTTAAGAATATAGTTGATTGATAGTTGATTATTGATTGATTGAATGTCAGACTAACTCTTACGGTAATGACAAAAAAAGCAGTATTATTTAGACATATTGGCCCGGGATTCTCCCGGATTTTTGGCTTGAACATATTTTATTACAAAACTATTTGCGATATATAATAGCAGATTGACCTTAGAATGTACATTCTGCAAAATTTATGAACTATATTTTACAAAAGTCATGTGTATTTCCAGTCCAGTGTGTCTCTGGGCATCCAGTGCTCATCTTTGGAAATCTCATCAAGTTAGTGTCTCAGGCATAGTGCTGAACTCGGGAAATTACAAGTAATATAAATATATATTATTTTAAGTCTTGTTATTTGCAAACCCCCCTCCCAACCCTAAAACTAATTTTTCGCGTTTCAAAATCATTTTTATATAGGAGTAAGTAATAACTGGCCCTAAATCAATAAATTCTAATCCAAAATTGAGGGACGTGTTTTTGGTTCATTAATAAATCAGTTCGGCACGAGCTAAGCATGCATTTGTAGGACGATGGTTAGAACTCGGTGTAGAATAGGAGGGGACAGCGTTAAATGGGAGCTTTTGCCCTAAATCACGCTACCACCGCCCACCATTATTATCATTATTACTACCTCTGGTTCAAATTATAAGAATTAGTTGACTAATTTGATAAGATGAAAAAATTAAATTGAGTTAGTTATTTGTCTTAAATAGATGTTGTCTTTTTTAAAATATCCTCGTTAATCAAGTGTATTGGTTAGAACTATAATTGTTAGAATGACTACTTTAGAAAAAAAAAGTATAAATATGACTATATGAGGGACAAAGTGGATTAGGGTCTTATATTTAAGACTAAAATAAAAATCAAACAAGATCTTATATTAAGAACCGGAGATAGTATTATTATTATTATTGCTGTGCTTCAAAGGCACGTAGAGATACTCCATCCGGTTCAAAATATAAACTAAACTTTATCCATTTATGTTTATAAAAAAACTAGTTAAAATCAGTTTAAAACAATAAATATGTAGGTCATGTATTTTTCTTTCCAGATATGCCCTTATCAATGAAGAGAATAAATAAAAGATATAATAAATGAATCAAAAAGAAAAAAATATATATGGGGATAAAATTGAAAAAAACTCATTAAATGTTTAAAGAAGAGTGAATGTTATTTTATTAAAAAAACCAAATTCATCTAACAAAGTTTAGCTTATATCTTGAACCAGAGGGATCATCTAGGGATATTTGAAACTTTGAATTATATTATTTAAACGATTTTACATTATATGAAGTTGTCTTGAATTTGCTTTTAAATATGAAGATTTTCCAAAATAAGCACT
Organism: Neltuma alba; assembly: GCF_004799145.2. Classification (NCBI taxonomy): domain Eukaryota; kingdom Viridiplantae; phylum Streptophyta; class Magnoliopsida; order Fabales; family Fabaceae; genus Neltuma; species Neltuma alba. The sequence continues at coordinate 50,143 of NW_021637018.1, read as the reverse complement.
GAAAAAAGTCACGTAGAGAGATACGCCAACTAAGGCCATTAAATAGAAAGTTCGCTGTATCCAAGTGACACGTGACAGAATAATACTACCTCCGGTCCTAATTATAAGAACCACTTGACTAATTTGAGAAGATTAAAGAAATAAGTTGAATTAGTTATTTGTCCTAAATAGGTGTTGTCTTTCCTAAAATATCTTTACTAATTAAGTGTATTGACTAGAACTATCATTGTTAGAAGGGCTACTTTGAAAAAAAAGTATAAATATGAGAGACAAAGTAGATTGGGGTCTTATATTTAGGATCAAAATAAAAGTCAAATAAAATCTTATATTAAGGACCGGAGGTAGTAGAAGGCAGTTTTTAGACATATTATAATACTAGTTCCTTCTATTAAGAGTAAAATTTTTCATTTTTTCCAGCCATCCGTATGACTGTATCTATATCATGATAAGAAACTGCATTGCTTTCTCATCCCCTGTATATTATTTTAATATCGAGTGAGTCACTATAAGAATCAACTTCTTGAGATTTAAACTAAGAGAAAATCACTAACAGGTCTCGCAGAAGGCAATTTATTACTCTGAAATCCCACGAAATGTCAAAATCACTAACAGGTCCCAAGGGACCTCAGAGTAATATTTTCGTTTTGTAAAATGACATTACTGCCCCTCATATTCCAGATTCACATTTGCTCTGTCATTACGATTTACAACATCAGCAGCGACTATTAACAACCTAATGAGAGGGCGTTAACAACCCTAGCAGTATCCGTTAACAACTTACTTTATAGAATTATATAACATCTACATAAGAGTAAATTATAACCAAATAATATAATATAACAACTTTAACACTAAAATGGGAAGCTTTTTGATATCATTAAGAATTTTAACTAGATCCAATAGGATTATAGTAATATTTTAATGCGAATATCCATTTACAATCTCAACAGCGATTATTAACAACCGAATGAGAGGGCATTAACAACCTAAGCAGTAGCCGTTAACAACTTACTTTATAGAATTATATAACCTCTGCATAAGAGTAAATTATAACCAAATAGTATAATACAACAACTTTAACACTAAAATGGGAAGCTTTTTGATATCATTAAAAATTTTAACTAAATCCAATAGGATTATAGTAATATTTTAATGCGAAGATCTATTTACAATCTCAATAGCGACTATTAACAACCGAATGAGAAGGCATTAACAACCTAAGCAGTATCCATTAACAACTTACTTTATAGGATTATATAACCTCCGCGTAAGAGTAAATTATAACCAAATAGTATAATACAACAACTTTAACACTAAAATGGGAAGCTTTTTGATATCATTAAGAATTTTAACCAAACCCAATAGGATTATAGCAACATTTTAATGCGAAAATCCATTTACAACCTCAACAGTAAGTATTAATAACCTAAGGAGAATTGTTAACAACCTTAACAGTGTCTGTTAACAACTAACTTTATCGGATAATATAACTTCTAACTATAACTAACTAAACTATAACTAAATAGTGTTAAAGTTAATCTTATATAGTTGTTAGAGGTTATATTATCATATAAAGTCAATTGTTAATAGATACTGCCTAGATTGTCAACAGCTCTCTTTGGGTTATTAATACTCACCATTGAGGCTGTAAATGGATCTTTGCATTAAAATGTTGCTATAATCCTATTGGGTTTAGTTAAAATTCTTAATGATATCAAAAAGCTTCCCATTTTAGTATTAAAGTTGTTGTATTATACTATTTGGTTATAATTTACTCTTATGCGGATGTTATATATTCTATAAAGTAAGTTGTTAACTGATACTGCTTAGGTTGTTAATGCCTTCTCATTCGGTTGTTAATAGTCACTGTTGAGGTTGTAAATGGATCTTCGCATTAAAATATTACTATAATCCTATTGGATCTAGTTAAAATTCTTAATGATATCAAAAAGCTTCCCATTTTAGTGTTAAAGTTGTTGTATTATATTATTTGGTTATAATTTACTCTTATGTAGAGGTTATATAATTCTATAAAGTAAGTTGTTAATGGATACTGCTAGGGTTGTTAACGCCCTCTCATTAGGTTGTTAATAGTCGCTGCTGAGGTTGTAAATCGTAATGACAGAGCAAATGTGAATCTGGAATATGAGGGGCAGTAATGTCATTTTACAAAACGAAAATATTACTCTGAGGTCCTTTGGGACTTGTCAGTGATTTTGACATTTCGTGGGACCTCAGAGTAATAAATTGCCTCTGTGGGATCTGTTAGTGATTTTTCCTTAAACTAATATATAGCAATTGATAATGGGATCATATGCACACGTTAGACATGACTGGGTTATGAGATCAGAACCAAAATTCAGCCTAAAAATAAATAATTGACTTGACTTTGTTTCCACTCATGAGCGACGAAATTCAATACTCCTCCGGTCCTTAATATAAGATCCATTTAACTAATTTGATTAGATTAAAGAAGTTAGGTAAGTTAGTTAATTATAAGAAAAGTGACACATTTTTTCTAAAATACTACAATCATCTTTCTTAATACCCCCTCTCCTCCTTCTACTTGATTATGGTTGAGGGAGTATCCATAGGGGTAATTTAGAGAAAATTAATAAATATGAGAAATGGGTCTTATATTTAGAACGAAAACCAACTTAAGAATTGGGTCCTATATTAAGGACCGGAAGAGTATTAATTAGCCAACTGAGCGGGTTTTGCCTCTAATAAAAATTCAAACTTTTTAATTTATAGCACATCTTTTCCTTCATTAAATTCAGGTTTAGCTTGGTTCACCAAACAAAGATATGAGAAAATTTTAAAAAAATATTTGGCATCTGCTTCAATAAAAAATTTAGGTGTCAAAAAGTGGCTGAGCAAGTCTAAGAGGGTGGTGGTTATTAATGCTAAATCAATAACTAGCCCTAAATGAATTCTAATCCAAAATTTCAAATCTCTTATATCCACCCACTAACATTAGTTTTAAGCCCAAAAAAAAAAAAACCGATAAACGGTTTAAATAAAATCTGCGGCCTTCACAGGTTTGCTTGTTGACACGAATGCCAACATGTTAGTTGAGGACGTCTTCTTGGTTCATTAATGAAATCAGGTCAACATGATAAAGCTATCTAACCACCTTGTATCCGTACTTAAATGACTAAAGACAGACAAACACACGCACAAACGCATAAAAATAGAACGGCGTGTCAATTGAAAAGTTGCTAAATAAGACGATAAGGAGGGACTGATGAGAAGGAATTGACATAAAAATAAAATGATGAGCCAAGGACATAGAAAGCACATATTACAATTAAACACCTCTTGAGGTGTCTGAGAAGTTATAAAAGTACTTCTTAAAAAATATTTTTTTATATATTTATTTCGTATGTTGTAAAATTATTTTTAAAATTATAATTTCATTTTTATTCAAATACCCTTTAACTATCTTTCATCAGTGTTCAATCATATTAAATAGAACGTGTCGCCGTTGTTTGTAGTCACTCTCGGCTTTGTTATCGTCCCATATATAATGCAATTATTACCAACCGATCCAAAAAAAAAATTAAAAACGAACCGTCCAAAGAACACTGAAAGTCCACAATATCCTTGTCATAAGACCCAAGTCAAAAATAAAAAAAATCTAAATATGATAGTCCTAATTAATATGAGTTTTCAATTGAAGGTTAAACGAAGCGACAAAAACTAAAAGGAAAGAAAGCATAAAAGTTACTCCTCTTGTTCTATTTATAAGGTAGAAAAAGAAGATATTTTTTAATCCTATTTATAGGATACTGAGAGAAATTTTTTATATGGATGTACAATTTTATTCGTCATTTATTATTGTGTTAACTTTGTTTGTATGAAGCATAATGTATGTTAAATAGGGATAAAGTTAAAAAGTTATTAAATTTTAAATGAGAGTTAACGAAATTTAAGGTTTTTCTTAGTCTGTATGAAATATGCTGAAAGTATTTTATAAATAGGATCAGAGGAGTATTTACGTATCAAAAAATGTAAAATTCTATTATTATTATTATGAATAATTTTCCATCAAGTGTTTCAAAATTTTACTACTCAAAATTGATCTTGCCATGGTTACACTTTCATATTGCTCAAAAGAAAGAGATTGTATATTTAAGGGGTGTTTGAATAAAATTAAAACTATAATTTTAAAAATATTTTTACGCTATACGAAATAAATATATGAAGAAGTTTATATTGGTTTGTAAAAAAAATTCCTAAAAAACACTTTTCTTACTGTCCAAACACTTTTTTAATATAGATTTATGACAGTGACATAATAATCAGATATGATTGTCGCCAAAGAAGAAAAATCTTGCTCTCCAAGAATGCCATTGTTCAGAAACAGAGAAACAGAAAGCCACGTATGAATAATTTTATACGGAAGATTTCATCAGCCTTATTTAAAAAAGGGAAAACCATATTGGAGGTACCTATACTTTTTTTAATTTTCAATTTGGTATCTATATGTTTTTTGTTTTTAACTAAATCTTTATTTTTCCTCTATTAACATCATTAATCCTTATGTAGAGACTAAAAATATCAATAGAACAAAGTTATAAGAGCTAATGTTGCTAAAAAGATAAAACTAAATGTTTAATTAAAAGGAAAAAACACATAGGTACCAAATTAAAAATTGAGAGAAAATATAGGTACCTTCAATATGGTTTTTCCTTTAAAAAAATCGCGTCTTCTACTGCAGTTATTAGTTAATTTTTGGGGGGAAAAAACTTCGTACGAAAGTCCATGGATTGAACAACCAGGCATTAGATATTTAGATGTGGGGGAAGTGAAAGGTTGACGGGTTCTAATCAGAGTTGGGTGAGACAGATGGACAAGAAGTTGTATGTAACATCTGAGGGGACAGCACTGAACAATCACAAGACTTAGAGACCCTCGTTCACATCACCTTTTTTGTAATTTTTTTGGCCAAAATTAGTTTTGAAAAAATTAAAAAAAAAAGTTACAATAAAAAAATTACACAGAGAGACTTATTCGCAAAAATTATTATCAAAACCTGCGTTAAAACCTATACTAATAATCTAATATCATCCTGGGCCTTAATTTATAATTTTCTTATTTTGACAGTCTTTTTTGTTATTTTCCCAATATCATATTAATTCTCTACCGACACAAAAGAACCCAACGTATTCGGTAGGTAGAAAATCCACTTGTCGTCATATAAACTGGTGTTTATAAAAGGTTTGATAGAGCTTGTAATTTTGGACTGTTAATATTCATTCTTTTTATTTTTTATTTATTTAAGAAAACATTGGGCCAAATACCCAAATAAAATTCTCTCCCCCACCCGCTCTACTTCCCATGGCAATCTGTACTGATTTTATGATTCCCGTTCACTTTGTGTTCTGACAGGAAGCCTTCAATGCTGGAGGCTGGTAGCTGGGAAATATTCAATATGTATTTTTCTTCTGCTTTTCTGTGAAGATTGAATCAAACGTCAATATTAGCTAAAACGTCTATTAAAAGATTGCTGAGTGAAGAAAAAATTATTCGCAATTAAATCAAATTTAGCATCTTTTAGAGACGGCAAAAAAATTAGCATGTTCCAGAAATCTCTCAAAAATGGTATATATAACCGAACTTCAATTAATTCAGAAAGAATACTGTTTTTAAGAAAGTCCAGGGACTATTTTCTCCCCTTGGGATCCAATAGTCCTTGCTTAAGCATGTTGTTTGCTCTCCTTGTTGCCTACGGAAACTTGCAAATTAGAACCTTGCTCACATTTGTATATATGGACAACACTATTTTTACAACAAAAAAGAAAAGAAATCAAACAACACAAAGGTTCTTACGTTTGTATTTATCTTGTTCCAAATGAAAGTGAGTTTATTTGTCTCAACAATACCCTCATTTTTAACCTTACCATCCGTGGCTCCACCTTCGTCCCGCCACAGCCTCTGCCCCACCGACGCTGATCCTCCGTTGCCGACATCTGACGGCGCCCTATTCCGATTCCTCTTTGTTCAGATATGGGTGCCAACTCCATCGCCAACCTCACCTCCATCTTCCAACCCTCTCTCCTCCTCCCTCAATCTGTCACTATACTGTCTTTTCTTTCTTCAAACTTCTTGACTTCTTCGATGACAAATCTAGTTTGAATATTATTGGCCAACTTCGTGGATGCGATTCAAGTTCGGTGCGGCAGCCTCAGGTTTTTATCCAACAGCGACGATCAAGTTCAAAGGTTTCCGACCAGGGTTGCCAGGAAAATGATTCTGCTCCATGGGAGGTTTGGTTCGTGCGGGTTCATGGCAAACCCTGGTTCTTGACTTGTTCACAGATATGTTTTTTTTTTTTGTTGGAAAATGAGCAAAAATAATGACCGTTGAAATTTGAAATGATAAAATCAGCGTGTGAATATATGAAATGACCAAATGAGTATGACTAAATGAGTATGAAGTATCAATCTGAAATTTTGATAATTTGGGTGAAAGACTAAAATGCCCTTGACCCTCTCTGAAGACATGAACATGTGGTAACTCTCAATATGAAAGTCGTAATTCACATTACAAATATTGTCATTATCATTATTAGGGTAGTAAAATTGGTTCCAAATACATGTTACTTGGATTTGAAATAAACGAATTGTAAAGGGCAATAGCGAAATGATAATTTTCATTACGAAAGTTGTAATTTATATTATAAATATTGTCATTATCATTATCGGAATAGTGAAATTGGTTCTAAATACATATTACTTGGATTTGAAATAAACAAATTGCAAATGGCAATAGCGAGATGGTAACTCTCATTAAAAAAGTTGTAATTCACATTATAAATGTTGTCATAATCATTACCAGGGTATTGAAATTGGTTCCAAATACATGTTATTTGGGTTTGAAAAAAAAGAGTTGCAAATGATAATTGCGAGATGGTAACTCTTATTATGAAAATTATAATTCACATTACAAACGTTGTCATTATCATTATTAGAGTAGTGAAATTGGCTCCAAATATATGTCAGGGGTATTTTAGTCCTTCTATCAAATTGTCAAAATTCCAGATTGATATCTCACGCCTATTTAGTTATTTCATATGTTCGCATGCCTATTTTATTATTTTAAATTTCAACAGTCCTTTTTTTTTTGCAGCTTAAGTTTTCCCATGCTTTCTCAAAATATGGTTCTTATTCAGGCCCAAAAAAAAAGATATGGTTCTTATTTATTTTTGAAATTTTGGATTTTTTTTTTCTTGTTGAAAAAGACGTGGTCGAGGGGAAGATGAAATTGAGAGGGAGACATGTCCATTTTTCCTTAGGGGCAATATAGTCGTTTTGTATGTCTGGCTTTAGTTACCAAATTTTGCACCGGACAAAATTCTTTTGTCATTTTCATTTCCAGTTCCTATGAAAATGCTTCCAATGAACCAAACGAGGCCTTACACTGTGAAGGAAGATGGAGACGGAAACAAAGTCGATCTGAAATCCTTGTCAGGAAGGAAAAGAGAGTGAAGTCTATTGTTTGAGATGATATTTTCGTGTCCACGAGATTTGTATTTGACATTTCCAGTTACAGTTTCTCCTATTATTACAGTTTTTGGGTGCTCCCATCACAAATGCCCAGAAAAGTCCAAATCGGCAACAGATTGCAGTACGTAATAAATAAAAGGCCCTCCTGCTTCTTGCATCGTCTCCCACATCGTGCCCCTCTGTAATTTCGTCCTCTTAAAGTTAAGCGGTCTTGGGCTCAATTTCCGGCACCACCACCTCTTTAAAGCTAGCGGTATCGCGGTCAGTTTGCGACAGCGCCACTAGCTTCTCCGTTCTGGGTCACGTTTTTGCCGTTCTAAGCTTGTTTCCATTTGCTTTACATAAAGTTACCCAAACGGTTCTCCATATGTATGGCCGACGCCAAAGATTCCTTCATGCTTGACGCTAAATCTCCGAAAGGATCATTTCCTCCTCCAACTCCTCAACCTCTATCTCATCACAAGCATTTCCTTATGGCTCACGAGATCCTTCGACTCTTGGCCATCCTGCTTTCCGGAGCTTCAATTGCAGTCATGGTCACCAATAGCCAAACTGTTACCATCTTCTCGTTCCAGTACGAAGCCCATTACTATTACTCCTCTTCTCTCAAGTAAGATTCGCATCTCAATTTCAACCCCAATCCAGTTTCCAGTTTCGTTTCGAAAAGATAAGAATTATTTCCTCTGTTTTTCTTCTCCCCGTTGTAACAGATTCTTGGTCGCTGCAAATGGCATAGTCTGTGGCTTTTCTCTGCTTACACTCATCATGAGTCTCCTTCTGCTGAGACGTCAGGGATCGTTGCAACGCCCTTACGCCTTCTTTTTCCTGATTCTGCACGATATAGTAATTTCTTTAAAATTCTCTTTGACTTTTCCCTTTAATTCAATGATCAAAGAGAACAGGTCTGAAAATTGCACATTAGCGGTTTGATTAATATGTAATCTTTTTGCAGTTTCTGACGGTGCTGATTATATCAGGATGTGCGGCGGCAACTGCAATAGGATACGTCGGTCAGTATGGAGAATCGCATGTGGGATGGCAGGCCATCTGTGACCGAGTGCCCAAATTCTGCAAAAGAAACATGGTCTCCCTCTTTCTCTCTTATCTGGCTTTCTTTGCCTATCTGGGACTTACTATTTTAATGGCTTACAAGCTCATGTCTTCTCCTCCTAAGAACTAGGTTCAAAGCATTGGTAGATTATACAGCCTTTCCTAGTTACTTGTATGTTGCAGAAATTGAGATTTTTTCCCCTTGTGTCTGTTTCGGTGCTATAACAGCGATGTTAATGTTTAGTGACTATGGATAGTATTCAATAACTGTCGTAGAGAAACAGATATTATCATATATCAGCCACTTCAACCTTCATTAATTACATGGCATTAACTTGATCTTACGTTTTCAGTTTCATAAGATAAGGTTCCCTGTGACTGAAATTGTTCATTGACGACTTATTAAGATGCCCTCTTTGTCGGGGCAGCAGGCATGAGGTTTGACCAGAAATTAAATAAACTCATTGAAAACTACTTTGTCGTTTGTATTTTTTTGCGGTTACTCTTTTTCTGTGGAATAATTTCGGGATCATGTGCTGGAAACCTTGGTAAAGACGCAGTAGATTATTTACATGCGACAATTGTTTACCGAGAGCAAGGGATATGGCAATCATGTTGGCAAAATTTGGTAGCAATACTACTTTTCATAGAAACTGGATTCAAGCTCTGTGCTCAACTTGTTTGGATTTGTTCCCTTTTTCAAAGTTCATGTAACCATAGGAGAACTTTTCTTTCCAGGCGAGATAACCGCTAAATTATTGAAAACTATTGCAGCTTGATGAGGCTAAACTTTAAATGATCCATTTGTCAGATGCATAGTTTTTTTGTTTGGTCAATAGGTACAAGATTTATATGAAGAAGAAGATTAAGTTTAGTTAATCGATATAAACAGGAATCAGATAACTTATTTAGACATTCTAACTCGTCAGATTCTGATAACCGTAGCATTATTGATGTTGGGAGATGACATTTTTGTTTGGAAGCTGGACATCGATAGGGGAAATAAATATCATTACTTATGCAAAAGACAAATCAAACCAACTAAGCACCAACCGAACGAGGAGAGCTACAGAAAGCGAAAGGGACCTTACGTGTCCTTAAAATATTCGTTAGTTCTGCTTCTGATTGTTAACTTAGAAGATAGGGTGATGCTTGATGGTGATTGGTGACCATCGCAAAAGCTCGTGAACATAAAAATCAGTCACCCGCTTGAACCAATTTTTTGACGCAGTTTCGACACCAGAAATTCTGGAGGAACGTTGAAAAGTTTTGTGATTGACGTAGAAATTGAAGTCATGAAGTACTGATCTACCATTCTGAGGCAAGCTTTTAACGTATAGGTGTTTGACATTGTTAAGTAGGTGATCATTCAATTCAACTACAAATGGAAAGAGCGAAGGCTACTTAAGTGTATCATTCGGTTGGGATCTCATCTGCACCATCTTTAAGGGGCTGCCCAAGAGTTTCCCAGTTTTTAGTATCCCATGCTGGATCCATTTGAGGCAGTTCATAATCATCTGGACTTAATGACAATTGGAATTCTGGTAGTTCAGGCAATTCTTGGATACCCCTGCATCATCACAAATGTCCTAAGTCATGAAGAGTCACTACATCATCTTTTAAAGAAATCAGGTCTTTAGGTAGATGTTACGGAACTAAATTAAAAAAAGAAAGGAAGAGAAGGAAATCTGTTAGAACATGAGGGAATATAAAACTTGTTGTCTAAGGAAGCTATGAGGAGAATCTCCTATACTTAACATGATATTCTACTGCTCCACAATCCATACATATACGGCACGTAGAAATGACTTGGTAGGACACTTGGCACGCGGGACATCACTTGGCTCTTAGACAGTTGACATCCGTACTAAAATACATAATCACTTGACACACGGCATTGTAATTGACAGCAACACATGGAAACATAACTACCTATGACATGAACATTAATAAACGGCTATTCAGGTTAAGAAACCATACTAATACATAATTTTTACTTTTTTAAGGCATCCCTTGATTATCTGATGTGCTTGTACCTCCTCGTATATGTATTTGGATAATATGAGGAACCGTATCAGAAGAGTACTAATTCAGTTATCTACAAGGCAGAAAGGAAGAGTCTTACTTCTCTCGCTCCAAGAGGTGCCCATGCGTCTGAGACTTGCTTGCTGCAATTTCAGGAATTTTCTGATGCAAACGCTTCATAACGCCCCAGAGGGGAGGAGCCCTTTACAAGGAAAAATTAAATATTAAGAAGAAAAGGGTGAATCGCATGATATAATCAAAAAGACCAAAACCAACCTGGTCACTGGAGCTGCAAGGCAAAAGCTTAAGCAGGCCTTCTTGCTCTCTGCTAGAAGTTCTTCTGAAGCAAGAAAACAAGATACAGCACCGATATGACTTGTTGGTTCATTGCCCTTGTCAAGGATCAGACCATGGTAGTAATAGGCTGCAGCCTGAAGTCACAATATTGTACAAATGTTCACTAACACATCATCTGTATCACTAGACATAACATGCGATTTTCTAATGTTGATATTTTTCCTCCTCTATCCCTTTTAAATATAAGAGTTCAGTGTTGACTGTATTATGGACCTTAGCTTCCAGGAATTTCCATTTTATGAACCGGATATGCTTCTTCCCATACCCTTTGTTCAAGGCACATCCCAACAAGCAGTGATAAGCCTGCACTTGAAAGTGATACAAAGAAAGTCACAATATGATATACTACGGACTTCTATGCGTCTGGTTCTAAAAGGACTATTACTTTAGCCAGAAGGTTCTGAAGCAAAATGAATTGCGCTAAAACTAATGGGTTTAATTAAGTTGATGCTCAAAGGAGTGCAGGGAAGACCTGACTAAAATAGGTTACTTGTTCACATGCCAACCTCCTCTTCACAGACAAAGTTGCCTTCTGATCCTCAACAGCAAGACCAAGCTGAATTTCAGTCACCTGAATTGTCATCAAGAGATGAGATATTATGTCTGTGTATCCATTGCTTAATGTTCTATACATCATATTAATTGTAAATTATTAAATATAACTGGCGCTAGCTTGTGGCTTGTTTTGTAAGATATCGACCAAAGGCCACCTTTTAATAAAAGTCCTTCGTGCTTTTCAGCATAAACTACAAACATTTGCCCCTCTTCCCCAAAAAAAAGGGAAAAAAAATCTGCAAACACATTGTGCTATCCGAATTGCTGATACGTGATTTTTGCAACTAAATAAGAGATATAAGCTAAAATGCACCTGTCCCAGTGCTTGAATGGAAATAGCTTCCAAGACACCATCCTGCAAGTCGGGGGGTAAAGTCTTCCTGGATGTTATTCAGAAAAATCTTAATGTTGTGTTCAAAACCTGTCCAATACTTATGTAATATATATAGAGTAACAAAAGAAGTACGAATTTGGATGAAATAGAGAGAAATAGAACATTCTTTGGAATCTACATATGCAGAGGTAGGGCCCATTGTTTTCTTCATATTTCTCTCTATTTCATCCCATGAAATATTCCTGAGGAGCCAAATTAATGGACGTACTTGACCTCGTGTGGCATGTGAGAAAGAACATTCCTGACACAAAACTCCAGGTAACCTGATGCCTTAAGTAACAAATCAACTGCTTCCCTCTTATTCTCTGGCATTAGAAGGGCAAAAAAAAAAAAAAAAAAAGAGCACGATCACTCTTTACATTAACTGGATCTGAAGTTCAAGCATATGACTTGCGAGGAATGGAAATAACCTGAAGATACAACTCTTATTCCAGAACTTGAGTGGTCTTTGGGAATCATCAGGGAGTCTGCCTCAGACAATGTCAGCATTGCCATGAGATGAACCGCAGAGATCACCTCAAACCAAGCACTAGGTATACAGCTATCCTATTAATTACACTTAACCTGGTTAACACTTAACAGCACCATAAATTCTCAATGTCGAAAGAAACTCTAAAAGTGGGTTTGCTCAGAATCATACTTGTCGCCCCTCCTCAAAGTTCTTCCACTTGAACTCGATCAGTCCCTCAAGACCATACTCTTACATAACGGGGGAAAAAATTCAAAGTTTACGATCCATTTGGGAGAAGGAAAAAGAAAGGAAGAGAGATGCGAGTTAGTTTGTGGAACCTTTCTTAGTAAGCCCAATCAGAACAGCCAAGTATTCTCTCAAAGTTCGCTGCAGTTCTGCTATTGCTGATCCTCCTGCAACTCATTCTCGAGATAATTTAGATTTTCATGTGATTGTTTATGATTGAAAAAGTAGTATTTCATTAAGCAAGTTCTCACCAGTATCCTCTGCCACCAACACTATCTGATTTCGAAGGGATGACAATTTATCGGCTAGTTCACGTGGAATTACCCCTCTAAGAGCCCTTTGAAGATCAATTTGTACTGGAATTCTGATTGACGGAACAAAGACCGCCACTTCAGGGATGCTTGAAGATTTCTTTCTTCCAAGTGCACATGCAGAGTAAGTGCAGCCCATGTCTTTTGGGTAAGGAATTTTTTCAAGCATAACATCCTGCATAAATAAACCATCCACGTTCATAAGTAAAGTCCGAGAAAGTGGTTGTGTGGTGCAAAAATGAGCATTGATAGTCGAGATATGGGCAAGTGGAGGACTTGAAAATAAGCATAGTTGGCACATTTAAGTTTCATTGCTATGATTGAACTCTTCTGAAGTGGGCGAGAAAACTACTCATAGTTTTTATGACATGCATTGATTGAAATTTCTGGCGTGAACTTGCAGGTGAAAAATGAAAACAATTAAACCCTCGTCATGTGGGGGACAGACATCCTAGTGAAAGCAGTTGAAGAAAAATCAGAAGCTCATAACTAAAAGCCCAAATAAGGGATGAGAGACAATGGAATATAAAAGAACAGTCGATCAAGTTACAGCGAGAAGAGACAAGGTAATAATTTTGATGAGAAAGAAACTTGGGATCCATGACTTACAGGGTGGAGGAAGTGTAGAAGCAGAGGGAGGAGGAAGCGAATGTTGGAAGAAGGAAAGAGGATGTTAATATGGGCAACCAAGTGGCAAAGTGAAACGCAGGACCTGGGAATACGAAACTCAGGAATCGAGGCATATCTCACATGGGAATAGCGTACAACTCTCTCAAGTTTCTGCTTCGTTAAAAGGAGCAACCGAGCAAGTGACTTATGTGTCCGATAAAAGTGGGGAGAAAGGTGAGTCCTATAACGTAAGGTCAAAAGTCAATGATTCAATCCTAGGTTTAAAGATTAAAATACTAAAGATCATACTAAACTTACACGCCTGTTCATTGTATGCAACCCGGCCGGTGGCACTGCCATTCTGAAGAAACAGAAGCAAGTGAGTCGTAATCTTAAAATTTGCAATAGCAATAATAGTGTAATAATATCATAAACACCACGTCACCTCTTGGCAAATCTCTAGAGCCACTTTTTATTTTGTCTTCTTGCCTCAGCATGGGTTCCAAAGTCAACTACTAATTACATTTTCATGAATTGGCAAAAAGAAAAAAAAATTACTTCGTGAAGAAAAATGAAAAAGTGAAAGAAAATAGCAGATGCCATTGAAAAATAATGTCAACATGAGATGTTAGAAACATGCAGCATTTTTCATTCTTAGATTGCACAATATAAACTTGGGGTCCCTAGGCATGTTTGAGGCGACTTAGAAATCAGTTCCCTCCGCGTCTTTGAAGTTTTGTAGGATGACATGTTTTATTTAAATCATTATTGTGAAATGTATATGGTTGATACTATTAGATCCACCCTTTGATTTTAGTTGATCATTTAACGATTTTGATTATCATAAAGGATCTTAAATTGTTTCAATCAAATTCGTGGAATTATTATAGCTAGTTAAAATATTCTTTTGACTGTAGCAATTGAAATAATCTGAGATTGGCAAAGAGACCAAGCAATCGTAGGAAAGCTAGAAAAATGATCATTGCATGACTAAGGAAAAAAGCTAAGGCTACATAAACGCATGCAAATGATAGAAGATGTTGAAGACAATATAAATATATCAGCCCCCAACGTTCAGATTATGGTTCAATATGATGTATAAGAAGCATGAACATAGATAAGAAAACAAGGAGAACAAAGAAAACACACTGTGCAATATACTTTATATTATGAGAATTTACAAGTTTGTGATATGTTCTGCTTATTAAGTAAGAGCAAACCAAACAAATCTTGATCATACACCTGTAATGGTTCTGAGTGAGCTGTGAGAAAATCATGTAATTAGTTATGAGTAAGCCATGCAGAAACCCTGAAAGATTGAATCGGTTGCATGCAAGTTCATTAACCTATTCATTCTTAACAATGTTTGTGAGATCTTGACTCTAACATAAGATGGACATGTTATTGCACAGTCAATGGTGTTTCCCTGCTCAAGCTTCTGGTTCCAGGGGTATTGTCAGGAATCCGGATTGTGTCCTATTAGTTTTTTTCCCCTCTTTGTAAGGACAAAAGAGGCCCAAAATTTTTTCAATCATCTTCTGGTGTCTAGTCAAAAAGCGGACAGTTCTGTTTCACAATATGGGAGAAGCGGGCGTGGGGGAGTCTTAAAGGGTGAAGCAAACAACTAGATATGTGGTTTTGTAAACTCACTAATGTGGCCCCATGATTGCTGAAGTAATTAGTATCATTCATGGTCTCAACATCTGCTGCAATAGGAATTTTAAGAAGATCCTTCTTTATTTGAACAGCTTGGAGGCTGTCAACCTGGTCACCAGCGGGTGTAAAGGCCAACATTCATCTAAAGATGTTATTGATGATGCCAAATGTATCTTTAACGGGGATTTGCAGGTTAAGTTTCAACATGTATATAAGGATGTAAACCTCTTAGCTGATTACTCAGTTAAATTTTCGTAAAGTCTTGCTAGTTTTTTTCGAATCTTTGATCAACTTTCTTTTCTTTTTTTAATCGAGACGTGAAAGGTGACGGGGGAGCTTAAGTTTTTTCATTGTTAATTAGCGTTTGTTATTGTATAGTTTGTATCCAGGTTTTTTTTATTCCCAAAAAAAAAAAATCTTTCTGATGTCTTGGTCCATTGTCTTCTTCTCTAATGAAATTGTCACTCCCCGCTGGATCCGAATTTTTCTTTTATTTTGTGGTATGAAATTCGAGTTGTTCTGATGGTAATTTAAAAATAATAGGAGTCCCTATTCTTTTCAATATTTTTAATTTTAATAAATATATTAATATTAATACCTTAAATTGATATTTATGCTGATGCGGAGAGACCTTTTAAATATGAAAAATAAGCAAAAGATTGGGAAAAAAAAAAAAGCAAGAGACTGAAAAAGTGAAGATTAACAAATTTGTGGTTCTTAGAAATTAGAAAATTGTAAGATAGGAGATGATTAAAAACTATTATACGGAAGAGTTTGGAGGAATTACTTCTTTTGCTGGCAACATGACAAATACACGGATGAATGGACCGAATAAATTACATTTAGATTCGAAGGATATAACATATGTCGGAAATATATATTATGTCATCGTATGTTTCTTGTGCTGTTAATTTTAATTTTAAGTATTTTTCATGTCAAAAAGAATTTTTAATTTATAGTAGTATATTATTATCTTTAAATTTAAGAGATAAGATTGAAATTAAAAATTTTAGGCAAAAAATTGAAATTAAATATTTTTTAAAAGAAACGAACCGGGGAAAAAAAAAAAACATCTAGATCTTTTCCAAACAATCTTCCTTGGGCGGATCCATGTGGATCCAAACCCTAAACAGAGTCGTTGGTCATAAACTCGGTCTAAAAACAGATTCAACACCCAGTCCCACGATTCAATTCATATCAGAGCCGGAGTCACCAACCCAGAAATCTGTCAGATGGCCGATCTAATCTTCAAATCTCTGGTTGCCCTTGCGCTCTTTGCTTCCTCATTGCTATGCTCATCACTTGCTGGTGCTAGCTCAGATGTCCCTTTCATTCTGGCTCACAAGAAGGCCACCCTTAACAGGCTCAAGTCTGGAGCTGAACGCGTCGCCGTCACCATCGAAATCTACAACCAAGGAACTTCGTATGTTCCCTTCTTGGCCTTCTCTTAATCCGATCTGTTTATCTTCAGATTCTTATGGGTGTTAATTTTCATAATTGCTTAGATCTCAATTTCCCGCTCCCATGCATGCTTTGATTGATTGTCAGAAATTGAGCTTTTATGTTGAAATTACTAAGCATTTGCATTTACTGTTTAATCGCCTAACGCGCTGAGAAAAGGAAATTCGGAAATGATCGGTCAATTGGGAAGATATAAACATCTGAAGCGCGAGGTTCAGTTCATAAGCAACTAGGCATCGTGATTCATGCATGATTCTTTTGTTGGCATGAGCTTATGACTCGATGGACCATCGATTGGGGGAAATAGTTTTGTCTCTCTCTTGTTTCAATTGGAATTTCAATTCGTATTCTGATGGAATATGTAAAAGGCCCATATGTCAAATGGAGTAATACAATCTGAAACCATTAAAGTAACAACGGCTCTGAGAGAGATATGCAAAGGAGGAATGGAGTCAAGGGATGCTCTTATACCCGTCTGATCTGGAATTTGGTCCTTTTTGCACTTTGTTATTCCACTTCTGCTGTTAGCCTCAGAGAAATGCTTTTAAATTTCTATTAAGCGTGGTGTTATTAGGTAGTTCTAGTCTAGGTGAAGACATGCAAGTAAAGCATTCTTAACAGCAGAAGTGAGAGGTCTCAATTTTTGGACGAGTTCGCACAAGTGAATCTTTTGATGTATTTATCAAGTATATTGTGGATTGTCGCCCAAAACTTATGTAATCAGTAATCTGCCCTTCAATTTTATCTATTTCTACTTTTCTGTTGAACTTACCCGGTTTTTACTATATTTTTTCCC
Organism: Neltuma alba; assembly: GCF_004799145.2. Taxonomy (NCBI): domain Eukaryota; kingdom Viridiplantae; phylum Streptophyta; class Magnoliopsida; order Fabales; family Fabaceae; genus Neltuma; species Neltuma alba. The sequence goes on along the minus strand of NW_021637018.1, from coordinate 32,721 downwards.
TGGAAGGACGGCGTATGATGTAAGTCTAACGGATGATAGCTGGCCAAATGATGCTTTTAATGTAGTCAGTGGTAGCATGTCGAAGACATGGGAAAGGCTTGATGCGTGAGTTTTATATTGCTTATTATAGCCTTCACCAATCTAGATTGCCTTCTCTCACTTCTATTCTGTAGTCCTTCTATCTTCTGAAAAGCATACTATGCTGCTTTCAGTGGTGGTATTCTGTCTCACACATTCGAATTGGAGGCCACACAAAAGGGAGTCTATTCTGGTGAACCAGCGGTTATTAAGTTCCGCGTACCCACAAAAGCTGCTTTGCAGGTTCTCTATCTTTTGGCACCGTTTCTCTTTGTTCTTTTCTGGTGGACAAACCTTTCTCGTTTTGCTGATTGCTTTCCTTTAGGAGGCGTATTCAACTCCTATTCTTCCTTTGGATGTTCTTGCTGACAGACCTCCCGAGAAGAAGCTGGATTGGGTATGTATCTGGTACACTTGTTAGTTTCATGAACCAATCTCAATTTACATGACAACTCCTTATGCTGACCGAATTTTTTATTTTTCATTTTTAATTTTTTGGTGCTTCCATGGAATCATCGATTGGATCCAATTTCTCAGGTTAAGGTATGGACAATTTTTTTGGGGGGCTATTTGTACTTGCAATTTCCAAACTTTTGTCTTAATTATATAATTTTGAAGACGTGTTACCTTTGCCAGTAAAAGAGTCAAGCATGTCAACATGAGCAAAATGATCTCGTTTACCTTTCTGGTGCTACCCTATTTAGGCGTGAGGAACATATAGATTGATTAGTTGTGTGCTTGTTGATATGTGGGGGAAAAATAGGTTTTTTTTTTTAAAAATTTATTGGTACTTGAACTTTCTCTGCCTTGGGGCTGAAGAAACGCAACAAACTTTTATCTTCATAATGTTTTTATTCTTTTTGGCGGCTTGCTTGATGTGTCATTTTAAAAATAAATTCATTATATTAATGTTCAACTTTTAATGTGCGCAGAAATTGCTTGCAAAGTATGGATCTCTTATCTCCGTGATCACCATCGTGGTTCTGTTTGTGTACCTGTTAATTACACCATCAAAATCCAGTTCAAAAGCAAGCAAGAAGAGGCGTTAAACATTGACAGATTAATACATTTGCAATCAGACATTTTGAAGCTAGAGAATGCTAATCTGTCAGTTGTTAGACTTTACCTAGAGAGCATAAGATGTTGGTTTCTTTGGTTCTTATTTGGCTGGTGCGACATGTTAGAAATTTTTTTTTTTTGAATGACTTATCAACAACGAGTTACTGAGAGAGAACGAATTAATTTATCTGCGTAGCCTGAACCGGTGTTTTCAGCTTTCACTGTGGATGATATCGATATGTCGCTGGCTGAGTAGACCTAGTGATCCCCCGATGGTATTGCTTTCTGCTTTGATGATTTCCTTGCCACTTCTTCATTAAGTAATGAGGTGTTTGGTGAGTTTGAAGAGGAAGGTGAGGAAAAGAGGTTGGGGGTTTTGCCGTATGGTAGGTTGGAGGGGAAAATATTTACGGATTCGAAGCTTGTTATTTTGACGCATTCTTCATTTTATCCGAATTTGAGTTGAGTTACTGTTCAATTTATACTGAAAATCATAAATTTTGAAACTAAATGAGCGATTTAATATTTTGTTGTCACGTTGCAAATCTTGAAGTTGTCTGATGAATTAGATATTGAGCTTGTATTTTACAGAGATTTATAACCTGTAAACCATGTATTTTTTTTTTAATTGCCAAAAGAAGTATTCATTCATTCAAAGTAAACAAGATTACAATCACCAATCTAAACAAAACTAACCAACAAGACAACAAACTTCAATCCTTTAGCTACAAAAAAACTCGTTGAAACACTAGAAGATGAAAAAGTACAACAAAACAAATTCACATAGTACATCAAGGACAACAAACTCACTGTATAATTTTGTCTTGGAATCTATGAAAAAGGTGGAAAGGGGTGGTTGTCCATTGACTTGTTTAAAATTGAGTTCAAACCTTTATAAACTAATGCTGTATATTTGTTAGCAGTTTTAACAGTCCCTCTCAAATGGAGAGGGAAAGAAGAACACTAACATGGACTTTACTGAGGCTATAACAACACAATATTTTTATTACAAAAGCCAAAAGATAAATCCTGTTGATTAGTTGTTGCTGCAAAAGTATCAAGATAGCAGAGCAATCCTCACCTCCTGGTGGAACCCATCTTAAATCCTCTTTTATCCTTTGAACAATCATTGCAAAGATTCCAAACAGTCTTCCATCCCAAATAAAGCAAGCCGATAATAAAATTGCAGCAAGTTTAAGCTCAAGAAATCCACCATCAAAGTTAGAGTTACAACCCAAGCTATTACCATATTCATTAAAGTCAAAACCAGAGACTCTATTACACCACATATATCTGCCACTTCAATGCAATAAAATCGGCACAAATATTCAATCAATCTCACAGAAATAATCTCCAGGAAATCATACCATGTTGACTCTAAGGATTGGTTAAACATAGCATAACTCCTTGTCTGATTGCTCATTTCCTCCTCCAAAGTCCATTGCCCTTGATGATTGGCATTTGCAAAATCAAAAATCAAATATAGAACTAAAGTTCAATAGCCTTGCTGTCGGGAGGTTTCTTTCAACATCCATTCTGATTGCTCATCAAATTCAGATCGATTGAACAATGTTCTTGATGTGCCTCTTATCTGATAGGAATCACTCATCAGAAATACATCTTCAATCGGCCATGAATATTTATCGATATTTTGATTATACTTGATATCCTTTGAATTCTTCATCGCGATCAATAAACTTCGCGGCCTCAAATGTTCTACAACTTCGACTAAATCTTGACCTTCACACAATAGAATAAGGTCATGGTTCTTTGCATCGTGCTCCGATTTCCTTGATCCATAACCGAGATTCTCATCCCCAGTCCCTGATCTCTTCACTAATGGCTCAGAGCACTCTGTTTCCCTTCTATCCTTTGACATCTCCAAACCTCCTTCTTATCCCCAATCAAATCCATCCAATCTAGAAAATGATGCAAACCAGATCTCATACTCACAACTAACGCGCACACACTGCCGAACACTTTCCCCCAAATGCGATCAAAGAGAGGTGCCAGAAACCTAGCTCTCACAAAGGAGAGGAACAAACTCCCACAAAGGAAAAAACCCTAGGAGAGAACTGATTGTAAACCACGTAACTTGTCATGAATTTTTTTTTTCTTTTTTTTTTTTAATTTTATTTATTCGGGAGAAAGTTTGTGCTAAATTTCCCCACTGCACGGAGTTTCAAATCCCACAGTGAACAACGCAGAAAAGTAGAAGGATGTGCTTTTCAATGAGTTCAGTTTTTCAGCTTTCAATAGCTCTCTCTGTAGTTACAGCTCTAGTAATTTCGTCGTTCAGGCTTGTGACATTCCAGATGAGATTTCTTCCGGGGGACCATCCATTAGCTTTGCATTACGTATTCAAGTGCGATTCTCAATTTCTCATACACTTGCATATCCATCTGATTGAAAAAAGCATAAAAAGAAATTCTCACGAAGCCAGTCGCTTGCAGCGTTCAAAGCTATTATGACGTGGTGGTCATAGGTATGGATAATGTGGCAGGCTGAAAGTTCAAAAAATAAATAAAAAAATCTGCCAGGTCTCTCAATTTTGCTCTAAGCCATAATTAATTATTTTAAGACACCAAATCTAATTTTTCCTAAAGTTTAAAAAGGTTACTGGGCGGATGGGGGGGAAAAGGATCCTGGGACGCATCATTCGTTCTAAAAGGAAAAATAAAAAAATAAAATAAAATAAAAGTAAGATGGGTGCTCTTTCTTCTCTTATCGTATTGCAACGCCCAAGACCATAAAAGCCAAAACACGAAATGGTCGGGTGCGACAAGCATACGACGTCGCTTTTGGGGTCCAGTGGCACCTGATAAGGGGCTGATCAACCTACCCGATGGCGGGGTTTGTGAGACTATTCCTTCGTGATCTTCCTCTCCGGAGTCAGGCCAATGAGTAGCTACCAGAGAGTCCCTCAAGAAGCCTACCCTCCTCCAGGTAAGATTCCCGATATCCCTCTACGCTTTATTAAATTAATTCACAATAAACGAAATCTTACCTTTCCCGCTTTCAATTCTGCCTTTCTTGTGCCAAATTTATTATTCCAGTTTGATCATATCCATTATCAACGAAACTCGCGAATTTTATACAGGGTACGGATCTTATGCTCCACCACCGCCAGGTTACCCATCGGCGCCACCGCCGCCGCCACATGAAGGGTACCCTCCACCGCCGCCACCTGGGTATCCAGCGTACCCTCCGCCGCCGCCGCCTCAGCAATGTCCCCCGTATCAAGGTTATCAGGGTTATTTCAATAACGGATATCCGCCGCCGCCGCCTCCTCCTCCTCCCCAAACATACCAACACCATCACTGCGAACATCATTATTACGACGGGTCCACCGGTTGTGCCTCATTCTTGCAAGGCTGGTATGCATTTTACTTTAATTTATTTTATAACATGCTGAGGTTATGTATAGATAGATATGTGTATTGCTTTTGAACAGGGTCATTTTCAACTTTTATTTCATAGATGCCTTTCATAAAGTGATAAAAGTCATCCTCTCTCCTCTGTTTGAAAACTTTCTGAGAAAGAGATGATACTTGTTTATTGACGATAGCAAATATCATAAATTTCATTTTCTACAAATTAGAAGTTGATTGACTTTTACTCAAACATACCACAGTTTTTATTTTATTTTATTTTTTTTGTGCCAAATACCAAAGGTTTTTAAGATACGAGTTAAAAGGGCTTTTTCACCCTGAAATAGTTTGGAAGAAGCATTGAGTATCCTAAAGTGTTTATTTGAGCAGTGTCGCTCCTCAAGTCTCAAAATAGTTGTAATGGCACCCCTTAAGATAATAGCATTTGATTCAGGGCCTGAGAACATAATGGTGGTAATATTTAAATAACTAGACCTGGAGGCATTTTGTACCGATTTGATAACACAGATTCATGTCTCCGTCTTCATGTCTGCTAGAACTCAAACATTTATGAACTGCCTGTTTGCCTCTTCCCTCATTGTCAAATGTCAATATTGTGAGCAAATAATAGCTGGTCAATGCGTTAGCCATATTCTACTATTATGTAGCAGATTTAGCAACGCCTTTATTTGTTTCTCCAAACAACTTTGGTAACCTTAGAATTTCTTTTTAAATTGATTAATGCCTTTATGACGACCTACAGGGGAATTCATCATCTACAAGGGAAGTCGTTACTGAACCATAAATTGAACATACCTGGGGGATTAAAAGTTGAATTAAAAGTTCAAGTTGAAAAGTGGAGGATATGGTACCAATCAAAATACATAAATGAAAGAATGCTGGGATTAAGAAATGTAAATGCATTTATCCATTAAATTGCGTGAAAATTAGCAGAGTCGAGGGGCTTATGCCTGGTTCAAAATGTTAAATGTTGGCCTTCAGTTTAAACTGCTCGAGCCAATACTTGCTGATGACACTTGAGTATGCTTTCTTTCTTTTTTTTCCCCACATTTTTGTAATGCAGGGAGAGATTGGTAACAAAGTTCGTTTACGCCACCACTTTGATGTGTACTCCAATCCTAACCCAATTTCACATAATTAACTGCTTTGAATGTACAAGATTGTAACCTATAAATTTCAAATTCGCACGTCATTAAGTCAAATATGCGTTTATAGATGCATATACATTAAAACCACACTACTTGATAATTACTTATCAGTTTACTTGCAGTTGGTTTGTACGTTTTATTAATTTACTTAACAATTTCATATTGTGTTATTTGTGAAATTTGCTGGTCCTGAATTGGTCAGTTTGTCTGTCAAGAAGCTTTGTTTGGAAATCAGTTCGACAACTTTTCATCATCCCTGGTTCACGGTGAATTATGTCCAGTCAATAAAATTATCCATAATGAACTAAATAATCTAGCACCTTTTAGTCTTTTAGTGAAATATCACTTAGTATGATTCTATGGATTTATTTTGTTTCATCCTGTGATTTCCGCTGTTTTAACAAGAGATGTGAATTCATTTCTGAAGTCCTGGTCTTTTTTGAATAACTACTAGTATTATTTTTTAATTGAGTCATACTCTTCCGTTGACCGCTTGCCCAGTCTGGTTTCACGGTGGCAACTGAAGTGTATAATTCCTCCCCCCCCCCCCCCCCCTTTTTTTTTGCATGTGCAGCTTGGCAGCTCTCTGTTGTTGCTGCGTGCTGGAGGAGTGTTGCTTTTTCTGATGATCAGATTCAGAGGATTGTTTCTTTAGTTTGTTGATCTTGATTATGGCTCTCTGGAGAAATGTTGCTCGATGGTCTGATTGATATGTGTGCGTTCTGATGTCTTTGGTCATTCCTGTAATTCTTGGTCTTTTGACCCCCTCCCCCCTTTTCAACCAACTCGTGTGCATAGGTTCTTGTTCTGGTGTATGAGTCTCACTGAATGCACAGTGATATTTATTGGAAATTTATGCTGTCTAAAATATGTGGAATAACAGCCAAAGGTGTGGTTATAGATTGTTTTCATCTTTAAAGACCAATCTCTTTCCATTGTACTGGGCTTGACAGTTTTAGAAGTCACTTTTGCCAGAGGACCGTAAAGAAGGTCAAGAGAATTAGATTAAAATATGGATAACATGCCTGGCATTCCTGTTATTTCAAGAACCCATAGGCCTATAGGTGACTCGTCCATTGGAATTTTATGTCTCACTGGGGCTCTGCTCAGGAGTATCGTCATTCTGATTTTCCCAAGGGGCGGACCCCCAGTCCCCCTAAAAACCCAAAACTCGAGGCGGCTAGCGGTAACGGATCGGTCGGCGGAGAGGTTCCTGCGATGGCTTCTTGTTTCTTTAGAGTCGGGCTCGTGTTCAGGCTTGTTTGGACGAAAGTATGAATCGATTTCTAACTGGTTCAAAGTTTTCATTTAATTGAGATTTCGTTAGGTTGTGGCACAATTAAACTTTTGGGCTAGGGATGAAAAAGTTGAGCACGCATTTTTAATTTAACAACGAAAACATTACCCTCACCCCCCCCCCCAAAAAAAAACTCAAAATAATGTAGAATGTATAGAAAGTCACGCTGCAAATAACACAAATAGTATGTAATTGTAAATTTTGCCAATAGACCAGTGCTTGTCGAGAATCTGGTAGCAGTATCAAGGTTTTAGATAGATACCGATTCATCCAATTTGAGCGAATGGGACTGGAAATTGGAGATTTAAACCGAGTCAATACAGATTTTCTGAAATTTCTATCTTCCTTAGCAGTCCATGCATTAAGATTCATGCTAACTTAATCATCTACCAGTGGCTCCTCCTACACCCGATCAATTGGTCTCTTGTTCAACATTTACACTGCATCTTCCCTCAATGTATTACTACCCCGCATTAGCATCTTGGGAGCACATGGCCTATTGAGTACTGACGAATGGTACCCATGCGGGTCTTCTGACGTTCAATTATGGAATTTTATAAAGGGTAAGTCAACGTACCTGACTATCTACCGGCGCATGAAATCGGGGAGGGCATGCGATAAACTAATATAACAAAACCGCTACACCCGGCTACTATTGCCTTTGATTAGTCTGCAAAAATAAAGTACAAACTGCCCAATAACCAGAAATTAAATACCCTAAAGATGCACCTACAGGGTCCAGACGAAATCTGGAGCATCCTTCCTCTTGCCAGTCAATGAACGATACAAGTACATCCTATCTACTTTCTGCCCATCATCCAGATTAAATTCTTGTTCATTTTCACTCATGATCTCCACATTCAATCTCGGCATCTTCTTAGCTAAAGTCTTGCAGGCTCCCAAGGTCACTTCACAGGACGACATCCAAAGGGATCGCATTGTCTCATACTTCCCTACGTCCTTCAGAAGAGCCATATTGCCAAAAGGGCTATCTCTTATCTCAAGCTTGCGAATTTTCTTGCATCCATTCAGCACATAGAGCATTCCTTCGTCACTTTCTCCCGCAAATGCAACAGAGAGCATTTCAAGTTGCTCAGCATACGTTCCAATATACAGGAAAACTTTATCAGTCAGTAAACCAGACATTGACAATCGCCTGAGACGCCTGCAAGACTGAACAATTGCTCCAAAACCTTCATCCAGGGGCTGCATTGTATCAGCGTCAGGTTTTGTGGGATCAAGGGTACACAGCCGAAAGCGAATGAAATTTGGACAGTTCTTTGCTACCGTTGTGAGGGCAGCATTTGTCATCTGCTGGCAGAAATAGAGCAATGAGTGAAGCTTAGGACAGCCCACGGATATTGCCACTAATCCACGTTCGGTCACAGCTGAAGGTCCAGCTTCAAAAGGAAGAGATGGAAAAACCCTCAACTCCTGCAAATCTTTACATGTGGAAGCTACGACACTGAGCCCGTCATCCCCAATAGAATCCAATATCTGCATGATTGTAGATACTATTGGCATCCCCCCTATATAAAGGAAAAAAGTATGAAACAAAATAGCTCTACAGCTAAATATACTTACCCATAAGCGCTGAAGCTTCACACAGTGGCGTATTAGCTTTATGAGATCACTGCCCTGAAGCCCTACTGCGTAGCTCAGGTTTAAGGATGTTAAGTTCGAGCAAAGAGGATATACAGCAGGTAAGCATTGAGGAGCAGCCTCCAAAAACCCTGACAAACTAGTTATTGATCTGCACTTTGAAATCGTATGCTTTAGCTTGGAGTAGGCCTCAGAATCTGGATCATCGACAAAGGACCCAGTACCCAAGTCTGTCAGCTGAGGTGCTCTCATCAATATCCTCTGGAGGGCGTCAAGGGGTACAGCACGGTTTAACTTTAAGCTCTTAAGATTAGGAGATCTGGCAACAAGCCTCTCTAAAGCCCCCAGATTAACATCCCCTTTAAGACAAGCAATATTGAATGAGACGAGTGATGTACAACTATCAGGAAAGCAATTCAACCATTGACCCCTGTGATCATCAATTTCATTCTCTTGCAGGTCCAGATCCCTCAGTAACCTGCAATTCATATACAAGCCACAAAATAGATAGTCAGTGACACGCTCATCATTCTGCCAATCTTTGCCATCAACCGAATGCATTTGGCGTTCCTTATTAGAAGCAGCAAAACAGATTTCTCAACCACATTCCTCCCTACCACAAACCATCCCACACAACAACAGAATATACAGGAGAAAACCACAGTAGCAAGAAATCCGATATATTAAGAGTTGACAAATCGATCAAGATAACTAACAATTGACTACTTAACCAAATAGTACATTAAGGCTATAAATATACTTCCGTGAAGCTCACAAATATCCATACCAAAACAAAACTCCACAAGACACCGAGACAAAGGCAGCAAACAGCATAAAAAGTCAAGGTGAACAAAAAAATACGGAAACAGCTTCGAAAAGCTATCTGCGTTATGTTTTAAATCAGAAAAGAAATATGAACTACAAATTGTAACAAAATACATATGATAGGACAGAGCTCAACATTCGCCTCATCAAATTGGATGGTAAAATACCAGTGTTTCAATAAATGCGTCCTTTAATCATACGAAAAGGCACGATTCATTCGTCAAAGAAGCGAGATTCCAAAACAAAACTAAGAATCAACCACTATCTATATAACAAACAAAATCAACAAGATAACCTCCACATAAACAATTCAAGATGACACATTGAATAGTACTCTTTCAACACCAACATCAGATCAAGGGTAATCATATATGATTATATAATCTGGTCCCAGAAATCCTTACCTGCAATTTGCAGCTATGGCTGCTAAACCATCAGTGGTAAACCCTTCACAGCTAACAAGAACTAGAGATTTGAAATTTGGGAACGAATAGGAAAGTAGCTCAAGGCTATCATCCGAGACCACCATCCTCTTCAACTTAAGCTCCTCCAACCCAACTTGGCTTCTAGCCAGCGCTTCAATCCATGGATGCACAAAGCCTCCCCATTCATGAGGAACCAAATTGAAGTCCGCGAAATGTGGTTTTCCTTTCAGAGTTAGGGATTTTAGACCCGGAAACCTCTGGATCACTCTTTCCGGACTGATCGAGTAGCAATTCCCTATGAACACCCTCTGCCGACTACATCTTTCTACTCTGTACCAGCTTTTGCACACTAAAGACACAGCGTTCCGGTCACGGTGAGACGTCACGTAGTCGAAAACATGTTCTAATACCTCGTCTGGAAAATAATTCATCTTTATCCTCCACCTACCGATTTCGACAACTTCGTAAAATTTTCATCTGCCGGCCCGAAAGGTTGCGAGGCGAAGCGCAGGCAGAAAATATAGTGCTTTCTATAGAAAGTACGGCAACGACGTGAAAGAATTTCAGATCTAACACTGATATTCCCCAGATCAAGCCCCCATAGCAGACAAAAAGTGAAAAACTTAACCAGGAAAATAGATCTCCCCGTAAACAGGAGTCAGTAAACAAGATCTCCAAAATAAACCTTCACAATATAGCTTCAAATCCCCGACAACAAGAGAGATCTAAAAGAGGGTAATTTTTTTCTTTTTACATTTTCCAGATTGGACATGAGAGGAGGGATAAAAGGGAGCAAATATTCTCAAGAAAATTACAAGGAAAAAGCTAGAATCGTGAGGAAGAATTCGAAAGAAAATTATTTCCTCAGCGATACTCTGCAAATCAAAAGGTGATGATTACATCCGATTTATATAAAAATAAAGCCTTGAAGGAAAGGAAAAATGAGCTTAATAGATCTCCGAATCTACAATCTATGATTCCTACATATAGTAATTTACATCCCAAACAAGACCAGAGGCGAGCATTGAAAACCAACCCGAACCCCTTCCTCTCCTCCCCCCGTCACTTACATGTAACATGGCTGTGTTAAAGCTGAACTAGGGTCAGGCTCAGGGACACACCCGAACCCGAGGGCCTGATATAAACCTAACCATGGTTGAGTTAAAGCCTTGGAATCGTACGAAAGGCATGGAGTTTCATGACGGGATTAAGAGATTCTTGACCGTTGATTGCGTGAACATGCATGCGTCCTTGTCACTGCTTTCGAAGTGAGGCCTCCTCTGCCAAGGTAATGCACTCTGATGCTAGAAAAAAGGGCTTCTTTCTTTTTTGCCCGGAAAAGAGTCCAAAGCGGTAAAAAAAAACATAAGTTTAAAAGGATATCAGAAGAATGACCTCATTTTCATCTGGAATTACGGAAATGCCACACAAGGCCACAAGACATAGCGCAGGGTTAGATAAGACTCACAATGACGCCCTCTGGGGCGAGTGTAGTAGTAGACCCGTTGTTTTTTCACCGCGCCGTTACACGTGGCACTCATCAGAAGCGGATACAAGCTATTTTTTTTTAAATGAATATTCTTTGTAATTCTTTTTTAACTTTCCCTCCTCCCTTTCATTTCTTTTTCCTGTATAGATATGAATGATAGCATTCTAATGATTAAGGAACTCAGTACTCAAGAATAAAATTCTAATGATTATCAGAATTAAAAGAAATTTTTTGTTTATCGTTTTGCGGTTTGAAGAAGGCATTTGCAGGACTATACAAGCGCATGGATTTTTAATTTATACTACTATTAATTTATTGGATAAAAATGTAATTTCGTTTCTAATTTTATTTCTCAGAGCACCCAACAACTTAATTATTTTGCTGGTGTAATTTTACTCATATTTTTTATAATTTTATTCAGATCTTATGTCTCATATTTACCAAAATTAAAAAAATTATGGATAAAATTACAAAAAATATGAGTTAAGGTCCATCTAGTATTTCAAAATATTTTTTCCAGTGAGTTTAGTATTCTAAAATATTTTTTTTAGTGTTTTTATCATCTTGAAGTATTTTTTATGTATTCTACACTCTAAAATATTTTTTAAGTATGTTTAGAATTCAAAAATATTTTTTTATACATTCAATACTGAGGCAAAAAAATATTTTATGATGTTAAATACTCTGTAGAATATTAAATACACTTAAAAAAAATATTTTGAAAGTGTTGAATATAGCTTGATCCAAAAATTATTATCAGTAAAATCGCACAGTCCAGGGCATTGAGAAGTAAGATAGGGGGGATTTACTTTTAATTATTTATTAAATATTAAATACTGTACAAAACCAAAAACCTCGGGTTTGATGTGGGAGAACGGGTGGGGGAAGTCAGGTCCTTGGGGTGTGGATAAAAAGGCGAAGCGGTAAATGAGAGAATCAATTGCGTGTGAAGGGATAGTAAAGATAGCAGGGCATAATGGGGAAGGAAGCCCTGGGGGTGATCGGGTGTGGGGAGGCGCAGCGTGTGTATAGTGAGTAGTGAGCGGCAAGGGGGCGCATCACTTCAGGGATCACATCAGGGTCCAAAGGGCAGAGAAGGCCGTACAGGCAGATGGCAGGGAGGAGGACGGTGGGGCTACGCTGTTCCATTGTTGGTCTTTGCTACAGCCATTTCTAGTGGAGCTTCCATTACCTCTTTACAGACTTCCTTCCACTCCATCCTCTTTGTTTCTGGTTCTTTTTTTCCCTTAACTTGAAAAAAAAAAGAAGGAGTGGGAGAAAAAGGAAATTTACATGAGCTGATTTTTAAAAAAAAATTGAGGATTTTAAATCAATACAAAGTCCTCAGATTCCTTACATTCACTTGTTATTGAACACCACAGGATAAATCCAGCCACACCTCTCTCTCCCTTGAGAGAATGTACATCAGAGTAATGGGTTCGTTGAGTGCATTAAGAAATGTTAAATTTCTTTTAATTTAAAAACGTATACCAAAATATGATCTTTTATTCATAAGAGAGCTTTTATATTACTGAGATGACAAAGTCATTGGTAGAAATGTTGAAATCTAATAGCTGTGTGTGAATGTACAGAGAGGAATTGGGGAAGAAGGGAATATAGAAAGTGGCATTATTATGGGAGTAGCTATAGGCGTTTGGCGTATAGTTAATATGGAAACGCTATTGTGCTCAAGGCATAGCCATGTTGCTTGACTCGAAACAGAGTCCCCACGCACAGCCCTAAAGCAGCCCGGCATCATCACCCCTCCACTTTCATTCCCATAAGGCTTTTACTGCTACTTTTCATGTCGTCTCATCCCATCACTATTTCGTGTCAATATAATGTTAAATGCCCATCGTTTCAGGGTGTGTTTGGATTAACGGTGGGGAAGTAATTTTTTTTTCAATTTGATTTTTACAAAAGTCAGATTGAAGAAAAGCAGCTTCTTTAAACTTATTGTATAAGTCTGTTTCAGTGATAGAAGTCAAATAGTCCCATCGCAAATCCAAACATGTAAAACCACAGTCACATTAAAAGTCAGATTGGGACGTACGTTTGGGGGCCCAAACGTGGTCCCAAACTGACCCTTAATGGTTATGACTACTAAAGAGGCCTTTGTGCGTTTGCTATGGTAAAATCAAATGCCAAAGGGGGGGAATCAGTTTGTCACACCAAAGGGCGGCCAGACAGTTTGAACTGATTTTTCATAGCATAAAATAAAAGTAGTACTAGTATTTGGCAAGTAGTTGTGTTTGCTGATTTTGCATTATTGGAAAGCAGAGGAAGTGTGGTTTCGTGGTTGAAAATGATGTTTGGGTGCAGTTATTGGTGGGTATTAAAGGTCAGAACTCAGAACAGAGCAGAGAGCATCACAGGTCTCCATCTTGCTCCTTGTTATCTACCTGCCCTTTGTTTCAGCTTCAAGGTTATGTTACTTTCATATGCTTTAGAAAATTTATGAAGTGTAATGTTATTTTATAGAATTTTTACTCATTATGTTATCAACTTCGTTAGATTTTCTTATCGCTCATAGAAATACGTGATCAGAAAAATTAACACGGTGTATATAGAAAAACTTACCTAAATATTGGTATAAACTACTACATCCTGTCCTTAATATAAGATATTGTTTGACTTTTATTTTGATCATAAATATAAGACCCCAATCCACTCTGTCTCTCATATTTATATAATTTTTTCTAAGATAGTCCTTCTAATAATTATAGTTTTAGCCAACACACTTGATTATCAAGGATATTTTAGGAAAAATAACTCATATTTATTAATTTAACTTATTTTCTTAGTCCGTTTAAATTAATCAACTAGCTCTTATAATTAGGATCGGACGTAGTATAAAGATAATTATTTCAAATTTTATGATATCTCTACTTATTGTTGTACTTTTATTACATTCTCTGTCATTTATTGTATTTGATTTTTTTTAGAGGCCGATCAAAGTAGTAATTTGCTAAGATAATCGAGAAATATGCTTGCGTTTTACTTCCAATTATCTTAAAAAGTTTAAAAAGGTAATGTGAAATTTCACGAAGAAAAAACAAAAAAGGAGGCTGGAACAAATGACCATTAGTAGTGTTTTGGGAATCATTTGGCAGCTTGACTTTAGGCAAAAGCAGATTTGCCCTCTAATCTCTCTGTGAAATCACCATTTGTGGTCCACAAATCCCACTCCAACCCTGTTTACTTTTACGCTTATGTTCATTCACATTCATTTTGGGCGCCAGAATTATATTCACTACGTTTTGCTTGATTACAAGTATAATTAGCTTAATCACTCCTGCCTCACATCCAACCTGTACTTGTGTCTTGTCCTCTCTTTTATATCTCCGCAGATTCACTACACTTGCCCGTATTTGTATCATTACGTGTGGTTCCTCCTCTTTCTCCTGTGTTCAATAATTACTCCACACATTCTCTTTCTCCCTCCAAATGACTTCATTTCTTTTTACTGCGTATCACTAATAGCACCAAGTATTAAAGCCTGCAAGTTTCATCCCAAATCTCAACACTTTGAAAGCACAGCTGGGCCAAATCAAGAGATTTGGGAGCAATTGACTTTCTTGCTAGAAAATCATTTGAAGTTGAAACCTTTTTTTATTCAATATCTCCTTGGCTTCTGATTTTTTTTCTCAGTATTTAAATCTTTGAAATTCACTTTTTAATATATCATGGAAATGAATTTATATTAAATTCACATTTAAACGTAAATCATATTATACTAATTGATTTTTATTTCAGTTTCAATTTGTACGAATCAGCTGGGATAAAAATAATTTTCCACGATATTAATCCAAACAAACTCTGAACTCATTAGAGTTATTAGTTGCTCAACAATACTATATGTAACGAACAGCAATCAAATATTTCATTCAGTCCAAAAAAAAATATTTCATTCGGTCTTTCTCCAGTAAGCTTGTAATTTAAAGCCATGTCATAAAAATCTGGTCTAACAAAAAAAATTAACCAATCAAAATTCAAATTATTACTAAAAAATATTTACATTTACTATCCGGTAATATTTTGAATGGAATTGTCTTTGGTTAAAAAAATACTGATGCATGGCAGAAAAAACAAATTGACTTGGAAACAGAAATGGTAGAATAATGGAAAAAGGGGAAGGAAACTTTTTGACCGAAATGCTTTTAACTGTGGCATAAAATTGATGGCAGGTATGATTTGGGAATTAATAAATGCTTTAGTGTCGCCATCAGAGGGAGAAACGGGGACCCTGCAATCCAAAAGCATCGCCAGGATTCAACGGACACTGCCTTCTGAAATATGACCACTCTCTTTTGGATTTTGTCATTTGGAATTTAACACTCCCCCCATTATTTATTCTTTTTTTCCTTCTCTTCTTATTTTTGTTTTGTAAGTCAGAGATTTTTCATATTCTGTCTCCCTCCATATCAGATTCTCCCCCAATCAAACCCCCCCCCCCAAAAAAAAACATGACCTTTCCAAACCTAACCTTTTACTTATATTTCTTCATTAATTTTTTATTATTACTCTCTCATATTTTTTCAGTGAAATTACATGATTTAAAAAATAATTAAAAATAATAAATATGTAAAATTAAAATTTTTAATATTTATTTAATAAGAGAAAGAAATATTAGTAATAAAATAATAGAATGAAAGAGAATACAATATGAGAAAAGGACGAGGAGAGAAAAACAAAAAAGTAATTATGAACAAAATTAGTAAAATCATGTTTCATATTCAGACACCTCTAAACAATATCTTGTCAAACCATTCAAATTTTCAATCCTATAAAAAGAACCAAATGGAGTGTTTTCTTAATCTATATGTAGCCCATTTGACAAAGAGAAAGTAAACATTTGACCTCTATCTGCTCCTCATCCCAGTCTCAAACTAGCCTCATGTATCATATATTTTTTCAAATAGACTTGTACCAGCACGAAAAACATCTGCTTGAGCGAGCCAAGAAAATGATATAAGTGACAGGAAACTGAGTTGGAAGAGCGAGCTTACAAAGTGAAAGAGTAAATAGAAATTGTAACCGGCATAGGATAAGGAAAATATTGACAATGTTGAAGTACGGAGATCAAATGATATATTTAGCCAAAGAAATAAAAGAGCATGGTATTATTAACAATAAAAGTTGATCAGAATGATAAGAATTTGATCCCTGACTTGGAAGAATTTTGGTAAGTATTTTTTTTAAGTCTGAAAATCTACCCCAATCAAGAAGCCAACTCACCTAATAAACTGTGTTTGCTTTTGCATTTGTTTACTAATTAATTCTCCTCTCTTTTCTGGGACTATCTTCTTCTCCCTATGGACCACTCACCTTCTCCATCCTCGTTTTCCCATGTGCTTGGTGGGTCTCCCTCACTACCTCCTGCCTTTTTCCCACTCCCCCCCCCCTCCCTTCATTTTCTTCTCTCTGCCTCCATTATTCATACTTTTCACTCCAAATTTAAAAACCTATTTATATATATATATATACACGTATTCATCCAGGCCATTTGGATTCTAATTCTCTCTGTGTGGTTTTCCTACTTGGTATATTCAAATTCGAGATCTTGCATCAGAGGCGTTCCATGGCCTTTCTCTTGCACAATTCATCCTGATTAGCCTGTCCATGACTAGCAGTGACGACCCTGACGTCTGAAATCACTTGACTTTTTTCCTCTGTTCATAGATATCGAGCTAACTAATGGGAATTAAGTAATCATCTTCCAGAACCAGAAGAAATCCGATTTGACAAGAAACAACCTGTCCTAGGAAAACCTACAGCTAGCTTATTACCAAACAAAATCTACTCCATCTTCCGCTCTCAAGCCTAGAGCCCTTCTTACCCTATTAAAGTGCCTGAATGGTACATAAATAAATACTCACCCAGAAAGTTCCTTTTTTGCTATTCGACGATGAAGAAGCGTTTCAAGTTAACAACACCACTTTTTTGGGTTCACTATTAATAATAATAATAAGAATAATAAGAATTTAAAAAAGCGTGTTGGTGGGGTGGCAAATATTTGCGCTGAACATGCACAATATTCCACGTAATATACGCAAGGACGTATCCTTAATACACAATAAGCACCACGAGTTATCCAGCGAGAGTGGTGCAATTTGCATCCAAAAAGGAGTGGCCAGGCGAAAAGGGCGAATAATAAAATAGACATCACTGTAGCTCCACTCGCCTGTGATTGATATGTGTAGAAGAAGAAGAAGAAGAAAAACCAATAATATTGAAAAAGAAAGAGGATTATTATTATTATTTATTATTATTATTATTGAGAAAGAAGAGAGAGAAAGAGAGAGCTCATGATCATTCCCATTTTCATATTGGGCCTTCAATGATTAACTAGAACTGCAGCCATGTGAAGTACATGAGCAGCATTACGAGATTATCCCACCACCACCTTAGATTCCTCTGCATCCAAACCCAAAATTAAAAAAAGAAAAAACACAGTTGCGGGGAAACAAGAACAATATCCCCAATAATGAAGCCAAAAGAAACACGAGTTTGACGATGGAACCAGGTTAGGCAGCAGTGCGTGGACGAAATTTTAAATATATCTATTACAAATTTATTATATATATACAAATAAAATCATTAATATGAGGGATAAGGTTGCAGGAGTGTGAATAATAATAATATATTGATGTAAAAGGGAGGCTACAAAATATATGGAGAAGAGAAGGAGGGAACGGGACAGCATGCGGCATGATGGCGCATGACATGGGAAGGTGGTCCCGCCTTTGATGAGGCACATCATTCATCAACTGCACAACATATGTATGTATGTATGTATGTGTGCGCATATGTATGTATGTACATACATACATACATGGGATGCAAACTGGTGTGTGTGTGTGTTGGAAAGGGAAAGCAAGTTATGAATAAGGAAGTACTGTTCCACACAGTTCAGTTTTGCTGCCTAATAATATCTGTGCCCCCACCTGACTCGTATCTTCCCACCCATTTCAGATACGCAAACCAAAGTGCAAGTTCAATGGATCATGTTCCCATTTGCTCCTTCCCTGCCTCCCCTTTCGCTTCCCCTCTATTCTATTCTGTTCCTGTTCATAGTTGCGGATAACGATCTCCATTATTGTCGACTCCCCATCATCATAATAATAACAATCTACAGTTTCAATCTTCTTCATTCATCTTAGTTTTGAGTGAGAGTCATGAGGGCTTGAAAAACTTATTGTGGGAAAGTTTGATTATCGACTTTTGTAAACGGGAGAGGGAGATATATATATATATATATGTATATAATATAAACGGATTTATCCTCTGTCTTCCACATATAGAGAGAGGCTTGCTTTTCTCCAAGCAGATGATACTCTGGATCTCACGAAAGAGATGTCTTTGTGATTTTAAATTATGTAGAAAAATAGGTCTACATAAGCTGTTGTGATGTCAAGTTTTGGAGAAAGGATGACTCGGTATATTCATAATTGGGGCTGGAGTCCATTTGGATGGAGTGGATGGGGGAGGACCACAGGAGTGGCCCCCATGGAGGCAGTAGAATTGAAAATATAGAAATAAGGAGGAGGCTGCTATTGAAGTTGCTTTCGTTGGCTTTGAAAAGGCTGAGCCAGTGCTTGCCCCGTTTTGTTGTCAACTGCCTTGTAGCCTTGTGCTCTTTCTTTTATTCTCCTCTTCCCCCCCCCCCTCTCTCTTTTGCTCTTTCCACCTTCATTCCTCTCCTAATTAACTCCTTTTATTTCTACATATTTATCGTTAATCCATAAAGTTTTAATCTGCTAAATGTATAGTTCTTTGATCACTTGCTAAGTTTTTTCCCCTCATAAAACACATCATAACTTTAAGAAAGAATGAAATACATACCTCAAAATACACTAGCATTTATTGGATATTAAATATAAGCACATTTTATTTGCCAGGAACTGACCCTTCTGATAGATCTAAATTGTATTTAAACTACTTCTGTCCGCTAGGGTTCCTGCAATTTGGATCCAGTTTCCCAAGCCGCGGGCTTGAAAACTACAGAGTAGTGAGTTAATGAAGTTTTGCTTTGGGCCGGGGTGAGCCCGTTAATGTCAGAGCTTCGTCCTGTCAATCATCCCCAGTTTATTGAGGCCCGATAACGGGGGCTGGTTATGTGCCCAAAAAAATTACGAGGGGTGCTTTGGTAAATTTGAACCGAGAATGAACAAGAACCCATGGTTCAATATTGCTTGATTTTGTTTAATTGCAGGTCTGGCATATAAATAGAAGGCATCAAACGAGACGCGCGTGCGCGTAAAGAATACGCAAGCTGTTACATGGTAACTCCCCGGCAGAGAACCGTAGAGAGCAGCCTCTAGAATGCGGAGAACTGGACGCTTATCGGGGGGTGAAGACAAGCTCCGGAATTAATCATCATATTGGGCTTTCCTTGTTTTTTATTTCTAATCATCATATTGGGCCCATATTTCCTAAAGCCGCACTTCGGCCCAAATGACATCAATTCATAAGAACAAGACACAAGCCGGGGTTGAATGAACATCACATTTGGGCCCCCGCGTCATCTGTCATATCAGATCACCCAATTATTGTATACAAAAAAAAAAAGCATCTAATTATTGATTATATTCAATTCAATGATTTTTACATATATCCGTTTAATATTTTAATATATTATAATTATTTAGAAAGAAATATCTCATAATAATTGTTTTATGAAGCATGACTTAAAAATAAATAATTATTCAATTGGGTGATATGCACTACCCAAAAAGGGGCCGCAGTTGGGAGAAAATCCTCGTTGCCCGCGGTGGTCTCCTCCTCCGCTTGTGCCGGACTCTAACCCATTTTCAGGACCAATTATAAGTATCATGATATAAGTTTGGTGACTGAAAATGTTTCGATTAAAATTATCTCTAATAAAAAAAAATGTTTGTACCTGGGGAAAAAAATATGTATCGTTCTAATATAAGTTTAGTAATATAGATTTAAAATTCTAAACTAATAATTTTTAACTAGGAAATTATTTTTTGAAAAATTACTAATTAAGAAATTATCGTTGTTTTGTATTCTGATTTTTTAAAAATAAAAGTTAACAAAAGAAGTTAAATCTGAACGCATCAACCTCATCGCCGATGACCACCGAAAACCAAATTTCAATTTCCAGCTCAGCATTCCTGGTCCTCCATTTACTTGTTTCAGTCCATATATAGTCATTTGTTTTCTATAATACTACCTCCGGTCTTTTATTTGATTTTTATTTTGATTCTAAATATAAGACCCCAATCCACTTTGTCTCTAATATTTATGTACTCCTCCGGTCCTAATTATAAGACCCAATTGACTTATTTGAGGAGATTAAGGAAGTAAGTTAAGTTGGTTATTTATAATAAATAAGTGTTGTTATTCCTAAAATATCCTTGCTAATTAAGTATATTGGCTAAAACTATCATTATTAGAAGGATTATCTTGGAAAAAAATGCATAAATATAAAAGAAAAAATGGATTGGGTCTTATAATTAGGACCAAATAAAAAGTCAAATTGGGTCTTATAATAAGGACCGGAGGAGTATTTTTTTTCTAAAATAATCCTTCTAATAATGATATTTCTAGTCAACACACTTGATTAGCAATGATATTTTAGGAAAAACAACATCTATTTATTATAAATAGCTAACTTAATCTATTTTCTTAATCTCCTCAAATTAGTTAACTGGCTCTTCTAATTAGAACCGGAGGCAGTACGATTGACCAAAGCAAGAGTCACTCCTGTCCTGTGGGCCACAAATAAAACCTAACGTCCAAACTCCGAACTCCGAGTTTTCCATTCATTACCAGCTGCATCAATAATAATAATACACAGCACCAAGGACACTATAGCTAAAACCACTAAGCTCACCACCAGAATATCAGCCGAGCCACACTTCATATATATTATCATCTAACACTCGACATTTCTTCAGCAAAATTCTGGACTGCTTCTGCTGTAATAATCGCAACAAACTTGAGATTTCACCTGTTTGTTTGTCCTTCTCTTGCGATCGTGCGTGTCTTTTTTTCCTCCGGGTGCTTCTTTTATTTATCCACATGTTTCTTTGCTGCAAGCAGAATCATTACGCACCCTTATGTCTAGGAGCTGAAGATTTCTATATCTTCCCCGACTGTATTTTCGCATTCAGGTACATAAGTAATTATCCAATACCGAACTCCTAAGGTTCGTCTTTCAATTTTTGTTCTTGTTACAAAATAAGTTTAGGTGAATTGAATTTCGAGAGCTCATCAGGATCTTATATTTGGAATAAAAACTAACTCAATAATTAGATCCTATATTAAGGACCGGAGGAGTAATAATTACTATATATACTTTGTCCTTATTTATAAGAAATGCTTGCAAGATATCTCAAATTTTTTTGATTAGTTTCTTGTTTTGACCTCATTAATTATTTATTTTAATACTCAATACTCCTCCGGTCCTTAATATAAGACCCATTTAACTAATTTGATTAGATTAAGGAAGTTAGGTAAGTTAGTTAATTATAAGAAAAGTGACACATTTTTCTTAAAATACCATAATCATCTTTCTTAATACCTCCTCCCCCTCTTCTACTTGATTATGGTTGAGGGAGTATCTATAGGGGTAATTTAGAGAAAATTAATAAATATGAGAAATGGGTCTTACATTTAGAACCAAAACCAACTCAAGAATTGGGTTCTATATTAAGGACCGGAGGAGTATATAATTATAGTCTTATTTATAAATTACTTCCCCTGATTAATACCACCTCTGGTCCTATTTATAAGACCTCGTTTATAATTATAAACAATATCTTATAAATAGGATTAGAGGTAATACCCAAATCTTGCTGATGCTGTACCTTTATTTTTCCTACCTGACTGCTGATATTGTACTTGAATGAATCATTTTGGCTGCTGCCATGAACGGTCACATTTCCAAAAACCTCATTGTTGTGGTAGTGATCTTTCTCCATTTTTGCCGATCCGATTGCACGCAGATGCAAGGGTTCAGAATGAAAAATATACGCTGGCCAAAAACAGAAAAGTGTGTATACATGTATATATTACTCTCTCTCCTTAATATAAGAATTAATTTAATATTTAATTTGATCTTAAATATAATATCTTAATTCACTTTTTTATTTATATTTATCTTTTTTTCTTAAAATAGTCTTTATTTGCACATGTTAAAAATTTTATCAAATATTAGATCAAGTACACATAATTAGCAAAAATACTTATTTATTGTAAATATATAACTTAACTAATTTTTTTAATCTACTCAAATTAGTCAATTAATTCTTATATTAAGAAGATGAAACAGTGTGTGTATATATATCATGTATTAGATGCCTTATCTCCAAGTGATGGTCAAGAATAATATAATTCTTTTCGAAATTTTTTATCCGATTAAGAAAACTTAATTTTTATAAGCTCATGGAGATAAATTCATTAATGTAACATAAATTTCAAAACCTTTTATTATTACGTATTTATATATTTCATAAAAAAATCTAATTACAAGTATATAAGTTTTACCTGTTTTTTTTCCTCTTTCTTTTTCCAAATTAAATTATACTGTTAGGGCGCAATTGCCAGGTAATTATGTGGTAACCACATTTATTGACACTCTTCCACCACCTCTGCATGGCGCCCAGGTGGAATCGCAAGCGGGGCTGGGAATCCAGCTAAGATCTCCCTCACTTATAAATAAGAATATTGGTATAGCTGAAGCAACAGCAACCCTCCCCACAATTTTACTCTGCCTGGCACCCTACTATAACACATTCACCAATCGGATCCACATCACAATCATCAATAGTTAAACTGCGGAACAGCCTCCACGTGTGGAATATTTCAAGCCCATCCCCGGCTGCTCACACAGAGCGTAGCAGCAGATCATAAACCTTCGGGTCCCTAAACAAGTCTCCGAGTGGTAGAGCGCAGTTGAACGAAGCCAATTATGGCAGTTTGTGTCTTCCCATGCACCTGGTTTCAAATACAGAGCATCCTCCCTCCTTCCTTAGCTTCTTCCTCTCGCTAAAGTAGACACAGAGAGAGAGAGAGAGAGAGAGAGAGGGTGTCGTTTTATTAAAGATGAAAGAAAGACGGAGAGTCCAATACAGAGCCAAAAACGCCATTGATTTCTGTTGTGAGACTCAGAACTTTTGCAACACCTGGAGGCTCTCTTCGTTGTCCATCTTTCGTCTCCATTCATCCTCCATCCGTCTCTTCCTGCTTGGCCACTCTCCAACCATCCCATGCTCAAACCCAACCCAACCCCTTAACCATGGTTTCGCTTCTTTTCTATTACTTTACAAAGCAACCAAAGAAAGAGCCAAGGCAAAGCGCAGCCGTCAATGCGAGTTCAACATTTGTCGCAGCTCGCACCATTCTGATCTGAGACTAACCCATTACCCATAACCCATTTAGAGGTAAAAATCTGGCAAGGGCGAAACCCAAAAGAGGGAAGAATTATAATATATCTCTGTATGCGTGAGAGTGGTAAAAGTAAAAGAGAGGAAGGGAAGAAGGGGGGGAGAGAGGCATGAATGCAGATTGCACAAATGTCATGAAAACCAGGGAGAGTAATCACAAAAACGCTTGCCAAAAATAGAAAAAATCCAAAGGGAAAGGAAAAAGAGGAGAGAGTGGGAGAGAGTCCACCATTGAACTCTTTGAACACCAAACCCCACAACCATTTCGTGATTGCCGAGCGTCCATTGCCCCCGCGTTCTGCACACACACTCAGACTGAGAGAGAAAGAGATAGCGCTACAGTATCACAGAAACCAAAAGCACTCACTGTGAGTTGTGGTGTTTGAGGGGAGCGAGAAAAACCCTAAGCTAATGATGATGGATCAGGGAGAGAAGCTGCTTCGCAAAAACGAGGCCTGTGCCTTGATGGCAGGTGTTGACGCTGAGCTTGGCCTTGTCACCGTCCCAGCAGACACCACCATTAATCGCGGGTCGGGTCGTCGTCCGATCCGAGACCTGGGCCTTGTCGCTGCCGTTACCACTGCTTTTGGGACCGTTCACAGGAAGAAAAGGATGGCCAGGCAGAGGAGGTCTTCCACCGTGTCCATGAATCTCCCTCCGCCACCTCCTCCTACTTCCTCGTCCTCGCACGTGCCAATCTCCCCGCTTCGATCTCACAACAATCCTCTCCCCCCTCCACGTGTGAGCTCTCTTTTCTCTTCCTTTTTATTGCTATTTTATTGTGCTTTGGCATGGAGATCTAGTGTCTAGCACCTTGATTATTCCCTTTTTATTCACTATCTATCTTTGCCTTTTGTGATCATCTTAATTCTCTCTCTTCATGTATATTTTCCCTTTGATATGATCTCGTCTCCGATCTCAAATGCTCTAGTTTTCCTGATCTGCATTGTGTCTTTTCTTTAGAAAAGTGTGCTTATTTGTCTCGTGATGGTCACACAAAACTGAGCCATCAGTTTTATGTCCGAACTTGTAGGGGCAGGTCTTTATTTTCCCCCAGTATATAGTCAGGATATGTGATACGAGTTTTAAGAATCACCTTATAGCTATTTGCAATCTCCAATATAATTCGCAGAAACGCTGCGACATTAATGAAGGGGTCACCGCACGTCATACTTATAAATGGAGGATTCCGATATAGAATCGGAATATAACGCAGGCATATTAAACCCCAAGAGTAAATTAACAGAGGTCACACCAATATAAAAGATAGTTTCTTGGTAAGAATGAAAAGAAAAGACAGATATATAGTATATTGGGCAGTTCCTTTTATCATTAATTGAACCGCGTAGTTAACGAGGTGGATAATCAGACATAAGTCAGGCGCATTTCGAGTTTCAAGCTTGTGTGAATCTATTGAAGTGGAGTGGAGCAAGCAAGGAATATACAGTACCATTTATTCACAAACACAAAAAAAGGGGAACGTGAAATAGACTCTGCTTTGAATATTTGTTAATGGAGCATTTTATGTATTAGAGCGTTGGTAGTGTTGAAGTGCACTGTTAAATATTTATGCTGTCTACTTTACGCATTTGGGAAAATGTGTTAAGGACAGCGATATAAGAGCATGCTGGACATGATATAACCTTGGGCACTCTGCCCACTTTATCAGAATTGCCATAATATTAACTCTAAAGGACCAAACATGTTGGGCATGATGGCATTTTACTTCTCAATCCCGAAAATCTTGTTTGCTATATACATAGTATATCTTGTATTATAATAGCGTATTTAGAATCACATCATACATGTATGGTGACGGGATTGCTATATATAGTATGTTGTATCGTAACGTATTTGCTGAATATAATGTGGTTCCAAACTTTGGTTCGCCGAAAAGTAACAATTAGTTGTCGGTTTCTAAGTGAACATGGTTCCGTATGTGTCCTCTTCACCTAAAAAGTAAAACTTTGCCTTTAACTACGTTGCTTTACAAAATTTATTACTTTTTGTTTGGTATCTAGTTATAAGATGAATAATGCTTGATTTCTCACAACTTCATATCTATATGTTCTTAGGAAATTGATCAGGGTAGGTTGAGATTCCTTTTCCAAAAGGAGCTCAAGAACAGTGACGTAAGCTCCCTCCGGAGGATGGTGCTCCCAAAGGTATATAGGTTTTCCAATTGCTTAATTCCTTGTGATTTAGCATTATTAATTTCTTTAGCTGTATTCAAGAAAATCGTGGGAGGAAAATGATTATTTCGAATGAATTTTAAATATTCAGTTAACTTATTATTTTAATTTTCAATATAAAATAAATTTAAATTGTTCAACTTGTAAAAATGAATATTTTCTCATTTTGAATTGAGAGAACTTTGAATCCTATCTGAGATGTTGTCTTAAACTAGCGAAACATGTAAGCTGCATGATGCACATAATTTGAAGTGAGTTACATTGTTGACAACTTGCAAATAATATATAGCTTTTCGAGGATTTTATATTACGTAGAGATTATATTTTATTGCCTTAAATGAGCCTAATTGATAAATAGAAGGCAAACTAATCCAAATTTGCAGAAAGCAGCAGAGGCTTTCCTTCCCATCCTTGAGTCTAAAGAAGGAATTGTTATAAGCATGGATGATATAGACGGTCTTCATGTCTGGAGCTTCAAATACAGGTCTCTTATGCATACCTTTAATTTATTCAATTTGATGACTAAAAAAAAACATAGATTCATTTATGTCTTGAACAAAAAATTGATATAATTTGGATTTACAGTTCAAGATTGTTTATATAAAGTGATACATATGTATGACATCCAATGTAGTGAAAGTTCTCTATAATATAAAACATGCAGGTTTTGGCCTAACAACAACAGTCGGATGTATGTACTTGAAAATACTGGTACATCCTTAATTAGCTCGACGTGTTTTCCCCCCTTCAATTTCAGCTTCTATGTGCTAACTTGTATGCTAGAATACATATCTTTATTAAGATTATGATTCTCGTGTTGAATATTTTTTCCAGGGGAATTTGTTAGCACACATGGCTTGCGTCTTGGAGATTCCATAGCGGTTTATCAGGATAATCAAACCCTTAATTATGTATGTGCCGCAAATCGAATAATTTTCTCATTATATCAGAAAAGCAGAAAAATAATTTCTTCTATTTTTAACCATAACTTAGTGGGAGGAAGTTATTAATTGCAGGTAATCTCGTTTCAATTAATAATGTAATGTTTTAATTTGTGAGAACATTGTAGGTGATCCAAGCTAAGAAGGCTTCTGAGCAGGACGATTTTATGGGCATATCTAGTGATGATAACATCAATGATCTCTTTCTACAGGACTATGAGGTTAACAAGTCAAACAGTCTAAGTGTGATGGCCTATCCCACAATGAATGACACAGATCACATGTCATTCATCTATGAAACCACATTCTCAAATGATTCTCCACTTGACTTTTTGGGAGGATCAATGACCAGTTTCTCGAGAATTGGATCAGTCGAGACCTTCGGCTCGGTCGAGAATTTGTCGCTCGATGACTTCTATTAAGTTTGGATCGATTTCTGCTGTATTTTGATTATATACTACTATCAAGACACTGATTAACATATGGTATCATGAAGACGAAGACAAAACATTATTTTGAATGGTGAGTGTATGGGTTTCTTCATGCTGGTAATGAGGGAAACTTATAAGAGTGTGCTGATTTTGGTGTTGAAATGTGTAGAATAAATGAGTAGTCGTCGATCTCCAGACCACTTTGTGTTTCTTTGACCTCAATACACGGCTACTATTATCATGTATTACTCCTTATTGCTGGATAGTACTCATGCTCAAATTGCTATGTGTGAGGCACATACTATATAGTAAATTTGGTTCTGGCATCTCTAAATTTTATGTTTGCTTTCGTTTCAAACTGAATAATATGAATATATTACCTCTATTCCTAAATATAATAACTCCTTTGTAGTATACAAAAAAAGTCTTGCATTTAGGATTAGTGATAATATTAAAATTAAGTATGACATTGTATGATATTAATGATGCACGAAAATGCACAGAAGATCATATGCACAAATGGCGCACAAGCATCGCGGATCACAGCTTTATTTTTAAAAGCGAAAACCTATGCACCAAATACAACTCATTAGTAAGGATTGAGAGTTGACTGTTTACGACTTGTTTGTATTCACGGTCAATAAACACATTCATGTAAGTCGAGACAAAATTTATTTCATATGCTTATCCTGTATTTTATAAATTACAATTGAAAAATTCCTTATAAATTACTTATAAGTTATTTCAAACAAATATTAATTAGTCTTGCTAGCTTTAAAAGGAATTATACTCAAAAAGTTTTTTTCCCCCGAAAAAATGCTATGGATATATATATATTCGTAAATTGCATAAAATATAAGAAAAGTGCCAACATTACTTTATAATAATTTTTTTGCATATAAAAAATACATTTTATATTAATATCATAAAATGGAATTTATTTAGCCCAAAAATGTCAATACCATTGGAGGGCCCGCCCACAAATAAATTATCAAACAATTGCCACAAAAGACAGTATCATAGGTTAACATCAACATTTCACTTTAATATTGATTAATCTTAATAAATCTGCACATTTTCAAAATGGTAGACCGTGCTACCCATTAATTACCAAGTTGTGTAAAGAAAAATAGCAATTGAAATACCTTTTCTGGGTCCATCATAGGGGGGGGTGGCCGGGGGGGAAAAAAAAAATTCCCACGCTGGGTAGAGCTGCTCATAGGCTTCATAATTGTGAAGTGTACGTGGTCGTCGATTTTCATGCGAAGATTATTTTTCTGGAGCCGGAGAAATTCGTTTTCCATCTGGGGCGCCATAGTGTGCAAATTAAACGAGTTCCATGGCTGTGGGTTTTACAGTTCGACAAGGATTTTGTGGATCAAAACAAGGGAGCTTCCTGAATCATTTTAGAGATGGTACGATTCAAACAAACGTGCTAAATTAGCCCAATCATTTTGGGGTACGGTTGGTTCGGTTCCGGTATGATCTCATCCTCTTCTTTCTTCTCATGCTTACCCCTACCACTCCTCCGACGTACAGGTCCATGCTCCAATGCTTGTAATTATATTGGATCGCCGGCGAAGTTTTACTCACATCTTCAGAATTTCCAGGTTTTGAAACCGTGTGTGTGTGTGTGTGTGTGTGTGTTTGATTCCAGCTCTGGGTTTCTCTTAAAGATGATTGCAATTCCATACTTGGCGGCATTGAGCACCTACTTTAGCTACAGTTTGCTCTTTGCCTTCGGTAAAATCAGAGATTGGTTTAGGAAACTTATGGACTGGTGTTCTAACAACCTTCAGTTTCTCCTGTCATAAGCAAGCAGTTCTAACAACCTTCAGGTTTCTCCTGTCATATGCATGCTTGCTTTTGCGATATGCCTTTTGTTTTTTTTGTTTTAACACATTAATTCGTGCAAGCAGGGTTGCGCACCCACGTGTTTAGGATTGGAAGATTTTTATATGCGCCGCTTGTATCTTCGCGTTCAGGTTTATAATTAGGGCCTTTGCTCCGATTTTTATTTATCCCTCCATCTATTATACCACCACCACCGGTTCATAATATAAGAATTTGTTTGGTTTTGAGTTTGATCCGAAATATAATTCCTAATCTACTTTATCTCTCATATTTATTTATTTCTTTTCAAAATAATTCTTATAGTAGTTATATATATTAAATATTTTATCAAATGATAATTCTAAGTAATATATATGTTTAGTAAGGGTATTATAGAAAAGATAACATCCATTTATTATAAATAACTAATTTAACAAACTTTTTTAATCTAATCAAATTCATCAACTAGTTCTTACATTAAAAACTAGAGGTAGTATTCAATTATATGCTTAACAAATTAAATTCGCAAAGCGTTGATGTTTTCAACTTTTTCTTTTTCCTTTTTTCTGTTTAATTTCCGTTATAGGATTGCTTTGGAAGACCCATATCAAGTGCCCCTGATGCCTGGTTTGATGTGGGGGAGCGCTACACTAACGATAATCACAGGACCCTCAAGTGCTAATTTATTGAATTACAGGGTTTCTATTTATTTATTTATTTGGATGTAGGGCTCCAAAAGGAGTTGGCCCAGCCTTAAACAGCCTACTTTTGCAAAACGGATAGTGTTGGCAAAGCTCAGCCATCCAACTTGCGGGTCCAAAGTTGGCCCTGCGCGCCTAGGCCCTTTTACACATTCTGTTTAATTTTTTTTTCAAATAAATCACAAGTTAGTCCAATTATAAAAGTCCTTTCTTTTCGAAAACATTAACACATATAACAAAAATCAAATCATTATCTAAGGTCTATATTAACCTATCGTTTGAAGTTCCAATGAATAAACCATAGTTCAAAACTAAACAAACCAAATCATTATATAAAATTTGATTTTAAATAAACAAACCAAAGCATGCTTGTTGTTTGAAGGTTTAAATCTGAGGCCTGATTCTTGCGACTCTCGAGCTTAAATGGATCGGTGTTATGGGCTTGATCTATTTTCCAGGCTGTATTTGAATGTTTAATTTTTCTTCACAAAAAACTTTATTACTCGAGTTATTGGCTCTCACATTATGCATAACCCAATCACTCTTATGCAGAAAAACGAGGGATCGTACAACTATCTTGGTTTTGCCGCGTCAGATGAATATTGTACACCCAGAGCAATTGAGTCACTGAGGAAGTATTCTGCAAGCACATGCAGTAGCCGGGTGGATGGGGGTATATATGTATATATATGTGTATTATTAGTTGCAGCTTAATTACCACCAAAGTTTGTCTAGATATATTCATAAAATATGATATGGCTACTCTAACAGGCACTACTGCTCTGCACAATGAATTGGAGACATGTGTCGCCAACTTTGTTGGTAAGCCAGCTGCTATAGTTTTTGGAATGGGCTATGTCACCAACTCTGCTGTTCTTCCAGTTCTCATGGGCGAGGTCTGCAAAATAGCTCATTTACAGACGTTAGGCAATTAGCTTGCTTTTTATTTATCACTGATATAACTTCCCTTTAAGTTGCAGGGAAGTTTGATCATCAGTGATTCATTGAACCACAACTCCATTGTTAACGGTGCAAGAGGTTCTGGAGCTACTATTCGTGTTTTCCGGCACAATAGTTAGTATTTTTCCCCCGTGCCAAATGAAGATCATTATCATGATCATATCTATCTGGTTTTTAATTCTAGTGTTTCCTTTTCTCCCTCCGTGCTGTGTTTTTTTTTCCTTTTCATGATGCTTACGAATTAAAGATAACAATATTTCGTTCATTTACTATTTTTTTGAACATGTTATCTGCAGCGCCATCTCATCTTGAAGAGGTTTTGAGAGAACAAATTGCCGAGGGACGGGCAAGGACCCATAGTAGCTGGAAGAAGATAATTGTTGATGTGGAGGGGATATACAGCATGGAAGGAGAGCTTTGCAAACTTCCAGGGATCATAGCTATCTGCAAAAAATATCAGGTATAATGGTTTAAAGTCTTTAACTCGTGAAAAATCTTCGTATATAAACACGATGGGGCTTCCCATAAATTTTTCATATGATAATGTCATGAGTAATGATCCATTTGTGCATGAATTCATAATGTTTTCAGGTCAGAACTTGAGAAGATGGGTTTTGAAGTTCTTGGGGACAATAACTCCCCTATCATACCAATCATGGTTTACAACATAGCAAAAATCCCTGCCTTCTCAAGGGAGCGCCTCAAGCGAAATGTGAGCACATGAATATATATTAGATCATTGTTAGTTGATATTCTCCAATCTGGATGTGTAATTTATTTATTTTTAATTAATTCCTTCTGTTGATGCATCGCATTTCCAGGTAGCTGTTGTAGCGGTGGCATTTCCAGCAACCCCATTATTGTTGGCCAGAGCAGGCATATGCATATCTGCTGCTCATTCAAAAGAAGACCTTATCAAGGCCTTGGAGGTAAGATCATGGGATTTTGACCCTCACTTAATTGTTATAGATGCATCTTTTTAGCGGCCGTGAAATGTTATGTGTCACTTTACCTTCGAAATGTCAATTATTGAGCTTGTCGCACCTTTATTTCCTTTTGACTGCTATATCTGAGGCAGGGAACCAAACATGCCGTTTTATATAAGTTCAAATCATTTGATGCCCCGCGTATTTCTGTGAAATTCTGTGTGTGTTATTGCTTGCTGAGATTGGTCTTGTTGATAGGTCATCAGCAAGGTGGGCGATCTGGCGGGCATAAAATACCTTCCTGTGAAGCAGGGGAAGTAGAAACATAAATATGTTGCTCATGCTCTTATTGTCATTCTTATAGGGTCGTTCCTAAACACAAATGAATCTTCCAGTTCGTTTGGCGGAGTTCCTACTGGTAAATTTGTCGGACTAATTAATGTGGCAAGTTGCAGTAGAATTTGAACTAGCTAGATGTATTCTTCGTATATAACCTTACACATCCGCGAGGAAAAATAATTTTGAAATATCTTTTCTGGAGGATCCCTCAAGTGTCTCTGGCCATTTCTGAGCAAAGAAATCTAACATGCAGTATCTGTAAAACATACATCCATCATAATACCAAACAAAGTCCTGGAATGCTCTCGTTGCATATTTTATTCACAAATCGTAATCAGCAGTACTGTGTGAATTATTATCCGCTCTATTCAAATAATTAATAGGGAGTGGCGTTATTTCTAAAATTAATAGGAAGTTGCGTTATTTTTAAACTATAAATAAAGTATAATTTATCCTAAATTCTTTCATAATATATAGGAAGATGTGTTTAATTTATATTATTTAATGCGTTATAAAAAAGGATTTTATTTCTTTTTTGGCCTCAGAAAAGAGGATTTTATTTAAATAAATGGCTCATTTTGCACGTAGGGCCCCACAGGGTAAACGAATCTGGTCCGTCTTTGGGGGGGAAAAAAATCATTGTATGAAAATCACAAAGAGGGCCACC